>NC_140990.1:156780557-156983057 GCF_052327205.1 Somniosus microcephalus | reverse complement strand
TGTGAGTGTGCGAGTGTGTGTGAGTGTGTGTGTGAATGTATGAGTGTGTGTGTGTGCCTGTGCGTGTGAGAGTGTGTGTGTGTGAGTGAGTGCATGTGAGTGTGTGTGTGTGTGTGAGAGTGCATGTGAGTGCGTGTGAGTGCGAGTGTGTGTGTGCGAGTGTGTGTGTGAGTATGTGTATGTGAGTTTGTGAGTGTGTGTGTTCGTGTGCATATGTGCGTGAGTGTGTGTTTGTGAGTGTGTGTGTGCGAGTGTGTGTGCCTGTGTGTGTGAGAGTGTGTGTGTGTGTGTGCGTGTGTGTTTGTGTGTGTGTGAGTGGGTGTGAGTGTGTTTGTGAGTGTGTGTGCGTGTGTGTGTGTGAGTGTGCGTGTGTGTGCATGTGTGTTTGAGTGTGTGAGTGCATGTGTGTGAGTGTGCGAGTGTGTGTGTGCTAGTGTGAGTGTGTGTGTCTGTGTGTGCAAGTGTGTGTGCGAGTGTGTATGTTTGAGTGTGTGTGTGTGTGCGCGAGTGTGAGTGTGTGACTGTGTGTGAGTGTATGTGTGAGTGTGTGTTTGTGAGTGTGTGTGAGAGTGTGTGAGTGTGTGTGTGTGAGTGTGTGTGAGTGTGTGTGTGTGAGTGTGTGTGAGTGTGTGTGTGTGAGTGTGTGTGAGTGTGTGTGTGTGAGTGTGTGTGAGTGTGTGTGCGCGAGTGTGTGGGAGTGTGTGAGTGTGTGAGTATGTATGTGTGTGAGTGTGTGAGTATGTGTGTGTGTGAGTGTGTGAGTATGTGTGAGTGTGAGTGTGTTTGTGTGTGTGTGTGTGAGTATGTGTGTGTGTGAGTGTGTGAGTATGTGTGAGTGTGAGTGTGTTTGTGTGTGTGTGTGTGAGTATGTGTGTGTGTGAGTGTGTGAGTATGTGTGAGTGTGAGTGTGTGTGAGTGTGTGTGTGTGAGTGTGTGTGAGTGTGTGTGTGTGAGTGTGTGTGAGTGTGTGTGCGCGAGTGTGTGGGAGTGTGTGAGTGTGTGAGTATGTATGTGTGTGAGTGTGTGAGTATGTGTGTGTGTGAGTGTGTGAGTATGTGTGAGTGTGTGAGTATGTATGTGTGTGAGTGTGTGAGTATGTGTGTGTGTGAGTGTGTGAGTATGTGTGAGTGTGAGTGTGAATGTGTGTGTGTGTGTGTGTGTGTGAGAGTGTGTTTGTGTGCGTGTGAGTGTGTGTGTGCACGTGTGCGTGTGTGTTGCAGAGTAGACATGTTTTACTCACTTGGGTGATTTGAGGTCCCTGTGGATGATCTTGTGTAGATGTAGGTAGTTCATTCCGCTGGCGATTCCTGAGGACCAGTCCACCAACAGCCGGGGGGTGATCTTCCGGCCTGCCCGCAGAACCTCATATAACTGGCCGTGGGCACAGTACTCCATAATAATACAGTAACATGGGGCCTGGGTACAAACACCCCTGGGGAAAAAGAAAGTGAAAGCTTTTACCACGCGGACATTGCTGCCTTACTCCAGATGCTACACGACGCGGGATTCGTTTACTGAACACAATTCTCAGCTAATGTCAACGTTAACCTGAGTATAGATCCAACTTTGGTTGTAAACTGTAATTAACAATCCCCCCTCCCACTGCCTCACTCCCACTGCCTCACTCCCACTGCCCCACTCCCATTGCCTCACTCCCACTGCCCCACTCCCACTGCCCCACTCCCATTGCCTCACTCCCACTGCCCCACTCCCATTGCCCCACTACCACTGCCCCACTGCCCCACTCCCACTGCCCAACTCACTGCCTCACTCCCACTGCCTCACTCCCACTGCCTCACTCCCACTGTCCCACTCCCACTGCCTCACTCCCACTGTCTCACTCCCACTGCCCCACTCCCATTGCCTCACTCCCACTGCCTCACTCCCACTGTCCCACTCCCACTGCCTCACTCCCACTGTCTCACTCCCACTGCCCCACTCCCATTGCCTCACTCCCACTGCCTCACTCCCACTGTCTCACTCCCACTGCCTCACTCCCACTGCCTCACTCACTGCCTCACTCGCACTGTCCCACTCCCACTGCCTCACTCCCACTGCCTCACTCCCACTGCCTCACTCCCACTGCCCAACTCACTGCCTCACTCGCACTGCCTCACTCCCACTGCCTCACTCCCATTGCCTCACTCCCATTGCCCCACTCCCACTGCCCAACTCATTGCCTCACTCCCACTGCCTCACTCCCACTGCCTCACTCCCACTGTCCCACTCCCACTGCCTCACTCCCACTGTCTCACTCCCACTGCCCCACTCCCATTGCCTCACTCCCACTGCCTCACTCCCACTGTCTCACTCCCACTGCCTCACTCCCACTGCCTCACTCACTGCCTCACTCGCACTGTCCCACTCCCACTGCCTCACTCCCACTGCCTCACTCCCACTGCCTCACTCCCACTGCCCAACTCACTGCCTCACTCGCACTGCCTCACTCCCACTGCCTCACTCCCATTGCCTCACTCCCATTGCCCCACTCCCACTGCCCAACTCATTGCCTCACTCCCACTGCCTCACTCACACTGCCTCACTCACACTGCCTCACTCCCATTGCCCCACTCCCACTGCCCAACTCATTGCCTCACTCCCACTGCCTCACTCCCACTGCCTCACTCCCACTGCCCCACTCCCACTGCCTCACTCCCACTGTCCCACTCCCACTGCCTCACTCCCACTGCCTCACTCCCATTGCCCCACTCCCACTGCCCAACTCACTGCCTCACTCCCACTGCCTCACTCCCACTGCCTCACTCCCACTGCCCCACTTCCACTGCCCCACTCCCAATGCCTCACTCACACTGCCTCACTCACACTGCCTCACTCCCATTGCCTCACTCCCATTGCCCCACTCCCACTGCCCAACTCACTGCCTCACTCCCACTGCCTCGCTCCCACTGCCCCACTTCCACTGCCTCACTCCCACTGCCCCACTCCCACTGCCCAAATCACTGCCTCACTCCCACTGCCTCACTCCCACTGTCCCACTCCCACTGCCTCACTCCCACTGCCTCACTCCCACTGTCTCACTCCCACTGCCTCACTCCCACTGTCTCACTCCCACTGCCCCACTGCCTCACTCGCACTGCCTCACTCCCACTGCTCCACTCCCACTGCCTCACTCCCACTGCCTCACTCCCACTGCCCCACTCCCACTGCCCCACTCCCACTGCCCCACTCCCACTGCCCCACTGACTCGCTCCCACTGCCTCGCTCCCACTGCCTCACTCCCACTGCCTCACTCCCACTGCCCCACTGCCTCACTCACACAGCCTCACTCCCACTGCCTCACTCACACAGCCTCACTCCCACTGCCTCACTCCCACTGCCTCACTCACACAGCCTCACTGCCACTGCCTCACTCACACAGCCTCACTCCCACTGCCCCACTCCCACTGCCCAACTCACTGCCTCACTCCTGCTGCCTCAGTCCCACTGCCCCACTCCCACTGCCTCACTCCCACTGCCCCACTCACACTGCCTCACTCCCACTGCCTCACTCCCACTGCCCCACTCCCATTGCCTCACTCCCACTGCCCAACTCACTGCCTCACTCCCGCTGCCTCAGTCCCACTGCCCCACTCCCACTGCCTCACTCCCACTGCCCCACTCACACTGCCTCACTACCACTGCCTCACTCCCACTGCCTCACTCCCACTGCCCCACTCCCACTGCCTCACTCCCACTGTCCCACTCACACTGCCTCACTCCCACTGTCCCATCAAACACTCCCAGGGCAGGTACAGCATGGGCTAGATACAGAGTAAAGCTCCCGCTACACTCCCTCTACACTGTCCCATCAAATACTCCCAGGGCAGGTACAGCACGGGTTAGATACAGAGTAAAGCTCCCGCTACACTGTCCCAGCAAACACTACCAGGGCAGGTACAGCACGGGTTGGATACACAGTAAAGCTCCCTCTACACTGTCCCATCAAACACCCCTGGGGCAGGTACAGCACGTGCTAAATACAGAGTAAAGCTCCCTCTACACTGTCCCATCAATCATCCAAGGGCAGGTACAGTATAGGTTAGATACAGAGTACAGTTCCCTCTGCACTGTCCCATCAAACACTCCCAGGGCAGGTACAGCATGGGTTAGATACAGAGTAAAGCTCCCTCTACACTGTCCCATCAAACACCCCCAGGGCATGTACAGCACGGGTTAGATACAGAGTAAAGATCCCTCTACACTGTCCCATTAAACACCGCTGGGGCAGGTTCAGCGCAGGTTAGATACAGAGTAAAGCTCCATCTGCAGTGTCCCATCAAACACTCCCAGGGCAGGTACAGCACGGGTTAGATACAGAGTAAAGCTCCCTCTACACTGTCCCATCAAACACTCCCAGGGCAGGTACAGCACGGGTTAGATACAGAGTAAAGCTCCCGCTACACTGTCCCATCAAACACTCCCAGGGCAGGTACAGCACAGGTTAGATACAGAGTAAAGCTCCCTCTACACTGTCCCATCAAACACTCCCAGGGCAGGTACAGCACGGGTTAGATACAGAGTAAAGCTCCCTCTACACTGTCCCATCAAACACCCCCAGGGCATGTACAGCACGGGTTAGATACAGAGTAAAGATCCCTCTACACTGTCCCATTAAACACCGCTGGGGCAGGTTCAGCGCAGGTTAGATACAGAGTAAAGCTCCCTCTACACTGTCCCATCAAACACTCCCAGGGCAGGTACAGCACGGGTTAGATACAGAGTAAAGCTCCCTCTACACTGTCCCATCAAACACTCCCAGGGCAGGTACAGCACGGGTTAGATACAGAGTAAAGCCTTTGCCTGTTGCACCACTTTGGTGTAGCTTGCTGTATTGGTCCCATGCTAACTAGGAACTGGGATGAGACGTGCAAACGTATTTCACGCTGAGCCATCGCCTCAGCAGATGGAGCAGAGTCTCATCCTATCTGTCTGGCCTGGATTCCAATCCAAGTGTTAGAGGTGAAAGGTCGCTGTCTGACCTATTACATCAACATTTCTCTTAAAAAGTTCACTTCTAAAGCAAAACAAAATGTGATTGGAAGTGACTGAGGTGTGGGGCCCTTACCCTGTGCAGTCCCCCCCCGGCCATTGAGTACATGTAAACCGTACTTGAATGCGATGATGTTGGGATGTCGCAGCTTCCTCAGGTGCTTGATGTCCGTTTCCTTCTGTTCCCGCACTTTTTTAATGGCCACATCTTCACCTCGGAATTTGCCCAGAAACACAGCTCCTTGGGCTCCGCTCCCCAGCCATTGGAGCTCAGAGATCTCCTCAAAGGGCACCTCCCAGGAATCTGACAAATCAGGAAACAATCCAACAGATCCCAATATGTGTGGGATTAAAGTTACTACAGAGCTAGCCCCCACACTCACAGCTCACCACAGTAAACGCTGAGTTAAACAGAATGGCAAAAGACAAAAGGTATTGGTGCTCTCTGGTTTAACACTAGCAGGGGGGGCTATAATTGGCCTCAGTGCCCCTGGAGAAGTGAGAGGACAAATCAGCCAGAGTTTCTTCCTTTATGTAATGACTCTCGCAAATTGTTTGTGTATATGCATGCACGCTATACTCTATACTAACTGGTACATTATATAAACTGGTACACTATACTACCTGGTACACTATACTAACTTGTATATAATGCAAACTGGTACACTATACTAACAGGTACACTTTACAACCTGGTACACTATACTAACTGGTATATAATACTAACTGGTACACGATACTCACTTGTATATACTACTAACTGGTACACTATACTAACTGGTATATACTGTAATACCAACTGGTATATAATACTAACTGGTGCACTATACTAAATGGTCTATAATAATAACTGGTGCACTATACTAACTGGTGTATAATACTAACTGGTATATAAGACTAACTGATGCACTATACTAACTGGTAAAAATACTAAATGGTCTATAATACTAACTGGTGCACTATACTAACTGGTATATAATGCTAACTGGTATAGAAGACTAACTGATGCACTATACTAGCTGGTAAAAATACTAAATGGTCTATAATACTAACTGGTGCACTATACTAACTGGTGTATATTACTAACTGTTATATAATACTAACTGGTGCACTATACTAACTGGTGTATAATACTAACTGTTATATAATACTAACTGGTGCACTGTACTAACTGGTGTATATTACTAACTGTTATATAATACTAACTGGTGCACTATACTAACTGGTGTATAATACTAACTGTTATATAATACTAACTGGTGCACTATACTAACTGGTGTATAATACTAACTGGTATATAATACTAACTGGTGCACTATACTAACTGGTATATAATATTAACTGGTATATTGTGGCAAAGCCACCAAGAGACTCTTGCAGCAACGTTTATAATTGTCTTTAATCATAGTTGTTACCTTTAAGTGTGTGCGCTGTTTAAACAGCGCAGGATCGATAAAATCGCGATCTGACGCGATGACGTCATCACGCGGGTCACGTGAGGTTCCCAACGGCGGGAAACGTGATGACGTCATGACGTCAGGGGGGTAGGGCGTTTCTATTCAGTCCTCGTGGATCCAGCTTGTGTATAGACCTGTTTGGAGTTTCTCCTGCGTTCTTTTGTTTATAACTGTTTCAGTACATTAAACCATGTTTCTTTAACTATCAGTTTCAACCGCAGTATTTTCGTAGTAGTGTGAAGACACCTACATTGGTGACCCCGAAACCTCGCGAACGTTTTTCGCGGTGGACACGGAACGCAGGCCAATGATGGAAGCCAACGCAGTGGCTTTGAAGCTCCCCCAATTCTGGGAACAACAGGCGGCCTCCTGGTTTGTGCAGGCTGAGGCACAATTTGAGCTCCACAACATCGTGCAGGACCAGCTCCGATATTTGTATGTGGTCTCTGCCCTCGACAGTTCGACGGTGTCGAGGATCATCAGCCTTCTGGAGAACCCCCCTGACCGCTGACAAGTATGTCGCCATCAAGACACGGCTGCTGCAGGTATTTGGCCTTAGAAAGGCGGAGCGCGCTCGCCGTCTACTTACACTACCCGGGTTAGGCGACTCCAAACCCTCGGAACTAATGAGCCACATGCTAACGCTCCTGGGGTCCGAACCCCAATGTTTCCTGTTTCGCGAGCTGTTTCTTAGTCAGCTTCCCGAACAGGTCCAAGCAGCCCTCGCCAGGTCGGACGCCGGGGATTGCATCGCGCTCGCCAAAGAGGCGGATAAAATATACACGGTCCGACAGCAATACTGCGCCATTGCGCAACGCCCAGCCCCGAAGGGCCCCGCCTCGACACCCCCGACGACCGGTTACTGTTATTACCACGCTCGTTTTGGCCTGAAAGCCCGCTGCTGCCGCCCGCCTAGCAGTTTCGTGCCCAGACCGTCGAACAGACCGCCACGAGTCAAGAACACCGGAACCGGGGCGTGCCCCGCGGCCACGATGGCGATCGGCGATTCCGGGAATCTTCTGTATATAACCAACTCCATCTCGGGCCGTCGTTTTTTGTGCGACACAGGGGCACAGTGCAGCATACTTCCCGCCTCGGTCCTCGACCTTCAGTCCGGCAGACGGGGTTCCCCCCTCCAAGCTGCCAACGGGGGTGCGATTCGCACTTTCGGGAACCGGCGGGTACAAGTCTGTTTCGGTGGCCAACGTTTTAGCTGGGATTTCGTCACCGCTCAAATTTCGCAGGCTCTCTTGGGTGCCAACTTTTTCGGCGCCAACGGCCTGTTGGTGGATGTGAAGAATCGTCGCCTCGTTCACGCCGCCACGCTCGACGGTATTTCATGTGCGCACAGCACGGCCGCGCCACACTCGGTCTCCTGCGCTCAGCCACCTCCCGACGACTTCTCCCGCCTTCTCGGGGATTTCCCCGCACTGACCAAGCCCACCTTTTCAGCTTCGACCGCCAAGCATCGGGTGGAGCACCATATTTCGACAACTGGCTCTCCCGTCTACGCCAGGGCACGACGTTTAGAGCCCAGCAAGCTCGTGGCGGCCAAGGTGGAGTTCGCCACGATGGAGAGGATCGGGATTATTCGCCGGTCCAGTAGTCCCTGGTCTTCGCCGCTCCACATCGTCCCCAAGCCGGGCGGGGGATGGCGGCCCTGTGGCGACTATCGTCGCCTTAATGATATAACGACGCCCGACCGTTACCCCATCCCGCACAGACAAGACTTCTCCGTGCATTTGGCGGGGAAGTCGATCTTCTCTAAGGTCGACCTCGTCCATGGGTACCATCAGGTACCGGTGCATTCCCAGGATGTCCAAAAGACGGCCGTCATCACCCCTTTTGGACTGTTTGAGTTCCTCTGCATGCCCTTTGGGCTTAAAAATGCGGCGCAGGCGTTCCAGCGCCTTATGGATTCGGTTCTGCGGAATCTCAATTTTTTGTTCGTCTACTTGGATGACATTCTGATTGCCAGCACCACAACGGAGGAACACCTCGAGCATCTCCGTGTTCTTTTTCATCGTCTTCAGCAGCACGGCCTCATTGTGAACCTGGCCAAATGCCGTTTCGGCCTGTCGCAACTTGACTTTTTAGGACACGGCATAACTTCCGAGGGAGCAACGCCGCTTCGAGCTAAGGTGGAGGTGATCACGGCGTTCCCGAAGCCGCAATCCGTGAAGGCCTTACAGGAGTTCCTGGGGATGGTTAACTTCTACTATCGGTTCGTCCCCAGGGCCGCACAACTCATGCAGCCGCTCTACGAGGCCCTCGGGCAAGACGGGAAGGGAGCCCGTGGTTTGGTCGCAAGAAATGGATCGCGCCTTCGGGGATACGAAGACCACGCTCGCGAACGCGACAATGTTGGCACATCCCCTGCCAGGAGCTACTATCGCCCTCACGACGGACGCGTCGGACTATGCCGTTTGGGCTGTCCAGGAGCAATGGATCGACGGCGCGTGGCAGCCACTGGCATTTTTTAGCCGCCAGCTGCGGCGGCACGAACGCCAGTACAGTACCTTTGACAGAGAGCAGCTTTGTTTTTGGCCATCCACCACTTCCGATTCCTCCTCGAAGGGCGCCGCTTCACTGTGTTTGTCGACCACAAACCGCTGACGTTCGCAATGGCCAAGACTGCAGAACCGTGGTCGGCTCGGCAGCAAAGACAGTTGACCTACATATCCGAATTCACCACCGACGTCCGGCACGTGGCCGGCAAGGACAATGTCGTAGCGGATTGCCTCTCCCGCGCTGCCGTCCAGGCCGTTCAATTAGGCATTGATTATGCGAGAATGGCAGCTGACCAGGCTGCCGACCCGGAGACTCAAGCTTTTCGTTCTGACCCCGCCAGCCTTCAGCCGAGAGATGTACCGTTCCATTCGGCAGGTACCACTCTCCTCTGTGACGTCTCCTTGGGTGATCCACGTCCGATTGTTCCGTCGACCTGGCGCCGAGACGTTTTCGCCGCCATTCACGGGCTGTCGCATCCCGGGGTGTGTGCGTCGCAGAAGCTGCTGGTCTCCAAATTCGTGTGGAGAGGGATACGCAAAGACGTCCGCGACTGGGCGAACACTTGTGTGGTATGTCAGCGGGTCAAAGTGCAACGGCACGTCAGGGCTCCTCTGGCCACCTTCACGGTGTCAGAGCGGCGGTTCGACCACCGTCCGGTTTTACACACCTTCTGACGATGGTGGACCGCACCACGAGGTGGTCAGAGGCGGTTCCCCTGACGTCTACCACCTCTGCGGATGTCGCTCGAGCCTTCATTTCATCATGGGTAGCCTGTTTCGGTGTTCCAGCGGATGTTTCGTCCGATCGCGGGCCGCAATTCTCGTCGGAACTATGGAATGCGGTGGCCTCCGCATTAAGCACTAAACTCCATCACACTACAGCCTACCACCCGCAGGCAAACAGGTTGTGCGAGCGGTTCCACCGTTCATTGAAGGCGTCGCTCAGGGCCAGCCTTCTGGATGCAGCATGGGTCGATAAAGTGCCGTGGATTATGCTGGGACTGCGCACAGCGCCGAAGGAGGATTTACAGTCTTCTGCCGCGGAAATGATTTACGGCCAGCCACTTCGGGTTCCGGGCGAATTCCTGCCGTCACCTACGTGGCCGTGGTCTGCAGCCGGTCAGCGGGAGGCCCACCGGGACGCGGCTCGGTGCTTCAGACCTGTTCCGACCTCGCAGCACGGTTTGCCTTCCTCCAACGTCCCCGTGGAGCTGTCAAAGGCCAAATTCGTCTTTGTACGCCAAGACGCTCATCGCACCCCGCTCGCACCTCCATATGCGGGTCCGTTCCAGGTTCTACAGGCCGGGGACAAGAGTTTCGCGATCGACTTCGGGGGCAAGCCGGAGCACATCTCCCTCGATCGCCTCAAGCCTACGCACCTAGACCTCGAACAGCCAGTCGAACCTGCTCAGTCCCCGCGCCGGGGCCGGCCGCCGGCTACCGCCGCACCTACCCGCACCGTGCTACCTGCCAGTTCGCCATCTGCTCAGCGTTTTCCTCTCCGGGAATTTAGGAGTCGGTCAAACAGGCTTGTCCGACCTCCTCTGCGATTGACGTTCCTCGTTAAAGACAATTCTGGGGGGGCGTATGTGGCAAAGCCACTGAGAGACTCTTGCAGCAATGTTTATAATTGTCTTTAATCATAGTTGTTACCTTTAAGTGTGTGCGCTGTTTAAACAGCGCAGGATCGATAAAATCGCGATCTGACGCGATGACGTCATCACGCGGGTCACGTGAGGTTCCCAACGGCGGGAAATGTGATGACGTCATGACATCAGGGGGGGTAGGGCGTTTCTGTTCAGTCCTCGTGGATCCAGCTTGTGTACAGACCTGTTTGGAGTTTCTCCTGCGTTCTTTTGTTTATAACTGTTTCAGTACATTAAACCACGTTTGTTTAACTGTCAGTTTCAACTGCAGTATTTTCGTAGTAGTGTGAAGACACCTACAATATAATACTAACTGGTGCACTATACTAACTGGTATATAATACTAACTGGTATATAATACTAACTGGTATATAATACTAACTGGTATATAATACTAACTGGTGCACTACACTAACTGTTATATAATACTAACTGGTATATAATACTAACTGGTACATAATACTAACTGGTGCACTATACTAACTGGTGCACTATACTAACTGGTATATAATACTAACTGGTATATAATACTAACTGGTGCACTATACTAACTGGTATATAATACTAACTGGTATATAATACTAACTGGTACACTATACTAACTGGTATATAATACTAACTGGTACACTATACCAACTGGTATATAATACTAACTGGTATATAATACTAACTGGTATATAATACTAACTGGTACACTATACTAGCTGGTAAATAATACTAACTGGTGCACTACACTAACTGTTATATAATACTAACTGTTATATAATACTAACTGATGCACTATACTAACATACACTATACTAACCGGTATATAATACTAACTGGTATATAATACTAACTGGTACACTATACTAACCGGTATATAATACTAACTGATGCACTATACTAACTGTTATTTAATACTAATTGGTATATAATACTAACTGGTACACTATACTAACTTACACTATACTAACTGGTATATAATACTAACTGGTATGCTATACTAACTGTTATATAATACTAACTGGTACACTATACCAACAGGTATATAATACTACCTGTTATATAATACTAACTGGTGCACTATACTAACTGGTATATTATACGAACTGGTGCACTATACTAACTTACACTATACTAACTGGAATATAATACTAACTGGTGCATTATACTAACTTACACTATACTAATGGTATATAATACTAACTGATGCACAATACTAACTGGTATATAATATTAACTCGTATACAATACTAACTGGTACACTATATTAACTGGTATATAATACTAACTGGTGCACTATACTAACTGTTATATAATACTAACTGGTAAATAATATTAACTGGTACATTATACTAACTGGTATATAATAATAACTGGTACACTATATTAACTTACACTATACTAACTGGTATATAATACAAACTGGTGCACTATACTCTGGTATATTATACTAACTGGTATATAATACTAACTGGTGCACTATACTAACTGTTATATAATACTAACTGGTAAATAATATTAACTGGTACATTATACTAACTGGTATATAATAATAACTGGTGCACTATACTAACTTACACTATACTAACTGGTACATAATACTAACTGGTGCACTATACTAACTGGTATATAACACTAACTGGTATATATTACTAACTGGTGCACTATACTAACTGGTATATAATACTAACTGGTATACAATACTAACTGGTGCACTATACTAACTGGTATATAATACTAACTGGTATACAATACTAACTGGTGCACTATACTAATGGTATATAATACTAACTGGTATATAATACGAACTGGTGCACTATACTAACTGTTATATAATACTAACTGGTAAATAATATTAACTGGTACATTATACTAACTGGTATATAATAATAACTGGTGCACTATACTAACTTACACTATACTAACTGGTACATAATACTAACTGGTGCACTATACTAACTGGTATATAACACTAACTGGTATATATTACTAACTGGTGCACTATACTAACTGGTATATAATACTAACTGGTATACAATACTAACTGGTGCACTATACTAATGGTATATAATACTAACTGGTATATAATACGAACTGGTGCACTATACGAACATACACTCTACTAACTGGTATATTGTGGCAGAGCCACCAAGGGGACTCTGATCTTATGTACATAATTATCTTTAACTAATTGTTAGCTACAAAATGAATCTGTATCTCTGTTCATATTATAGCATGTACATAGCGCGGTCCTTTTAAGACTGAGACCCAACGCGATGACGTCATCACGTTGATCACGTGATCCTCCAGTGGCGGGAAAACGTAATGACATCATGACGTCCGACCAGGGAGGGGCTCTAGTCAGTCCTCGTGGAGCTAGCAACCAGTACAGACCTGTTATCCAGCTTTCCATTGTTTTAGTGTTAAACTCTGTTTATTAGTATTAAACATCGTTTGTTTAATAGACTGACTCGATCTCAGTCCTTTAGTTAGGAATCTAGCCGTTCCTACAGTGGCGACCCCGAATTTTCGTGGACAATTTTCGCGAAAGAAGCGTAACGAAACATGGAAGCACACACCGTGGCTTTGAAGCTCCCACAGTTTTGGGAACAACATGTTGCCTCCTGGTTCGTCCAAGCAGAAGCACAATTCGAACTCCGTAACATCGCCGCGGATCAGACCCGCTACTTCCACGTGGTCTCCGCACTCGACAGCTCCACGGCCGCACGGATCATCAGCCTGCTCGAAAACCCCCCAGAGGCCAGCAAGTATGATGCTCTTAAAGCGCGGTTAATACAGGTCTTCAGACACACGAAGGCAGAGCGGGCCCGCCGGCTGCTTGCTATGCCCGGCCTGGGCGATTCCAAGCCATCTGAGTTAATGAGCCAGATGCTCACGCTCCTGGGCTCCGAACCCCAATGCTTCCTTTTTCGGGAGTTATTCCTGAGTCAACTCCCCGAACAGGTTCAAGCCGCTCTCGCTAGATCGGACACCGCGGATTGCGCAGCACTGGCTGCAGAGGCAGACACGGTTTATGCGGTCACGCAGCAATACTGCTCCGCCACAAGACAACCCTCCTCCGCGGACGCTGCCCCGACGCCTCCATCCCCCGGCTTGTGTTTTTACCACGCCCGTTTTGGCGCGAAAGCCAGAAGCTGCTGCCCTCCTTGCAGTTTCGTGCCTAATAAAAAAAAACAGCAGCCCCAGAAAAGGAGGATCGAGTTTAAGGTACGGGCCACGGCCGCGATGGCGATTGGGAATTCCGGGAAGCTCCTCTACATTACCGATTCCCTTTCGGGCCGGCGCTTTTTATGCGACACCGGGGCGCAGTGCAGCATCCTTCCCGCCTCAGCACTTGACATCCAGTCTGGGAGGCACGGTCCCGCCCTCGAGGCAGCTAATGGCGGGGCCATTCGTACCTTTGGCAAACGGCAGGTCCGGGTGTGCTTCGGCGGACAACGGTGTCTGTGGGAATTTATCACAGCTCGGCGCGGATTTCTTATGCGCCAACAGCCTCTTGGTAGATGTCCGAAACCGTCGACTGGTCAACGCGGCTACCTTCCATTCCATTCCCTGCTTCCGCAGTTCCGCACCGGCCCATACTGTCTCCTGCGCGTTACCCTCGCCGGACGAATTCACCCGCCTACTAAGTGAATTCCCGGAGCTGACCAAGCCCACTTTCTCCACCTCGGCAGCTAAGCATGGTGTCCAACACCACATCACTACGACCAGCTCCCCAGTGTACGCACGAGCTCGGCGACTGGAACCCGGTAAGCTCGCGGCAGCGAAGGCCGAGTTTGCCACGATGGAGCGGCTGGGGATTATTCGCCGGTCGAATAGTCCCTGGACCTCACCCCTACATATCGTTCCAAAGCCCGACGGCGGATGGCGGCCATGTGGGGGCTACCGTCGACTGAATGATGCAGCGACACCCGATCGGTACCCGATCCCGCACATTCAAGACTTTTCCGCCCATCTGGCGGGAAACTCAATCTTCTCCAAGGTCGACCTCGTCTGGGGCTACCATCAGGTCCCCGTACACCAGCAGGACATCCAAAAAACTGCAGTTATTACTCCCCTTGGACTGTTCGAGTTCCTCAGAATGCCTTTTCGGCTCAAGAACGCCGCGCAGGCCTTTCAACGACTCATGGACTCGGTCCTGCGGGACCTTCAGTTTTTATTTGTCTATCTGGACGATATCCTGATAGCCAGCTCCACCAAAGCGGAGCACGTTGACCATCTCCGCACCCTTTTTCGGCGCCTCAGCCAGCATGGCCTCATAATCAACCCGGCCAAATGCCAGTTCGGCCTACATCAGATTGACTTCTTGGGCCACCGCATTACCCAGGAGGGTGCAATCCCGCTGCAGTCAAAGGTCGAAGCAATTTCGGCATTCCCGAAGCCACAGTCCACCAAAGCCCTCCAAGAATTCCTGGGCATGGTGAACTTCTGTCACCGCTTTGTGCCGAAGGCAGCACAACTCATGCAGCCCCTCTATGAGGCCCTCAAAGGCAAGATGGGAAAGGATGCAATAACCTGGACGGCGGCAATGGACGACGCTTTCGACAACACAAAAACCGCTCTAGCCAATGCAACTATATTGGCGCACCCTCTGCCAGGAGCCACCATCGCCCTCACCACGGACCTTCCGACTATGCCATAGGCACCGTGCAAGCACAATGGGTCAACGGGTCGTGGCAGCCACTGGCGTTCTTCAGCCGCCAACTCCGGCGCAACGAACGCAAATATAGTACTTTCGACCATGAGTTGCTGGCACTGTTCCTGGCCATTCGCCATTTTCGTTTCCTGTTGGAGGGACGTCCCTTCACCGCGTTTGTAGATCACAAACCACTGACTTTTGCAATGGCCAAGACCGCCAAACCGTGGTCGGCCCGACAGCAGAGACAGCTAACTTACATTTCGGAATTCACAACAGACATCCAGCACGTAGCTGGCAAGGACAATTTGGTAGCCGATTGTCTTTCTCGCGTGCCCGTACGGGCAGTCCAGTTGGGCATCGATTATGCCCTCATGGCCACCGACCAAGCATCGGACCCTGAAACACAGTCGTATTGCGCCGACACCTCTAGCCTCCAACTGGCCGATGTGCAATTCCACGCAGCAGGCACCTCATTGCTCTGCGATGTCTCCATGGGGGACCCTCGCCCGATCATTCCAGCTCCCTGGTGCAGCCAAGTCTTCGATGCCATCCATGGGCTTTCGCAGCCGGGTGTGAAAGCATCCCAAAAATTACTGTCGGCTAAGTTCGTCTGGAGAGGAATGCGTAAGGATATCCGCGACTGGGCTAACACCTGCGTCGTCTGTCAAAAGTCTAAGGTGCAGCGCCACGTCAGGGCCCCATTGGTCACGTTCGCTGTACCAGAACGGCGATTCAACCACGTCAACGTGGATCTCGTCGGACCGCTGCCACCGTCCCAGGGTTTCACACACATTCTAACCATGGTCGATCGTACTACCAGATGGCCCGAAGCAGTACCTTTGGCGTCTACTACATCTGCTGATGTAGCCAGAGCGTTCCTCTCCTCGTGGGTCGCACGTTTCGGCGTTCCGGCGGATATTTCTTCAGACCGCGGTCCACAATTCTCGTCCGAGCTCTGGAACGCTGTGGCCCAGGGTCTTGGCACCAAACTCCACCGCACTACAGCCTATCACCCACAAGCAAACGGTTTGTGCGAATGTTTCCACCGATCGTTAAAGGCATCGCTGAGAGCCAGCCTCCAAGGCGCCGGCTGGGTGGATACGCTTCCATGGGTCATGTTGGGGCTGCGCACGGCACCCAAAGAGAACCTGCAATCGTCTGCCGCAGAGCTCGTGCACGGTCAGCCGCTCCGCGTACCGGGAGATTTCCTGCTGCTTCCCACCGCGCCATGGTCTGCGGCCGACCAACTCAGCAACCACCGGGAAATGGCCAAGGCTTTCGCGCCCATTCCGACTTCACATCACGGCCTGCCATTTTCGCACGTACCAGCGGAGCTCAAAAATGCTGAATTCGTATTCATTCGGCATGATGCCCATAGGGATCCGCTCAAGGCTCCCTACACAGGACCTTTCCGCGTAATAGAGCCCGGCGACAAGAGTTTCTCGGTTGACATCGGTGGTAAACCAGACCACATCTCCATTGATCGTCTCAAACCGGCGCATCTGGACATCGACCGGCCAGTAGAGACTGCACAGCCGCCACGTCGTGGCCGCCCTCCAGCTGCACCCGCACCAGTCCGAAGGCTCCCATCCGCCAGCCTGCCCGCTGTTCAACAACGTTCACTCCGAGAATACAGCAGTCGCTCTGACAGGCTTGTCAGACCTCCTAGTTGATTGACTTTTACTGTTAAAGACAATTCTGGGGGGGCGCATGTGGCAGAGCCACCAAGGGGACTCTGATCTTATGTACATAATTATCTTTAACTAATTGTTAGCTACAGAATGAATCTGTATCTCTGTTCATATTATCGCATGTACATAGCGTGGTCCCTTTAAGACAGAGACCCAACGCGATGACGTCATCACGTTGATCACGTGATCCTCCAGCAGCGGGAAAACGTGATGACATCATGACGTCTGACTAGGGAGGGGCTCTAGTCAGTCCTCGTGGAGCTAGCAACCAGTACAGACCTGTTATCCAGCTTTCCATTGTTTTAGTGTTAAACTCTGTTTATTAGTATTATAAACATCGTTTGTTTAATAGACTGACTCGATCTCAGTCCTTTAGTTAGGAATCTAGCCGTTCCTACAATATAATACTAACTGGTATATAATACTAACTGGTGCACTATGCTCACTGGTATATAATACTAACTGGTACATATTACTAACTGGTGCACTATACTAACTTGTATATAATACTAACTGGTATATAATACTAACTGGTGCACTATACGAACTGGTATATAATACTAACTGGTGTATAATACTAACTGGTGCACTATACTAACTGGTATATAATACTAACTGGTATATAATACTAACTGGTGCACTATACTAACTGGTATATAATACTAACTGGTGCACTATACTAACTGGTATATAATACTAACTGGTATATAATACTAACTGGTGCACTATACTAACTGGCACATGAAACTAATTCATGCACTATACTACCTGGTATATAATAATGACTGGTGCACTATACTAACTGGTATATAATACTAACTGGTATATAATACTAACTGGTACACTATACTACCTGGTGTATAATACTAACTGGTATAAAATACTAACTGGTGCACTCTACTAACTGGTTTATAATACTAACTGGTACACTTTAGTAACTGGTATATAATACTAACTAGTACACTGTACTAACTGGTATATAATACTAACTAGTACACTATACTAACTGGTATATAATACTAACTGGTACACTATACTAACTGCTATATAATACAAAAATGGTGCATTATACCAATTTACACTTTACTAACTGGTATATAATACTAACTGGTATATAATACTAACTGGTGCACTATACTAACTGTTATATAATGCTAATTGGTAGGATATACTAACTGGCACACTATAGTAATGGGTATATAATACTAACTGGTACACTATACTAACTGGTATATAATACTAACTGGTACACTATACTAACTGGTATATAATACTAACTAGTACACTATACTAACTGGTATATAATACTAACTGGTACACTATACTAACTGTTATATAATACAAAAATGGTGCATTATACCAACTTACACTTTACTAACTGGTATATAATACTAACTGGTATATAATACAAACTGGTGCACTGTACTAACTGTTATATAATGCTAACTGGTATATAATACTAACTGGCACACTGTACTGTTATATAATAGTAACTGGTACTCTATACTAACTGGTATATAATACTAACTGGTACGCTATACTAACTCTTATATAATACTAACTGGTAGGCTATACTAACTGAAACACTATACTAACTGTTATATAATACGAACTGGTGCACGATACTAACTTACACTATACTAACTGGTATATAATGCTAACTGGTATATAACACTAACTGGTACTCTATACTAACTGGTATATTTTAGTAACTGGTACTCTATACTAACTGGTATATAATTCTAACTGGTACGCTATACTAACTGTTATATAATACTAACTGGTAGGCTAAACTAACTGAAACACTATACTAACTATATAATATGAAATGGTATATAATACTAACTGGTATACAATATTAACTGTTGTATACTAACTGGCACCCTATACTAACTGGTATATAAAACTAACTGCAATATAATACTAACTGGTACACTATAGTAACTGGTATATAATACTAGCTGGTACACTATACTAACTGGAATATAATACTAACTGATATATAATACTAACTGGTACACTAAACTAACTGGTATATAATATTAACTGGTATATAATACTAACTGGTACACTATAGTAACTGTTATATAATACTAACTATTATATAATACTAACTGGTGCACTATCCTAACATACACTATACTAACTTACACTATACTAACCGGTATATAATACTAACTGGTACACTATACTAACTGTTATATAATACTAACTGGTATATAATACTAATTGGTATATAATACTAACTGGTGCACTATACTAACTGGTATATAATACTAACTGGTATATAATACTAACTGGTACACTATACTAACAGGTAAATAATACTAACTGGTGCACTATACTAACTGTTATATAATACTAACTGGTACACTATACTAACTGGTATATAGTACTAACTGGTACACTATACTAACTGGTATATAATACGAACTGGTATATAATACGAACTGGAACACTATACTAACTGGTATATAATACTAACTGGTATATAATACTAACTGGTACACTATACTAACTGGTACACTATAGTAACTGGTATATAATACTAACTGGTATATAATACTAACTGGTGCACTATACTAACTGGTATATATTACTAACCAGTACACTATACTAACTGTTATATAATACGCACTGGTGCACTATACTAACTTACACTATACTAACCGGTATATAATACTAACTGGTACACTATACTAACTAGTACGCTATAATAACTGTTATATAATACTAACTGGTACGCTATAATAACTGTTATATAACACTAACTGGTACGCTATACTAACTGTTACATAATATTAACTGGTACATAATACTAACTGGTACACTATACTAACTGGTATATAATACTAACTGGTACACTATACTAAATGTTATATAATACTAACTGTTATATAATACTAACTGGTATATAATACTAACTTGTACACTATACTAACAGTTATATAATACTAACTGGTATATAATACTAACTGGTACACTATACTAACTGTTATATAACACTAACTGGTATATAATACTAACTGGTGTGCTATACTAACTGTTATATAATACTAACTGCTATATAATACTAACTGGTACACTATACTAACTGGTATATAATACTAACTGGTACACTATACTGACTGTTATATAATACTAACTAGTATATAATACTAACTTGTACACTATACTAACTGTTATATAATACTAACTCATATATAATACTAACTGGTGCACTATACTAACTTACACTATACTAACCGGTATATAATACTAACCGGTACACTATACTAACTGGTACGCTATAATAACTGTTATATAATACTAACTGCTACACTATACTAACTGATATATAATACGCACTGGTGCACTATACTAACTTACACTATACTAACCGGTATATAATACTAACTGGTACACTATACTAACTAGTACGCTATACTAACTGTTATATAATACTAACTGGTACGCTATAATAACTGTTATATAACACTAACTGGTACGCTATACTAACTGTTATATAATATTAACTGGTACATAATACTAACTGGTACACTATACTAACTGGTATATAATACTAACTGGTACACTATACTAAATGTTATATAATACTAACTGTTATATAATACTAACTGTTATATAATACTAACTGGTGCACTATACTAACTGGTATATAATACTAACTGGTACACTATACTAACTGGTATATAATACGAACTGGTGCACCATACTAACTTACACTATACTAATGGTATATAATACTAACTGATGCACAATACTAACTGGTATATAATACTAACTCGTATACAATACTAACTGGTACACTATACAAACTGGTATATAATACGAACTGGTGCACTATACTAACTTACACTATATTAACTGGTATATAATACTAACTGGTGCACTATACTAACTTACACTATACTAACTGGTATATAATACTAACTGGTGCACTATACTAACTTACACTATATTAATTGGTATATAATATGAACTGGTGCACTATACTAACTTACACTATACTAACTGGTATATTATAATAATAACTGGTATATAATACTTACTGGTGCACTATACTAACTGGTATATTCAATTTAATTTCAATTCAATTTTTTTTCAATTTCAATTTTATTGGCCACATAACTAAATACAAGAAGTGTAATCTAGTCAGTGAAATGCTTTTTTCTTGACGAGCCGAGAGCACCAAGCAGCAAGAACACTTAGCTGCCTGGCACGCATGGAGCTCGCAAGGACGGCAGCCATCTTCATCGGCGCCATCACAAAAAAACACCTACCGACATATACACGCATACATACTTTAAATATAAATAAAGCAGACATAAAATAAATAAAAGACATAAAAAGACAGCACATAAAATGAACAAGCAATAATGTAAAAAAAGTAATTTCTACAGTAATTACATTGATATTTCTACCCAGGCTTCTAGAATAATCTCTGGTTACAGGGTGGCCGCACTGGGAGAGCATCATGAGGAACTCACAACTTATTATTAAATAAATTAAATTAATTAATTAATACAATTAAATAAATAAAGTGCCCCCTCAGTCTTTCTCGATGTTTCCATCTTGGTCTCTCTCGATGTTTCCCCTCTCTCTCTCTCTTGATGTTTCCTCTGTCTTTCTCGATGTTTCCTCTGTTTTTCTCGATGTTTCCCCTCGGTTTCTTCCACACACCTGGCCTGCACATTACCCTGGCTGTCCAACTTAGCGTCCTGGTAACTGGGTTCCACTCCAGCTCTCATCCTTCAAACTGTCACTCCAGCTCTCGACCTTCAAACTGTCATTCCAGCTCTCGACCTTCAAACTGTCCTCTCTCCAGCTCTCGACCTTCAAGCTGTCACTCCAGCTCTCGACATTCAAACTGTCACTCCAGCTCTCATCCTTGAAACTGTCTCTCCAGCTCTTGACCTTCAAACTGTCACTCCAGCTCTCGACCTTCAAACTGTCCTCTCTCCACCTCTCGACCTTCAAACTAACTATATAACACTAACTGGTATATATTACTAACTGGTGCACAATACTAACTGGTATATAATACTAACTGGTATGTAATACTAACTGGTGCACTATACTCACTTGTATATAATACTAACTGGTATATAATACTAACAAGTGCACTATACTAACTGGTATATAATACTAACAGTTATATAAAAGGAACTGGTGCACAATTCGAACATACACTATACTAACTGGTATATAATACTATCTGGTATATAATACTAACTGGTGCACTATACTAACAGGTATATAATACTAACTAGTACACTATACTAACTGGTATATAATACTATCTAGTACACTATACTAAATGGTATATAATACTAACTGGCACACTATACTAACTGTTATATAATACGAACCGGTGCACTATACTAACTTACACTATACTAACTGGTATATAATACTAACTAGTATATAATACTAACTGGTGCACTATACTAACTGTTATATAATGCTAACTGGTATATAACACTAATTGGTACTCTATACTAACTGGTATATTTTAGTAACTGGTACTCTATACTAACTGGTATATAATTCTAACTGGTACGCTATACTAACTGTTATATAATACTAACTGGTATATAATACTAACTGGTGTGCTATACTAACTGTTATATAATACTAACTGCTATATAATACTAACTGGTACACTATACTAACTGTTATATAATACTAACTGGTATATAATACTAACTTGTACACTATACTAACGGTTATATAATACTAACTGGTATATAATACTAACTGGTGCACTATACTAACTTACACTATACTAACCAGTATATAATACTAACTGGTACACTATACTAACTGGTACGCTATACTAACTGTTATATAATACTAACTGGTACACAATACTAACTGATATATAATACTAACTGGTGCACTATACTAACTTACACTATACTAACCGGTATATAATACTAACTGGTACACCATACTAACTGGTACGCTATACTAACTGTTATATAATACTAACTGGTACGCTATACTAACTGTTATATAATACTAACTGATGCACAATACTAACTGGTATACTATACCAACTGTTATATAATACTCACTGGTACATAATACTAACTGGTACACTATACCAACTGGTATATAATACTAACTGGTACACTATACTAACTGTTATATAATACTAACTGTTATATAATACTAACTGGTGCACCATACTAACTGGTATATAATACTAACTGGTACACTATACAAACTGGTATATAATATGAACTGGTGCACTATACTAACTTACACTATAATAATGGTATATAATACTAACTGATGCACAATACTAACTGGTATATAATACTAACTCATATACAATACTAACTGGTACACTATGCTAACTGGTATATAATACTAACTGGTATATTATACTAACTGGTGTATAATACTAACTAGTGCACTACACTAACATACACTATACTAACTGGTATATAATATAAACTGGTGCACTATACTAACTGGTATATAATACTAACTGGTGCACTCTACTAACATACACTATACTAACTGGTATATAATACTAACTGTTATATAATACTAACTGCTATATAATACTAACTGGTACACTATACTAACTGTTATATAATACTAACTGGTATATTATACTAACTGGTACACTATACTAACTGTTATATAATACTAACTGGTATATAATACTAACTGGTATACTATACTAACTGTTATATAATACTAACTGGTATGTAATACTAACTGGTGCGCTATACTAACTGCTTTATAATACTAACTGCTATATAATACTAACTGGTACACTATACTAACTGTTATACAGTATAATACTAACTGCTATATAATACTAACTGGTACACTATACTAACTGTTATATAATACTAACTGGTATATTATACTAACTGATACGCTATACTAACTGTTATATATTACTAACTGGTACGCTATACTAACTGTTATATATTACTAACTGGTACA
Source organism: Somniosus microcephalus (assembly GCF_052327205.1). Lineage (NCBI taxonomy): Eukaryota > Metazoa > Chordata > Chondrichthyes > Squaliformes > Somniosidae > Somniosus > Somniosus microcephalus. The sequence goes on along the minus strand of NC_140990.1, from coordinate 156,959,150 downwards.
CTATACTAACTGGCACACTATACTAACTGTTACTCTATACTAACCAGTATATAATACTAACTGGTACACTATATTAACTGATACGCTATACTAACTGTTATATAATACTAACTGGTACGCTATACTAACTGTTATATATTACTAACTGGTACACTATACTAACTGGCACACTATACTAACTGGTACTCTATACTAACTGGTATATAATACTAACTGGTACACTATACTAACTGGCACACTATACTAACTGGTACTCTATACTAACTGGTATATAATACTAACTGGTGCTCTATACTAACTGGTATATAATACTAACAGGTATATATTACTAACTGGTACACTATATTAACTGGTATATAATACTAACTGGTATATAATACTAACTGGTACACTATACTAACTTGCACACTATACTAACTGGTACTCTATACTAACTGGTATGTAATACTAACTGGTACTCTATACTAACTGGTATATAATACTAATAACTGGTATATAATTCTAACTGGTACACTATATTAAGTGGTATATAAAACTAAATGGACTATAATACTAACTGGTACAGTATACGAACTGGTATATAACACTAACTGATACACTATACTAACTGGTATATAATACTAACTGGCATATAATACTAAGGGGTACACTATACTAAATAGCTGGGGGGGCCCGGCGTTGCCAGGGCTTTTTTGGGCCGCGCGGTTTACGGCCGGGCGCTGCCGCTCCCCCACTTTGTGTCACTCTTTCCCTCCCTGACCCTCTCTCTCTCCCTCCCCCTCTCTCTCCCTGCCACTCTCTCCCTGCCCCTCTCTCTGTCCCCTCTCTCTCTCCCCCCTCTCTCTCCCTGCCCCTGTCTGTCCCCTCTCTCTCTCCCTCCCTCTCTCTCCCTCTCCCCCTCTCCTCCCCCTCCCTCCCCCTATTTTGGAACCCGGGGAAGGGCTTGGAAAATTGAGGCCGGCCGTGGTGGCCGTGCGCTGCCTAGCATTTCAGGCCCGGCCGGGCTCTTGGGCTGAGACTGACCCCAGCTGAGCTCCCGGTGCGGCTAGCCGCGGGCCGCGCAGTTAATGGCTGGCCGCTGCCGCTCCCCCGCCCGCTCTGTGTCTCGGGCCGAGCGGTTGTCAGGCTCGGCCCGAGTGACCCCATCTCACCTCCCGCTCCGGCGGGTCGGGAGCAGGATACTGTGCCGGAGCCGCAATGTGGGGGTATGTTGTGCTGGTGCTGTCGCTGTCGGGATTTAAAAAATAGCGGCGAAGTTTCGGGAGGCTGCAGGATTAGGCCCGCCCACACACGGAATGAAACGCCCCCCGTGATGCAGCGATTGGTCAACCATCAGGTCACTGAACTGTAGGATTGGTGAACGATCACGTCAGTCAATGCTATCCCCTGTACGATTGGTCAACCACCACGTCACTCAACGCTAATGAGCGGTAGGATTGGTCAACCGCTAATGAGCGGATTTTTGAACGTTTTTTGTATACTGTCTGAACAATTTTTGTCTGACCAAAAAGTAAATACGCCTATGACACTCCCCTGATCATCAGCTTTCTTTTGATATAACATATCTGTAGGTACGCTCTATAGCTTTTGAGTGTATAGCGGACAGACATACAGACAGATATACAGACAGACATACAGACAGACATACAGACAAACCAACTCATTTATATATATACTAGCTGAAGTGCCCGGCGGTGCCGAGGCTTTTTCGAGGAATGTTGTTGTTGGAAGAGAGAGAGAGAGCGACTGGGGGGAAGAGAGAGAGCGACTGGGGGAAGGGAGAGAGCGACTGGGGGGGAGGGGGGGAGGGAGGGGAGGGAGGTGGGTGGGAGGGGAGGGGAGGGGGGAAGGGAGGGGGAGGGGAGGGGAGAGGGGAGGGGGGGCGGGGAAGGGAGGGCGGGGGGGAAGGGGGGGGAAGGGAGGGGGGAAGGGAGGGCAGGGGGGAAGGGAGGGCGGGGGGGAGGGGGGGGCGGGGGAAGGGAGGGTGGGGGGGAAGGGAGGGCGGGAGGGGGGGAAGGGAGGGCGGGGGGAGGGAGGGTGGAGGGAGGGGAGGGAGGGCGGGGGGCCCCCCCGAGGGTCGCGGCCCCCCCGAGGATCGCGCCCCCACCCGAGGGTCGCGGCCACCCCCCCGAGGGGTCGCGGCCCCCCCCCCAAGGGTCGCGGCCCCCCCCCCAGGGGTTGCGGCCCCCCCCGAGGGTCGCGGCCCCCCCCCCCTCCGAGGGTCGCGGCCCCCCCACGAGGTGAAGACCGCCGATTGCGGGCTGTGCGAGACGGCCGGGGGGCCGGTTGCCAGGGTGACGCTTGGCGGCCCCCCCCCGAGGGTCTCGCCCACCCCGAGGGTCGCGGCCCCCCCCCGAGGTGAAGACCGCCGATTGCGGCTGTGCGAGATGGCCGGGGGGCCGGTTGCCAGGGTGACGCTTGGCGCCCCACCCCCCCCGAGGGTCGCGGCCCCCCCCGAGGGGTCGTGGCCTCCCCCCCTCCGAGGTGAAGACCGCCGATTGCGGCTGTGCGAGACGGCCGGGGGGCCGGTTGCCAAGGTGATGCTTGAAGCAAGCCCCGCCCCCCCGGCCAAGCCAGAGAGAGACGCCGCGTCTCAGCTCCTGCTGCGCGCGCACCCTAGCGGCGCTGGGCTGAGGCTCGGCCCTCCAGCCTTCGAGTGGGGCCGGGAGGTGCCTAGCTCGGGGCGTGGGTGCGAAGGAGAAGCCGAGGCTTCGAGGCCTACCTGGAAAAACGGGGAAAGGTAGGAAAATTAATGAGATTAGATAAGTTAATTCGTTTCTAAATCATTTTTTTAAAAACAATATGTGTTTTAAAAGCAACGTTTTTTTTAAAGACGCAGAAAGCGGGAAAAAGAAAGGAAAAGTTTGGAATCAAGATGGCGGCGACTCACCTCGGTTCAGAACGATAAGGCCCGGCCACACACGCACCGATTGGCCCGGCGGCACACGCCAGCAACCCGGCGTACGATTGGTCGAGCTCGAGGTCACTCTGTCGCTAATGAGCGGATAATGAGATGCTAATGAGCGGAACGTTGAAGGTTTTTGGGATACCACGGGCACGATTTTAGCCCGGCCGAAACGTAAATACGCTTAAAACCGTCTCGGAAGCGTAAGCTTTCTTTGGAGGTAACGCGCGCGTAGGTACGCACTGTAACTTTCGAGCGCATACCCGACAGACGCACACGCGATGACAGACAGACAGACAGAAGTACCGATTTATATATATAGATATATAAGATAGATGGTCTATAATACTAACTGGTACACTATACTAATTGGTATATAATACTAACTGGCATATAATACTAACTGGTACACTATACTAACTGGTGTATAGTATTAACTGGCATATAATACTAACTGGTACACTATACTGACTGGCATATAATACTAACTAGTACACTATACTAAATGGTCTATAATACTAACTGATACACTATACTAACTGGTATATAATACTAACTGACATATAATACTAACTGGTACACTATACTAAATGGTCTATAATACTAACTGATACACTGTACTAACTGGTATATAATACTAACTGACATATAATACTAACTGGTACACTATACTAAATGGTCTATAATACTAACTGGTACACTATACTAACTGGTATATAATACTAACTGGTACACTATACTAAATGGTCTATAATACTAATTGGTATATAATACTAACTGGTACACTATACTAAATGGTCTATAATACTAATTGGTATATAATACTAACTGGTACACTATACTAACTGGTATATAATACTAATTGGTGTATAATACTAACTGGTACACTATACTAAATGGTCTATAATACTAACTATTACACTATACTAACTGGTATATAATACTAACTGGTACACTATACTAAATGGTCTATAATACTAACTGGTACACTATACTAACTGGCATATAATACTAACTAGTACACTGTACTAACTGGTATATAATACTAACTGGTACACTATACTAAATGGTCTATAATACTAACTGGTACACTATACTAACTGATATATAATACTAACTGGCATATAATACTAACTGGTACACTATACTAACTGGCATATAATACTACCTAGTACACTATACTAACTGGTATATAATACTAACTGGTACACTATACTAACTGGCATATAATACTACCTAGTACACTATACTAACTGGTATATAATACTAACTGGTACACTATACTAACTGGCATATAATACTAACTAGTACACTGTACTAACTGGTATATAATACTAACTGGTACACTATACTAAATGGTCTATAATACTAACTGGTACACTATACTAACTGATATATAATACTAACTGGCATATAATACTAACTGGTACACTATACTAACTGGTATATAATACTAACTGGTACACTCTACTAACTGGCATATAATGTACTAATTAGTACACTATACTAACTGGTATATAATACTAACTAGTACACTGTACTAATTGGTACTCTCTACTAACTGGCACACTATACTAACTGGTATATAATACTAACTGGTACACTATACTAATTGGTACACTATACTAACTGGTACACTATACTAACTGGTATATAATACTAACTGGTATATAATACTAACTGGTACTCTATACTAACTGGTATATACTAACTGGTACTCTATACTAACTGGTATATAATACTAACTGGTACACTGTACTAACTGGTACACTATACTAACTGGCATATAATGCTAACTGGTACACAATACTAACTGCAGTCTATATTCACTGTGCACAATACTAACCGGTACACTGGTATATAATACTAATTGGTACACAATAACTTGTGAGACTATTAACTAGTCCAGAATACTTACAGGTAAATAATGCTAACTAGTACAACACGAATATTACAAAGCAAGCTGATACAATGTTCATTGGATGAAAGCTAACTGGTACAAAGCTAACTAGCAAATTACTAACAAACATGCTAACTTGTACAAAGACAAGTAACACGATTAGTAGAATTTCACATACCTTGCTGTTGCAGTTTATAGTCTGTGGAGTAGGCTTTTCCTATAATATTCCACACTGGCCTCAGGCACCCAAATAGCCCCTCCAGAAATCCGCCTGTCCCGGACCCCGAGCCCGACCCTGAGCGGTTGTAATGTATCTTCATCTCATCTCGTCCGCTGTTGTCACCACCACCGCCACCCGCCACCGCCATCATTGCCATTCCCATTCCCATCCTCGGGGGTCTCGGTGGTCCCGGCTTCCTCGTGCTCCCTCAGCTGCAGCACGCTGTTCTCGAACTGGTCGCGGGAGTCCTCGCTGACGCTGGTGAGCACGGTGACGGGGTGTTTGGAGTTGGAGCTACCGCTGCTGTCACCCTGCGGGGGCCCCTTCTCCTGCAGGTTGTCCAGGATCTCGGGCGGCGAATATGACGGCTTGAGGTTCACATCTCTGACCGGCAGCTTGTCCCACTCCCCCGGGGTCCCTAGCTCTTCCTTCAGGTTCTGATTGATGAGGTTGGAAGAGGGTGACCAAGTCAGGACCTCCTGCGGACTGGCCATCACGCCGTGCGTGTGCATGGGGCAGGCGGCCAAAGGTGGCTTTCAGTTCAATCCTAGGACACGACCCAACGAGAGGGGCAAACACTCAAGCCTGAAGGGAAAAAGGAAACATTTTGTCAATCGCCACTCAGCTGTGAATGTCCTTTACAATATCAGCCGAGGCACAATGGCTGGCACTCTCACCTCTGAGTCAGGAGGTTGTGGGTTCAAGTCCCACTCCAGAGAATTGAGCACAAAAATCTAGGCTGACACTCCAGTGTGGTACTGAGGAAGTGCTGCACTGTCGGAGGTGCCGTCTTTCAGGTGAGATGTTAAACCGAGGCCCCGTCTGCTCTCTCAGGTGGACGTAAAAGATCCCACGGCATTACTCTAAAAAGAGCGAGAAGTCACACAACACCAGGTTATAGTCCAACAGCTTTATTTGAAATCACAAGCTTTCGGAGCGCTGCTCCTTTGTCAGGTGAAGTCACCTGACGAAGGAACAGCGCTCCGAAAGCTTGTGATTTCAAATAAAGCTGTTGGACTATAACCTGGTGTTGTGTGGCTTCTGACATTTGTCCACCCCAGTCCAACACCGGCATCTCCACATCATGTCTAAAAAGAGCAGGGGAGCTCTCCCCGGTGTCCTGGTCAATATATATCCCTCAATCAAATCACTAAAAAAAAAGATAATCTGGTCATTATCACATTGCTATTTGTGGGATCCTGCTGTTTGCAATTTGGCTGCCATGTTTCCTTACATTGCAACAGTGACTACACTTCAAAAGTACTTCATGGGCTGTGTGGGAGCTTTACTCTGTATCTAACCCGTGCTGTACCTGCCCTGGGAGTGTTTGATGGGACAGTGTAGAGGCAGCTTTACTCTGTATCTAACCCATGCTGTACCTGCCCTGGGAGTGTTTGATGGGACAGTGTAGTGGGAGCTTTACTCTGTATCTAACCTGTGCTGTACCTGCCCTGGGAGTGTTTGATGGGACAGTGTAGAGGCAGCTTTACTCTGTATCTAACCCATGCTGTACCTGCCCTGGGAGTGTTTGATGGGACAGTGTAGTGGGAGCTTTACTCTGTATCTAACCCGTGCTGTACCTGCCCTGGGAGTGTTTGATCGGACAATGTAGAGGGAGCTTTACTCTGTATTTAACCAGTGCTGTACCTGCCCTGGGAGTGTTTGAAGGGACAGTGTAGAGGAAGTTTTACTCTGTATTTAACCCGTGCTGTACCTGCCCTGGGAGTGTTTGATAGGACAGTGTTGAGGGAGCCTTACTCTGTATGTAACCCGTGCTGTACCTGCCCTGGGAGTGTTTGATGGGACAGTGTAGAGGGAACTTTACTCTGTATCTAACCCATGCTGTACCTGCCCTGGGAGTGTTTGATGGGAAAGTGTAGAGGGAGCTTTACTCTGTATCTAGCCTGTGCTGTACCTGCCCTGGGAGTGTTTGATGGGACAGTGTAGAGGGAGCTTTACTCTGTATCTAACCCGTGCTGTACCTGCCCTGGGAGTGTTTGATGGGACAATGTAGAGGGAGCTTTACTCTGTATCTAACCCGTGCTGTACCTGCCCTGGGAGTGTTTGATGGGACAGTGTAGAGGGAGCTTTACTCTGTATCTAAGCCGTGCTGTACCTGCCCTGGGAGTGTTTGATGGGACAATGTAGAGGGAGCTTTACTCTGTATCTAACCCGTGCTGTACCTGCCCTGGGAGTGTTTGATGGGACAGTGTAGAGGGAGCTTTACTCTGTATCTAAGCCGTGCTGTACCTGCCCTGGGAGTGTTTGATGGGACAGTGTAGAGGGAGCTTTTCTCTGTGTCTAACCCGTGCTGTACCTGCTCTGGCAGTGTTTGATGCTGGAAAGTGCTGCATTCCTGTGCTTTGAAATTACTCAGATTGAGCACTAAAGCTTGACCAAGATAAAGTTCTATAAAAGACTGGGATGTAAGTTACTGGCAGCTGCCGAGAGCTCCTTCAGAGCCCTAACTCCCCTCTCAGCAACAGGTGGTCCTGAAGTGACAGACAAGGGATAACTTACAATACAGCTCACAACAGGAAGGGTGGCGTTTGCCTTGTCCTATGCCGAGGTTCACTTGATATTTTACTGGTCAAACTTATCATTAGATCCGCTCGGGCCCCTGTGACTGGCTCGGGGCCCTGTGACTGGCTCGGACCCTGTGGCTGGCTCGGGCCCTGTGACTGGCTCTGACCCTGTGTCTGGCTCGGGCCCTGTGACTTTCTAGTGCCCTGTGACTGGCTCGGACCTGTGTCTGGTTCGGGCCCTGAACTGGTTTGGGCCCTGAACTGGCTCGGGCCCTGTGACTAGCTCAGGGCCCTGAACTGGCTCGGGCCCTGTGACTGGCTCGGGCCCTGTGTCTGGCTTGGGCCCTGTGACTGGCTCAGGCCGTATGTCTGTGACTGGCTCGGGCCATGTTTCTGGCTCGGGGCCTGTGACTGGCTCGAGGCCTGAGACTGGCTCGGGCCCTGTGTCTGGCTTGGGGCCTGTGTATAGCTTTGGCCCCTTTTCTGACTCGGGGCCTGTGATTGGCTCAGGCCCTGTGACTGGCTCAGGCCCTGTAACTGGCTTGGACCCTGTCTGTGTCTGGCTTGGGCCCTATGTCTGGCTCAGGCCCTGTGTCTAGCCCGGGCCCTGTGTCTGGCTCGGGCCCGTGTCTGGCTTGGGGCCTGTGACTGGCTCAGGTTCTGTGACTGACTTGGGGCCTGTGACCGGCTCGAGGTCTGAGACTGGCTCAGGCCCTGTGTCTGTCTTGGGACCTGTGTATAGCTTGGGCCCTGTTTCTGACTGGGGGCCTGTGATTGGCTCAGGCCCTGTTTCTGGCTTGGGCCCTGTCTGCGTCTGGCTCAGGCCCTGACTGTGTCTGGCTCGGGCTCTGTTTCTGGCGTGGGCCCTGTGACTGGCTTGGGGCCTGTGACTGGTTCGGGGCCTGTGCATGGCTCGGGGCCTATTTCTGGACTGGGCCCTGTGACTGGCTCGGGCCCTGTGCATGACTCGGGGTCTGTTTCTGGACTGGGCCCCGTGACTGGCTCGAGGCCTGTGCATGGCTCGGGGCCTGTTTCTGGACTGGGCCCCGTGACTGGCTCGGGGCCTGTGTCTGGCATGAAGGCCATGTCTGGCTTTGTGCCTGCGACTGGCTCGGGGTCTGTGACTGGCTCGGGGCCTGTGACTGGCTCGGGGCCTGTGACTGGCTTGGGGCCTTTACCCTTTACATCCATCGGATTATTTTTCTCAAGTGTTCTCACTGTTGTTACATGGGCAAACGTGGCAACCAATTTACTGTTTATGGGAGCTTGCTGTGCACAAATTGGCTGTCACGTTTCCTACATTACAACAGTACTTCATTGGCTGTAAAGCTTTGGGATGTCCTGAGGTTGTGAAAAGCACTATATAAATGCAAATCTCTCTTTTTCTTTCTTCATATTTCACCTCTTTCTAGGTACCTTGGGAGATCTGTATAGCGGATTGAAAACCCATTGGCTGTGTCTCTGACCCTATCTGTCCTTGTGACCTTCTCCAGCCACTCCTACTATGGAGCTCTCCCACGTGCCTGCTGCGTGTTCAGAGCCGTTTGTTTTTCGCTCTCACTTTCCCTCTGCTCATCTGAAGATTTGGCATTTTCTGCATTTCCTGGGGACGGAGCATGGCTCCCTCATAAATGCTGATGTAATGCAAGTCTGGCCCTCCCCCCACCTTCTCCCCTCCAGCGCCACGCCGTGGGCAGGAGCCTGTGAATAATGCAGTGGCCAATCCTTCACAATCTGGCATCACTTGACACGGGGAAATAGCAGAGATAGGAAAAGGTGCTCTCAGGTGACAGCCAAGCAATCTCTCTATGCGAGTCAGTGAAATGGCTCCTCTCCAGACCCTGTGCTACTGTAATTACACCCTGCACACTCATGGCAGTAATGAATTCCGCATGGACCCCAGTTGCTGATTAAACTTCGGAGCAAAGAACTGACAACAGAAGGACTCTGTGCCTTGTCAACCTGGTGAACTTCACCCTCACTAACCCTGCAGTGAAATGAATACTCTGGACTTATTTCATTATTTCCTTCTTCCTAGTTTTGTCCCCTGCTCTTCTGAAGGCTAACTCTCGCTGTGGTTAGGTTCCACTGGTGTTCTCCCATACCTCACCCCCAGAGACCACTTTTCTGTGGATATCAAGCTATCCGACTGCGGCGGCATCACAACCAAGCTTGCTCCAGCCTTCACCTGGAGGCCACACGTGAACATTTCCAGCCCGGGCCGCTGGACAGCGATCAGGAGGAGCCTTGCTGACGATTCCCCTTCCATAGCCCAGGGACAAATTGTAACAGGTTTGAAAGACCGGGGTGGATTTTGACTTTTGGGCGGAGCACCAGCCTCATTCACATCAGGCTGGTGAGATGCAGGTTGCCAAACTTGGCGTGTCAACACACCTCGCCGCATTGACGCCTACCAATATTGGGCCCCCACGGCCTCCAGTATAACGCCCTGCTCAGGAATGTGGCAGCCACGTGCCATTTATAGTGCATAACAGACAAGAGGAGAAAACTACAGATGTTAGCTCGTCCTTCTCCAAGTACAATGGTGCCCAGATTTCAACAGATTAGCTCTGCCAGCCACGGCTCAGTGGGTAGCACTCTCATCCTGCTAAGTCAGAAGGTTGTGGGTTCAAGTCCCACTCCAGGGATTTCAGCACATAAATCTAGGCTGAGGGAGTGCTGCACTGTCGTAGGTGCCGTCTTTCAGATGAGATGTTAAACCAAGGCACCGTCTGCTCTCTCAGGTGGACGTAAAAGATCCCACGGCCACTATTTTGAAGAAGAAATGGGGGCGTTCTTGTGATGAAATAACTGTGTTCTGATATTTGTACTTGTACTGTAATGTCTGGAATGTTCCACCGGGGGGAACCACTAATGCTCCTCCCTGGCCCCGCCCCTCTTCTGGTATGTTCTACCAAGGGCTCGGTCGATGATGTACTCTGTTAACTCTGCCATGATTCTTATTTAATAAAAGGCTTCTGTCTTAAGCTTTAACTTCACGGATTCGGGCAGTTATTTGGCACATCAGTTCTCCCCGGTGTCCTGGCCAATATTTATCCCTCAATCAACATCACTAAAACAGATTATCTGGTCATTATCACATTGCTGTTTGTGGGAGCTTGCTGTGCACAAATTGGTTGCCGCATTTCCTACATTACAACAGTGACTCCACTTCAAAAAGTACTTCTTTGGCTGTAAAGCGCTTTGGGACGTCTGGTGGTTGTGAAAGGCGCTATAGAAATGCAAGTTCTTTTTTAAATTCTTTCTAGGTTGGACCAAACAGAAACTACAAGCACTATTAGCAATCCCAACTGTCGTACCATCAACTGCTGCAGCTGTGCTCACCCAGCTTGTATCACAGCAGAGGCAACTCTGTCGTATCCGACTGTGTGCAGTTGCACTGGTGATGTCAGGTTGGTTCTGCTCACGAATTGGGACGAATTCAACACCGAGGGAATCAAATCACGTTATAGTACAGAAATTGGAATTGAGCCACATCGAACGATCTTAACCCCACCCAATGGGGCCTGATGTCCTTTTATGTTAGGAAAGGACATCATTGACCCACATTGAGCTATCCTTGCTGACCTATATTGACTCCCAGTCCGTCAATGGTGCGATTTTAAAATTCTCATCCTTGTTTTCAAATCCCTCCATGGCCTAATCTCCTCCAGCCCTACAACCCTCCGAGATCTCTGTGCTACTCCAATTCTGGCCTTTTGCGCATCACCGATTTCCTTCGTTCCGCCATTGGCGGCTATGCCTTGAGCTGCCTGGGTCCTAAACTCTGGAATTCCCTCCTTAAACCGCACCGCCTCTCTCTCATCTTTTAAGGCACTCCTTAAAACCTACCTCTTCTGATATCTCCTTATGTGGCTCAATCTCAAATTTTGTTTTACTACGTTAAAGGCGCGATATAAATACAAGTTGTTGTTTTAGTCTGGCTCTACTTCCACACCATCAGAGGCATCCAAAATCCTTCCTGGGACGAGGTTTCACTTGGTGCTTCTGATGAAAACTGCCAGCGGAGGCCAAAGCTTAACGGTTCCTCCCAGCAGCCTTTGGTCTCAAGCCTGTCCACCTTGGCTCCAGCCACGGGCCGCAACCTGACCCCTCAGCCCCTCCCCCATAGCGACCAGCAGCGAGCGTGCAAGCTCGCTGGCCTAGGTGGACCTACCACCCCACCAACAAGGGGGGAGCCCTGGATAGAATGGCATGGCCGCAAACTCAACCCGTGCACTCGGTGTAGGAGTGTGAGCTGTCCTGGACACGAAAAGTGTTGCTGGATATAAATGTGACAATCAGGTTATCGCATTATTTAAACCACAAGTAACAAATATGATTAGAAAACAAATTAAACAAAGACACTCCTGAAAAGACCAGGAGCTGAAGGACGGGTTTCAGTGAGATGGCTGGATCAGAAGACAGGAGTTTGGAGCTGAACTACAGGCCAGACGCTCACTGAATTATACATGGGGTTACTCGCTGTAATTCAATTAACCCAACAGGACCCAATGAAAACAACGGCAGCTGCCAAATATCATTTACACTCCTGTACACTGGGCACTGAGGACTGTACGCAGGCTGCAGGAGACACTAAACCACACAAAGAGCTCCACTCTGCCATGTAATCTTAGTTACAAGAGACACTCAACACGGAAAGCTCCACTCTGGACTGAGTATATTGACACCGACAAGCAGACAAACTGACTGTGCCAGCGGAGGCGGAATCAGTGGGAGGGTCATGACCCTGCCAATCACTTTGCGGTTTGCCAAAACGAGTGTTGCCAACCCTTCATGATTGACCTGGAGCCTCCAGGAATTAAAGCCTAATCTCCCGGGCACTGCTGCACTCACAGGGGGCATCACAATAAGTTGTGTTTCCCTTTTTACTTTTTTGAAGACATTTGTTTTTTAGTTATAAGGGGAAAAAAGGCTGTTTGACTGAGAGTCAAGGTACATACAATTGGGTAACGAAGAGTTTATTTGCTTTCCAATTGGTGTGGGAAGGCCGTGCGCCACAAGCATGGACATGTCGGGCGGCCAATGGCGTGAGCCTGGGGGCAGGGCGGGGCGGTTGGAGGCAGGCGGTCACGTGATGAAACCTCCTGGAATACGTCCAACCAGAGCTGGGCACCCGAGCCAAAACTGACTGCCACCAATTTACAAAGGCAGCTTGCTTCCTTTGTTTGTCAGTGTGTGTGTTCACATGTGGGCACAGGACACGCTGCTCATCCACACCTTTCGCAAGCCTGCAGTAAAAAGGAAAGCATTTTACACCGGGATTCTCATTGCCATAGAGGGAGTGTAACGAAGGTTCACGAGATTGATTCCTGGGATGGTGGGACTGGCGTATGAAAAGAGATTGAGTAAACTAGGCCTGTATTCTCTTGAATTCAGAAGAATGAGAGGGGATCTCATTGAAGCATACAAAATTATTACAGGATGGATGCTGGGAGAATGTTTCCTTTGGCTGGGGAGTCTAGAACCAGGGGCCACAGCCTCAGGATAAAGGGTAGGCCATTCAGGGCTGAGATGAGAAGAAATTTCTTCACACAGAGGGTGGTGAATCTTTTGAATTCTCTATCCCAGAGGGCTGTGGAGGCTCAATCATTGGGTATATTCAAAACAGAAGTCGATAGATTTCTGACTAGTAAGGGCATCAAGGGATATGGCGATAGGGTCGGTGAATGGAATTGAGGCAGAAGATCAGCCATGATCTCATTAAATGGCGGAGCAGACTCGAAGGGCCAAATGGCCTACTCCTGCTCCTATTTCTTATGTTCTTATAAAACTGAACTCTTCTTCACTTCGTTGCTGCAGGCAAACTCCTGCCTCACCCCTTCGCCTTTGGCTCTGCCTCCACCTCTCTGCCGGTGGCGCACTAACCTGCTCCTGACCTACGCTGACATGTACCCCTCCCTCCGCTGCAAATTGCCTCAGTCCCACAGTCGGCCCTCCAGACAGGGCCCTGTCAGTGGGGGCTGAGGACACACATAACCACTGACCCACTCTGTGGGATTTCATCCGGCAGCTCGCACTCTGAATGTGGCTGTCTGGTGGCTTTGGGAAAAGGACCAATAGGGTTTCCACTAGTTTTGCCAGCGCAATCCAGCTGAAATGGACCAAACCAGCGTAAAAGATCCGGGAATTTGAAACACAAGTTACATAAATCGATTTTCCGTGATTTTATGCGCAGGTTTATAAACCATTGTGCTGGAAGCTGGCCCCGCCCACAAACCTGGCCACGTTCCCCCCCAGATCGAATTAATCAGGATGGTTTTTCATGGTGCACAGGCACTAGTCGGCACATTTTAAAAGTTTTACATCTTAAAAAATGTTTAGTTTGCCAAGAAACTGACTAGAGTACTACAATGAAACTGTTAGAAGTGCTGCATAGTATTTTAAGTCAAATGATAAACCTATTTTCAGCTGTATTAATAAATCAGTACCAGGTTACCACTCTTAAATACATCCAGCAATATTTTTTAATGCAAAAAAAACACAATTTTACGTTTGTGATTATGCAAATGAGTTTGGGCAGACACTTGAACCATAACTTCCCCTTGGAAAAACACAATTTCAAGCGCTAATTTGTGCCCAGTTTGCCGAACTGCGCCCAAAGCGGAAACCCTACTGTAATGTTATCTTAATAACATAATTACGAGTCTCCCAAGCAGTTGTAGTGGAGTGCCATTTATTCAGTCCTGACTCTGTGTCTCCTAGTACAGTACTTCAAGCATGGCCAAGATGGCGTCGGATCCCGCCCCCGGATATGACATCAGCCGTCAACCAGCTGTCAATCAAACCCCGCTGTCTTTACGACAGCTACGGTTATCCGTACACCTACCCAAAGATAATTTACCAAAAAAAAGGTCAGACCTTGCGTTTAAAGTGAAGATTGTGTTCGTGTGGGAACCCCGAGTGATCAGTCAGCATTCGACACATGGGCAAGATCTCTTTCATTCACAGTGTACTCACCACCTACTTGCCCCAATTGATGCAGGCAGCGTGTAAACGGGCCATCCTGAGCACCAGGTGCCAGGTCTGATCTCCCGGCCTGGTTTATGTTAGCTGATCTCTCCCGGGGTGACAGTCAGGGGCGTTGCTCTTCCCCCCTCGGTTAGAAGAGGGGGAAACATCAGCCAGGGTTTCCAGTTTCAAATACTATTCCCTGCCAACGCCCTCCCCTGAGCTGGAAAGTGCACCCATGCAATTACTGGGCAAGGATAAGATGAAACTCAGGACATATGAACATACGTACATACGAATTAGGAGCAGGAGTAGGCCACTCGGCCCCTCGAGCCTGCTCCGCCATTCAATAAGATCATGGCTGATTTGATTACTCCACATTCCCGCCTACCCCCGTTAACCTTTCACCTCCTTGCTTATCAAGAATCTATCTACCTCTGCCTTAAAAATATTCAAAGACTCTGCTTCCACCGCCCTCTGAGGAAGAGAGTTCCAAAGACTCAAGACCATCTGTGAGAAAAAATTTCTCCTCATCTCTGTCTTAAATGGGCGACCCCTTATTTTTAAACAGTGACCCCTAGTTCTAGATTCTCCCACAAGAGGAAACATCCTCTCCACATCCACCCTGTCCAGACCCCTCAGGATCTTATATGTTTCAAGAGTGATGCCCTTCATGGTCAAATGGCCCTCAACTCTCAATGTCAAGAAGAGTAGCCACTGCGAGGTATTGAAGGCTGCCATGCATGTATGGGCCTGTAACCGAGTAAGAGTCGACACCCTCGGGTGAGGAGGAAAAATCTGTTGCCCCAGTAACCTCTCCTCACTGATCTCTGCCTTTCGGGTTACTCTGTTCGTTATTATGCATTGTGTGGAGGTTTACCTCTGAGAGTGAATTCAGGTTAGACCCACGTGTCTGAAAACCTGGGAACGCTCTGTTTATACACCTGCCATGATTTATGTTCAAAAATAAACCCGTACACACGTGGAGTGCGATTTTTAGCTCGGTGTTTGTGGCATTACAGCAGTGTCACACTCATCCTATTTATAATCGCAGTGTGAGATCAGGCTGCTGAATTAATGCACAACCAGAAAAACCTGACTGGAACCAACCTTTGGGTTTTTGGCTGACGTCCTCTCCTCCTCCCCTGAAGGCACTGCCTCTTGCTATAGTACAGTTTCCGCAGGGGGCAGGTGTATTCCAAGTGGCCACTGTTCATGTATGAGCCTAGGCAGCGAGTATTCGACTGCAGGAGGCATCAACGTTGTGCCCTATCCTATCTACACCTGACATCCACACTAACGTTCCAGCGCGGTGGGTCACTTGGAAGTGATCGGAAGTGGAGAACTTGTCTGATTCTTTCGCTTTCCCTCCCCAGCGACTGTAACATAGAAACATAGAAGATAGGAGCAGGAGTAGGCCATTCGGCCCTTCGAGCCTGCTCCGCCATTCAATGAGGTCATGGCTGATCATTCAAATTCAGTACCCTGTCCCTGCCTTCTCCCCATATCCCTTGATCCCTTTAGCCTTAAGAAATATATCCAACTCTTTCTTGAATATATTTAATGAACTGGCCTCGACCGCCCTCTGTGGCAGAGAATTCCACAGGTTCACCACTCTCTGGGTGAAGAAATTCCTCCTCATTTCAGTCCTAAATGTCCTACCCCTTATCCTTAGACTATGACCCCTGGTTCTGGACTCCCCGACCATCGGGAACATCCTTCCAGCATCTAGTCTGTCCAGGCCTGACAGAATTTTATAGGTTTCGATGAGATCCCCTCTCAATCTTCTAAACTCCAGTGAGTATAAGCCCAATCGACACAATCTCTCCTCATACGTCATTCCTGCCATCCCAGGTATCAGCCTGGTGAATCTTCGCTGCACTCCTTCCATGGCAAGAACGTCCTTCCTCAGATAAGGCGACCAAAACTGCACACAGTACTCAAGGTGTGGTCTCACCAAGGCCCTGTACAACTGTAGCAAGGCATCCTTGTTCCTGTACTCGAACCCTCTTGCTACGAAGGCCAACATACCATTTGCCTTCTTAACCGCCTGCTGCACCTGCATGCTTACCTTCAGCGAATGGTGCACAAGAACACCCACGTCTCTTTGCACTTCCCCTTCTCCCAATCTATTGCCATTCAAATAATAATGTGCCTTCCTGTTTTTGCCACCAAAGTGGATAACCTCACATTTATCCACATTATAGTGCATTTGCCATGTTTCTGCCCAATCACCTAACCTGTCCAAATCGTACTGGAGTTTCATGACATCCTCCTCGCAGCATATCCTCCCACCCAGCTTTGTGTCATCTGCAAATTTGGTTATATTACATCCAATTCCCTTGTCCAGATCATTAATATATATTGTGAACAGCTGGGGTTCTAGGACCGATCCTTGCGGTACCCCACTAGTCACTGCCTGCAACTCGGAAAACGACCCGTTTATTCCAACTCTTTGCTTTCTGTCCGCCAACCAGTTCTCTATCCAAGTCAATACCTTGCCCCCAATCCCATGTGCCTTAATTTTGCATGCTAATCTCTTATGCGGGACCTTATCGAAAGCCTTCTGAAAGTCCAAATACACCACATCCACTGGTTCTCCCTTATCTATTTTACCAGTTACATCCTCAAAACTTCCAGTAGATTAGTCAAGCATGATTTACCTTTTGTAAATCCATGTTGACTTTGTCCGATCCTGTCACTGCTTTCCAAGTGCTCTGCTATTACATCTTTTATAATGGACTCTAGCATTTTCCCCACTACCGATGTCAGGCTTACCGGTCTATAATTCCCCGCTTTTTCTCTGCCACCTTTTTTGAATAGTGGGGTAACATTAGCTACCCTCCAATCCATGGGTGCTGTTCCAGAGTCTATCGAGTTCTGGAAGATGACCAGCAATGCATCTACTATTTCTAGGGCCACTTCCTTAAGTACCCTGGGATGTAGATTATCAGGCCCTGGGGGTTTATCGGCCTTCAGTCCCATCAATTTTCCTAACACCATTTCCCTACAAATACTGATTTCTTTCAGTTTCACCCTTTCATCAGACCCTATGTTCCCCGGTATTTCTGGGAGGTTATTTGTGTCCTCCTTTGTGAAGACAGAACCAAAATATGTATTTAGTTGGTCTGCCATTTCTTTGTTCCCCATTATAAAATCCTCCGATTCTGACTGCAAGGGACCGACGCTTGACTTCACCAATCTTTTTCTCTTCACATATCTATAAAAGCTTTTACAGTCAGTTTTTGATGTTCCCTGCAAGCTTACTCTCATATTCTATTTTCCCTTTCTTAATTAATCCCTTTGTCCTCCTTTGTTGAATCCTGAACTGCTCCCAATCCTCAGGATTATTGCTTTTTCTGGCCAATTTGTATGTCCTCTCCTTGGATCTTATGCTATCCCTAATTTCCCTTGTTACCCACGGTTGAGTCACCTTTTTTGTTTTATTTTTATGCCAAACTGGGATGAACAACTTCTGTAGTTGATCCATTCGGTCTTTGAATGTTTGCCATTGCCTATCCACCGTCACCTCTTTGAGTGCCATTCCCCAATCAATCCTACCCAACTCGCTCCTCAGACCATCGTAGTTTCCTTTATTTAAACTGAGGACCCTTGTTTCCGAGTCAACTACTTCATTCTCCATCTTAATGAAGAATTCGATCATATTATGATCGCTCCGACCCAAGGGGCCTCGTACAACAAGATTGCTAATTAATCCTTTCTCGTTACATAATACCCAGTCTAAGATGGCCTGATCTCTGGTTGGTTCCTCGACATATTGGTCCAGGAAACCATCCCGTAAACACTCCAGGAATTCCTCCTCCACAGTATTGTTACCAATTTGGTTAGCCCAATCTATATGTAGATTAAAGTCACCCATGATGACTGCTGTGCCCTTATTGCACGCTTCTTTAATTTCCCTTTTAATGCCATCCCCAACCTCCACCTTACTGTTTGGAGGTCTATATACCACTCCCACTAATGTTTTTTTCCCCTTAGTATTTCTCAATTCTACCCATACAGATTCCACATCATCAGAGCTAATATCCTTCATTACAATTGTGTTAATCCCTTCTTTAACCAGTAATGCTACCCCACCTCCCTTTCCTTTTTGCCTATCTTTCCTGAATATGGAATACCCCTGGATGTTGAGTTCCCAGTCTTGGCCATCCTTGAGCCACATTTCCGTAATCCCAACCAAATCATATTCGTTTACCTCTATTTGCGCAGCCAATTCATCCACCTTATTACAAATGCTCCTCGCATTAAGACACAAAGCCTTCAGGCTTGTTTTTTTAATGCTCTTAGACCTATTAGAACTGTAATCCTCCCACTGAGATCAGTTAATCAAGCAGAGACTATTGACTGAAGCTGCAAACTTCTGGTCTATATGGCTTGGGTAGGGTTTCAGCTGCGCTGCCCCATGTGGTCGAATACCCTGTCAACACTTGTTATCTGGTCTCAGGCACTGCCTTTACCAACTGAGCGACTGGGATGTGTGGAAGCCAACCTTTGCGATACCAGCTGCAAACAAAACGCAGATCTCAAAGGCTTTAAGAGCTGTCTAAACGAGGTGATAGAGAGTCTCCCGAGTGAGCTGGGCGGAGGTGACACAACGACATCATTCACACTTTCTAGGTCAAGCCATAACGCTTTCTGTCCTGACAAAGGCCTTCGTCACTCAGCCACTTCCCACAAACGCCCCTCCACCTGCCTTGGCCGCTAATACCAGCCTCAGCGCCACTTGCTTCATGTACCCTGTTGCCAAGGTGAGAGCTCACCAGCTGGATCGATGCTGTCACCTTCTGCCTGCAGGTACATCAAACACCAACAACAACTTGTATCTACATAGCACCTTTAACATAGTAAAATGGCACATGAGGTTTCACAGGAGCCATAACAAAATTTGACACTGAGCCACATAAGGACATATTAGGACAGATGACCAAAAGCTTGGTCAAAGAGGTAGGTTTTAAGGAGTGTCTTAATGCAAGAAAGAAAGGTAGAGAGGCGGAGAGGTTCAGGGGTGGAATTCCAGAGCTTAGGGCCTAGGCAGCTGAAAGCACGGATGTCAATGGTGGAGCGATTGAAATATGGGTTCGCAAGAGGCCAGAATTAGAGGAGTGCAGATGTCACAGGGGATTGTTAGGCTGGAGGAGATTACAGAGATAGGGAGGGGCGAGGCCATGGAGGGATTTGAAAACAAGGATGAGAATTTTGAAATCGAGGTGTTGCTTAACCAGGAGCCAATGTAGGTCAGCGAGCACATGGGTGATGGGTGAATGGGACTTGGTGCGAGTTAGGACACGGGCAGCTGAGTTTTGGATGACCTCAAGTTTACGTAGGGTAGAATGTGGGAGGCCAGCCAGGAGTGCGTTGCAATAGTCAAGTCTAGAGGTGACAAAGGCATGGATGAGGGTTTCAGCAGCGGATGAGCTGCGGCAGGTGGCGTTGACTGGGGTCGCTAACTCTGGTTGGACACATTCTGGGATGTTCCGTCACATGACCTCACACCTCCAACCACTCCGCTCCTACGCTCCCGCTATTGGTCGCCAGGCATGTCCATCCTTGTGGCACTCCGCCTTCCCACACCAATTGGAACACAGACAAACTCTTTGTGACCTCATTGGATGATTCTTGACTGCCAGTCAAACAAACACCTCTTTTTCCCCCATCTCCAATATTTTATGCCCCTATGATTTCTCTCCCGGGATGCTCGCAGCAGTGTCCAGGAGATTAATTTTGAATTCTCAGAGACTCTAAGACACTCTGGGAGGGTTGACACCCCAGTGATGACGTGGTTAGTTATATAGTGTAATTTCCATTGCAATTTGGATTGAGATGTCTGGACGCCATTCAGCTTTGGACTGGGGAAGGGCTATGAGTCACATGGTCTCCAATTAACATGTGACCAGGCATCTTCAAACGCTCCCAGGGCAGGTAAAGCATGGGTTAGATACAGAGTAAAGCTCCCTCTACACTGACCCATCAAACACTCCCAGGGCAGGTACAGCAAGGTTTAGATACAGAGTAAAGCTCCCTCTACACTGTCCCATCAATCACTCCCAGGTCAGGTACAGCACGGGTTAGATACAGAGTAAAACTCTCTCTACACTGACCCATCAAACACTCGCAGGACAGGTACAGCACGGGTTAGATACATAGTAAAGCTCTCTCGACACTGTCCCATCAAACACTCCCAGGGCAGGTACCGCACAGGTTAGATATAGAGTAAAGCTCCCTCTACACTGTCCTATCAAGCACTCGCAGGGCAGGTACAGCACGGGTTAGATACAGAATTAAGCTCCCTCTACACTGTTGCATCAAACACTCCCAGGGCAGGTACAGCACGGGCTAGATTCAGAGTAACGCTCCCTGTACACTGTCTCATCAAACACTCCCAGGGCAGGTACAGCACAGGTTAGATACAGAGTAAAGCTCCCTCTACACTGTCCCAACAAACACTCCCAGGGCAGGTACAGCACAGGTTAGATAGAGTAAAGCTCCCTCTACACTGTCCTATCAAGCACTCGCAGGGCAGGTACAGCACGGGTTAGATACAGAATTAAGCTCCCTCTACACTGTTGCATCAAACACTCCCAGGGCAGGTACAGCACGGGCTAGATTCAGAGTAACGCTCCCTGTACACTGTCTCATCAAACACTCCCAGGGCACGTACAGTATGGGTTAGATACAGAGTAATGCTCCCTCTACACTGTCTCATCAAACACTCCCAGGGCAGGTACAGCACAGGTTAGATACAGAGTAAAGCTCCCTCTACACTGTCCCAACAAACACTCCCAGTGCAGGTACAGCACGGGTTAGATAGAGTAAAGCTCCCTCTACACTGTCCCACCAAACACTCCAGGGCAGTTAAAACCAACAAATGGTTTCCCCATAAAAATCACCCATTTTCCACTTTCAGGCACTGACTGACCTGCTGAGTATTTGCAGCATTTTCTGCTCCGATTTCCGATTTCACAAACCCATTTGTATGATGATCAATCACGCCAGAATAACAGCAGCGATTCTGGAAATTAACAGTGCTCACACCAACCTCACCCATTACAGGCAGTCAGTATCGATGCATCATCAGACTGAGTAGGGAATCCCCTGCACCCTGATGGGTGCAAAGGTTATTTCTATTCATCAGGTGAACAGGCGAATTCAAACTAACTGCATAACCCACTTTCACTTGGCTTGTGTAACAGGGCGAAATGCCATTGCAGAGGAGGAGGGGCCTGTACAAATTCTTTCATTTTATTTCTCCCTTGGCAGGTACAGCACGGGTTAGATACAGAGTAAAGCTCCCTCTACACTGTCCCATCAAACACTCCCAGGGCAGGTATAGCATGGGTTAGACACAGAGTAAAGCTCCCTCTACACTGTCCCATCAAACACTCCCAGGGCAGGTACAGCACGGGTTAGATACAGAGTAAAGCTCCCTCTACACTGTCTCATCAAACACTCCCAGGGCAGGCACAGCACGGGTTAGATACAGAGTAAAGCTCCCTCTACACTGTCTCATCAAACACTCCCAGGGCAGGTACAGCACGGGTTAGATACAGAGTAAAGCTCCCTCTACACTGCCCCATCAAACACTCCCAGGGCAGGTACAGCACGGGTTAGATACAGAGTAAAGCTCCCTCTACACTGCCCCATCAAACACTCCCAGGGCAGGTACAGCACGGGTTAGATACAGAGTAAAGCTCCCTCTACACTGTCTCATCAAACACTCCCAGGGCAGGTACAGCACGGGTTAGATACAGAGTAAAGCTCCCTCTACACTGGCTCATCAAACACTCCCAGGGCAGGTACAGCACGGGTTAGATACAGAGTAAAGCTCCCTCTACACTGGCTCATCAAACACTCCCAGGGCAGGTACAGCACGGGTTAGATACAGAGTAAAGCTCCCTCTACACTGTCTCATCAAACACTCCCAGGGCAGGTACAGCACGGGTTAGATACAGAGTAAAGCTCCCTCTACACTGTCCCATCAAACACTCCCAGGGCAGGTACAGCACGGGTTAGATACAGAGTAAAGCTCCCTCTACACTGTCCCATCAAACACTCCCAGGGCAGGTACAGCACGGGTTAGATACAGAGTAAAGCTCCCACTACACTGTCCCATCAAACACTCCCAGGGCAGGTACAGCACGGGTTAGATACAGAGTAAAGCTCCCTCTACACTGTCCCATCAAACACTCCCAGTGCAGGTGCAGCACGGGTTAGATACAGAGTAAAGCTCCCTCTACACTGTCTCATCAAACACTCCCAGGGCAGGTACAGCACGGGTTAGATACAGAGTAAAGCTCCCTCTACACTGTCTCATCAAACACTCCCAGGGCAGGTACAGCACGGGTTAGATACAGAGTAAAGCTCCCTCTACACTGTCCCATCAAACACTCCCAGGGCAGGTACAGCACGGGTTAGATACAGAGTAAAGCTCCCTCTACACTGTCCCATCAAACACTCCCAGGGCAGGTACAGCACGGGTTAGATACAGAGTAAAGCTCCCACTACACTGTCCCATCAAACACTCCCAGGGCAGGTACAGCACGGGTTAGATACAGAGTAAAGCTCCCTCTACACTGTCCCATCAAACACTCCCAGTGCAGGTACAGCACGGGTTAGATACTGAGTAAAGCTCCCTCTACACTGTCCCATCAAACACTCCCAGGGCAGGTACAGCACGGGTTAGATACAGAGTAAAGCTCCCTCCACACTATCCCATCAAACACTCCCAGTGCAGGTACAGCACGGGTTAGATACTGAGTAAAGCTCCCTCTACACTGTCCCATCAAACACTCCCAGGGCAGGTACAGCACGGGTTAGATACAGAGCAAATCTCCCTCTACACTGTCCCATCAAACACTCCCAGTGCAGGTACAGCACGGGTTAGATACAGAGTAAAGCTCCCTCCACACTATCCCATCAAACACTCCCAGTGCAGGTACAGCACGGGTTAGATACAGAGTAAAGCTCCCTCTACACTGTCCCATCAAACACTCCCAGTGCAGGTACAGCACGGGTTAGATACAGAGTAAAGCTCCCTCTACACTGTCCCATCAAACACTCCCAGTGCAGGTACAGCACGGGTTAGATACAGAGTAAAGCTCCCTCTACACTGTCCCATCAAACACTCCCAGGGCAGGTACAGCACGGGTTAGATACAGAGTAAAGCTCCCTCTACACTGTCCCATCAAACACTCCCAGTGCAGGTACAGCACGGGTTAGATACAGAGTAAAGCTCCCTCTACACTGTCCCATCAAACACCCCCAGGGCAGGTACAGCACGAGTTAGATACAGAGTGAAGCTCCCTCTATACTGTCCCATCAAACACTCCCAGGACAGGTACAGCGCAGGTTAGATACAGAGTAAAGCTCCCCCTACACTGTCCCATCAAATACTCCCAGGGCAGGTACAGCACGGGTTAGATACAGAGTAAAGTTCCCTCTACAGTGTCCCAACAAACACTCCCAGGGCAGGTACAGCACGGGTTCTCGATGACCTGATTGGCCGTTGAACAGGTCCTGACAGCCGAATGGTGCAGATTTAGGAGGAAGAGCACAGAGTGTTGCAACAGTTTAACCATTGGGTTGGTTAGAAACCAGGGCTCTGAAATAACATTTAGGTGAGATTTTTCTATCATTTCAACAGCACATAGGAACAGGAATAGGCCATTCAGGCCATCGAGCCTGTTCCACCATCCAGTTGCATCATGGCTGATCTGTACCTCAACTTCATCTTCTCACCTTTGTTCAATATCTCTTAATACGTATACCGAACAAAAATCTATCCATCTCAGTCCAGAACATTTCAGTTGTCCCCCCCAGCCTCCACAGCTTTTTAGGGGGAAATAGTTCCAGATTTCCACTAGCCTTTGTGTATAAAGTGCTTCCTGATTTCACTCCTGAGTGGCCTAGCTCTAATTATGGCTCCTATAGAGTTAACCTATGGAGTTTGGGTTCATGCTTCCACTGAAATGACGGATGTAGTTTCAGGACCTGAATTTTCCCCCTCTAACTAAACAAATGTGATATGGGTGAAGGGAATTTGCTATTTAAACGTTTGGAACCTGCCCAAGTTTGCTGAAAAATGCCAGCAAGATTGTAGACTGTTTCCTACATTGCAGCAGTGACTACACTTTAAAAGTACTTCATTTGCTGTAAAGCGCTTTGGGACGTCCTGAGGTCATGAATGGCGCTGTATAAATGAACGTTCTTTCTTATCTTTTTTTACAGCACTGAAGGAGGCCGTTCGGCCCTTTGTGCCTGTTAAGATCCATTGGTTGTTTCCATGATGCCCCGCTGGGCCAATTTACTGTTCGATTTAGCACTGGGCCAGGCAGACCCTAATTTCGATTCCTGGCCTATGCCGTGCCTGCCCTCACCCTTGTTTTCAAATCCCTCGATGGCCTCTCCCCTCCCTATCTCTGTAATCTCCACCAGCCCACAACCCCCCGAGATATCTGCGCTCCTCTAATTCTGCCCTCTTGCACATCCCCGATTTCCTTCACTGCACCATTGGCGGCCGTGCCTTCAGCTGTCTGGGCCCTAAGCTCTGAAATTTCCTGCCTAAACCTCTCCACCTCTCTCTCCTTCTTTAAGACGCTCCTTAAAACCTACCTCTTTGACCAAGCTTTTGCTCAGCTGCCCTAATATGTCCTTATGTGGCTCGGTGTCAAATTTTGTTTGCTAACACTCCTGTGAAGTGCCTTAGGGGACGTTTTACTACATTAAAGGCGCTATATAAATACAAGTTGTTTTTGTTGTATCACAACCAGCTCTTTGCTTGGGCCACTACAATCACCCCAATGTTAGGGAGAGAAATATATCAGCCAGAATTCCCACTCCTAATGGAAAGTTTGTGGACATTAGGCTGGACTAGGTTTGGGCTTGGCTGTGATGCTCCCAGTGGTGGGATAGCCTGCAGACATTCAGGTGAGGTCCCCGAGGGCTGTCTATGCCTGTAGACAGTATCCCAGGGTTGAGGAAAAGAGGAGCGAAGTGGTGCCTTCTCCGATAGCAAACCTGTCTGACTCATCAAACCTGGAATTTAAAAGTAGACTGAAAAAATGCAACTGTTTAGGAAACCAAAATAAAAAACTCCTTGCCAGATACCACCATCCGACGTCCCCTATGATTGACCCGTGTGTACACGCAAGGTTTTCTGGCTTTCAAACTAGGCATTCCAGCTGATGGTAACCTTTGCAGTTCAGAGCATGCTGCCAACTTGCAGAGTGCTCCGTCTGCATTCCTCGACATACAGACACACTGAACAGAAGCTATTCACCGAGCACAGCCCCTTCTCGCAGGGCGTGCCTGAGAGACTGAGAGGTGTAACCCGGCCATAGGTGCTGCTGTTCAGGGTGACCACCTAGACAAAACACCTTCAAGTCTGTTGTGCAAGAGAGAGAATGGGAGACTGAGATACAATGGAGAAAGAAAGACTTGCATTGATATAGCGCCTTTCACAACTTCGGGATGTCCCAAAGCGCTTTACAGCCAATGAAGTACTATTGAAGCGTAGTCACTGTTGTAATGTGGAAAACACGTTAGTCAAATTGCGCACAGCAAGCTCCCACAAATAGCAATGAGATAAATGCGCAGCTTTAGTGATGTTGGTTGAGGGATAAACATTGGCCCAGGACACTTGGAAGCAATATTCG
Organism: Somniosus microcephalus; assembly: GCF_052327205.1. NCBI lineage: Eukaryota > Metazoa > Chordata > Chondrichthyes > Squaliformes > Somniosidae > Somniosus > Somniosus microcephalus. The sequence continues at coordinate 156,932,956 of NC_140990.1, read as the reverse complement.
CTCTAATTTTTTTTTTGTGTGCGCAGTCCCTGTAAATTTGCTGTTATCTTTTCCAGTGACAGCAGTAGGCCGAGCGCATTGGGGGGAAGATTGCCACAAAGAACTCCCCTGCTCTTCTTCGAATAGTGCCATAGGATCTTTTACATCCACCTTAGTGCGGTACTGAGGGAGTGCCGCACTGTTGGAGGTACTGTCTCACCCGAAAGACGGCAGCGCTCTCTCAGTGTACCGCACTGGAGTGTCAGCCGAGAGAGAGAGAGAGAGTGAGAAAGAGGGAATAAGAGAGAGGAAGAAAGCCTCCCGGGTTGCAGCCTGTCGCTTCTAACCCTATTTATGGTTTTGGCATGAGTCATGGCCTCAGATAGATGACGCACAACTGAAAAGCTCACAGCTAGGGTTTGAAGAAAAAAGGAGCTGGGAAAAAGTTACCCTGACATCAGCAATAAAGATGGAGAAATTGTGTTACCCTTTGCGACTTTACTCAGATGTGCTCCTCATGCTCAGTGCAAAGTTCACTCTGTAAGAGACCTCTCACTCTATACACACAGTATCTGCTATTGAAGCATTTGTATTGGTTTGCAATCAAATCACAGCGTATTTCCACAGGCGTAATGCATTTGAAGTGACATTTTGCGTACAAGACAACATTGAGTATCCTCTCTGACATGTCAAAATGTCAGCAGAGAGACATGCAGCAATCAAATGTGAAGTGACCAGCCACATCTCACAAATAGATCGTGAAAGTATGCAGACTTCATTAGTAGATCGGAGAACGCCTACAGAAATTCTATCCCATAATGATTTGGAATGTCACGGAACCCTACGGTTTCCCAGCAACCATTACCACGGAGTAAGTGCATTCTAGCTCTTTCGGGCCAGTTTTGTCCCCTTCCCTCCTGAAGGTGCTGACGACGGTACAACCCACCATCCCCCTCGTACCTTGCCCAAAGGGGACGTTCTCCATGTGTGAACTTTCGGCAGTGAGTGTTGGCAGCCTATTCAACTGTGGAAAGTATCGCAGCTGAGCCTGACCCTGTCCTCACCCAATGTCATAAGCATATTCTCCAGCGGATTCACTGGGCCGTGACCAGCTGTAAGGACGCCTGGCTCACTTTCCCATCACTATCACCCTTCAGATCATAAAGACTCATCTCCAGCCAGGATTCGCTGGTTGTACATTAATTCAGGAGCCCGATCACACAGAGATTATAAATAAGATGAGATGTGACACTGGTGTAAAGCTACAGATGCAGAACTAAAAATCACACTCCACGTGTATACGGGTTTATTTTTGAACATAAAACGTGGCAGGTGGATTAACAGAGCGTTCCCAGCGCCGGATGTGACAAGGTTTGTCGGCTCACGGAGCTGACCTGAATTCACTCTCAAAAGTAAACCTCCATTTGATGAATCACATAGAACCTACAGCACAGAAACAGGCCATTCGGCCCAACTGGTCTATGCTGGTGTTTATTCTCCACACGGGCCTCCTCCCACTTCCCATCCTGCTACCGCCCTCCCTCCCTGTATTCGTCTATTCCCTTCCCCCTCATGTATGCATCAAGCCTCCACTTAAATGTAGCATAAAGAACGGAGCATTCTAAAGGGACAGAGATCAGTAAGGAGGGGTAGTGGATGCCTGGCCAAGTGCTTCCCCATCCGCCACAATGATTTATCCGCCACCCTAAGGTGCTGGTATGCAGGCCCACAGGGACTTTCCCTCCAGTACTGCTCTTCATGTACGCACTCTGGTAATGAGTGTCAGTAGGCTATTCCACCACAGGGAGATCACGGTCAAGCTCATACACCCATTTTGCCACTGGTGTCCGCCGTGGTTCGGTTGGTAGCCCTCTCGCCTCTGAGCCAGAAGGTTGTGGGTTCACTCCAGAGACTAGAGCACAAAATTTGGGCTGACATTTCAGGGTAGCGCTGCACTGTCGGAGGTGCTGTCTTTTGGATGAGACGTTAAGCCGAGGTCTCGTCTGCTCTCTCAGGTGGATGTAAAAGATCCCGTGGCACTATTTTGAAGAAGAGCAGGGGAGTTCTCCACAGTGCTGGCCACCGTTTATATCTCAACCAACATCCCTGAAAACAGATTATCGGGTGATTATCATGTTGCTGTTTGTGGGTTCTTGCTGCGCACAAATTGGCTGCCGTGTTTCCCACATTACAACAGTGACTACAATACTACACTTCAAAAGTACTTCACTGGCGGTAAAATGCTTTGGGCCTGAGGTCGTGAAAGGCGCTATAGAAATGAAAGTTCTCTCTTTCTTTCCAGCATGAGTGACCGGACAGCAATCAGCAGGAGAGTGGGACTGACAACGTTTCCGGGTCAGGGGCAGGGGTCACCGGTGCTGATCCTTGCTACCACCCCCAACTGAAGGTATTGCAAATGTCAGCGAGAGCTTGCCACCCTGGGTAGGGGGAGAGGGGAGTTCCAAGATCTCCTCCCCAGAAAGCTGATGACTCTGACCACAGCAACCTACCTGTATTGGGCCCGGTTTTGAAAATAAATATGTAAAGGTTGTCCCCCGGATTTTCTTTAGCGTCTTGACCCCAACCCAGGCCTGGACCCACAGGTGGAGCCCTGCCTCCCCCGGGTGTTGTCCGAGATCAGCCTGACAAAACCAAACGCACCTGTAATGACCCTACACCAGGCCCCGAGTGAGAAACAGGAACCGGCCGTACCCGCAGTGACCCCACACCCGACCCCGAGTGAGAAACAGGAACTACTGACTGAGGAACAGTGCATCTGGACAGCTTGAATTTTGCAATCACACTTGCGGTCTCACAGTTTTCAGAGGAACAATCTGGAGACACAGGTGGAGATGTTACCCTGACTGAGTAAATTGTACATGGATTGTAAAACATTGATGTTGAATTCCTGGGCCATAGCTGGGAAACAATTGGTTTTGGGGGTGGGAGACCCCTCCCGGCCAGTGTGCAGTGATCTCTGATGAAAAAGCAGAGGCTTGAGTATCGGTGATGACAGGATTGGGCTCGAGTCCGATGCCCCTACAGTTGAATAGCTGTGGCCCAGTGGATAGCACTCTCGACCTCTGAGTTAGAAGGTTGTGGGTTCAAGTCCCACTCCAAAGACTTGAGCACAAAATCTCGGCTGACACTTACAATGCATTGTTGGAGATGACGGGCAGGATTTTCATTGGGCCGTGGAGGCGTGTGGGGGGTTAAAATCCCGAAATCGGGGGGCACAAACCCATCCCGCCCCCAACCCGCCTCCATGCCAGTTTCAAAGGAGGCAGGTACCCGCCCTGCACTGGGACCCGCCTCCCCGAGGCGGGAAGGGGATTTGTGCCAATTAACAGGTAGTTAACAGGCAGTTTTTAGCCTAATCCCTATTTTTAATGTTGAAGTGTGGGATTCCCGACGGCTCCAAACCACGCCAAGTTAGAGGAGGCGGATCGTCGGGATGAAGGGCTTGGAGGGGTCGAGGTGTCCGGTGTTCAGGTGAGTGATGGGTGCATGAGTGCAAAGGTAAGTGTGTTTGGTGTGTGTAAAGTGTTCAAAGAAGTTTTACATACCTTTAGAAACATAGAAGATAGGAGCAGGAGTAGGCCATTCGGCCCTTCGAGCCTGCTCCGCCATTCAATGAGATCATGGCTGATCATCCAAATTCAGTACCCTGTCCCTGCCTTCTCCCCATATCCCTTGATCCCTTTAGCCTCAAGAAATATATCCAACTCTTTCTTGAATATATTTAATGAACTGGCCTCCACCGCCCTCTGTGGCAGAGAATTCCACAGGTTCACCACTTTCTGGGTGAAGAAATTCCTCCTCATTTCAGTCCTTTACAGCCTTCCTTCCTTCAGGTCTCGGGAGTCCCTCATCTCACCGGCACAGAAAGCAGAATGGCTACGAGCTGTCAGAAATTGCAGCATTCAGCTTTCTGTTCTGGGGAGATCCCTAAATCATCCTGAGAAGAAGGAATTAACTTAGAGTACAGATTGTCAGTGTTTGACCGCTTCAAACAGCTGTGAAACACTGATATTTCATCTGTCAAAAGTCTTGGCAGATGAAATATCAATCTGTGACGTCACCCGTTGCCAGGTGGCCCTTAATTGGCCCGCTGAGCCCGCTGGGCGGGCTCAACAAGGTCAATCAAGTCAAAATCGCGTGGGTTGGCTAGAACTCGATAGAGGCGGAACTACAACCCCGAAAGTTGTAGTCCCGCCTCCTACCCGACTCCTCAATGAAAATCCAGCCCGACGTCTTCTGGATAAGATGCTAAACAGAGACCCCGCTCGGGTGGACGTAAAAGGTCCCATACCACGATTTCGAAGAGGAGCAGGGTGTTCTCCCAGGTGTCCTGGCCAATGTTTACCCTTTAACCAACATCATTAAAACAGATTATCTGGTCATTACAATAGCAAAATACTGTGGATGCTGGAAATCTGAAATAACAACAGAAAACGCTGGAAAAACTCAGCAGGCCAGGCAGCATCCGTGGAGAGAGAAACAGAGTTAACGTTTCAGGTTGAAGATCTTTCGTCAGAACTGGAAACAAGCAGGAAAAGGAACAGATTTTAAAGCAAGTTTAGGGGCTGGGAAATGGGGGAGGGGATGAGAGAACAAAAGGGAAGGTCTGTGATAGGATAGAAGGCAGGAGAAGAAAAGAGGCATTAAGAGATATTCAAGGCAAGAGGAGATGGTAATGGGACAGGTTACGAAACAAAGAATGGCTTTAGATGGAGTGTGAATTGCACTGGCAGAATGAAAGACAGCTGCCATGTGGGAGGGAAGAGCAGAAGACACAAACAAAAAGTGTGGATAAAAAATATACATGTGATAGGGGCCGAGGTTATGATCTGAAATTGTTGAACTCTATGTTGAGTCCAGAGGGCTGTAAAGTGCCTAATCGAAAGATGAGGTGCTGTTCCTCAAGCTTACGCTGAGCTTCCATGGAACAATGCAAGAGGCCGAGGACAGTGAGATCTGAGTGGGAATGGAGCGGTGAATTAAAGTGACAGGCGACCGGAAGCTCGGGGCCCCCCTTACGGACTGAACGGAGGTGTTCCGCAAAGCGGTCACCGAATCTGCGTTTGGTCTCCCCAATGTAGAGGAGACCACATCGTGAGCAGCGAATACAGTATACTAGATTGCAAGAAGTACAAGTGAATTGCTGTTTCACCTGGAAGGGGTGTTTGGGGCCCTGGACAGTGGGAAGGGGGGAGGTAAAAGGGCAGGTGTTGCATCTCCTGTGCTTGCACGGGAAGGTGCCGGGCGAAGGGGAAGGGGTGCTGGGGGTGATAGAGGAGTGGACTAGGGTGTCGCGGAGGGAGCGGTCCCTATGGAATGCTGAAAGGGGAGGTGAGGGGAAGATGTGTTTGGTGGTGGGATCACGCTGGAGGTGGCGGAAATGGCGGATGATGATCCGTTGAATGTGGAGGCTGGTGGGGTGAAAGGTGAGGACAAGGGGAACCCTATCGTGGTTCCGGGAGGGAGGGGCAGGGGTGAGGGCAGAAGTGCGGGAGATAGAACGGACACGGTCGAGGGCTGTGTCAACCACAGTAGAGGGGAATCCCCAGTTGAGGAAAAAGGAAGACATGTTGGAAGCACTGGTATGGAAGGTGGCATATCTGGTCATTATCTCATTGCTGTTTGTGGGACTTTGCTTTTCGTAAATGTTTGTGTTTCCCACATTACAACAGTGACTACACTTCAAAAAAAAGTACTTTGTTGGCTGTAAAGCGCTTTGGAATGTCCTGAGGTTGTGAAAGGCGCTGTATAAATGCTATTGTAATGTGGGAAACACGGCAGCCAATTTGCACACAGCATGCTTCCACAAACAGCAATTAAATAAATGACCAGATAATCTGTTTTAGAGACGTTGATTGAGGAACAAATATTATCCGGGACACCAGGGATAACTCCCCAGCTCTTCCTCAAAATAGTGCCTTGGGATCTTTTACATCCACCTGAGAGAGCAGACGGGGCCTCGGTTTAACGTCTCATCCAAAAGACAACGACTTACCACCGAACAGCCCAAGCGTCTGACTGCTAAGAATTTACAGAAATTCTCTTCTACGCCTTGAGCTGCAATCAGTCACATTTTTCTTAAGCTGCTGCTCATTGTTCAGCGTGTAAGAATACACCCAGCTCTGTGCCACATTCATCAATGTGTCAGGCTCTGGACTCCGAGAGGCAGAAAGGAATGCGCTTGGCAAAGGGCTGGGTGGGGTGGGGGTCTGAAATTTCATGCTGCAGCACACTGGGAAATCAGGCTAAACTCAAACCTTTCGTGAATCCATTACTGCAGCCTGGGGCAACCTGATCTGCCGCTCGCCTGTCCGGGATAATGGATAATCAGATTGCAATCAGGCGACTGTAATCTAAAGCCAGCAGGTGAGGAAAGGAGAGCAAACTAAAGCACAGCAACACTGTCAGCCCAGTCATCGGGAAGTCAGAGCAGCAGACACGCAACATTGCGGCAAATCTGTGCAGTGACAACAACAACTTGCACTTATAGAGCGCCTTTAAAATGTCCCAAGGTGCTTCACAGGAGCCACACAGGTGATATTAGGACAGGTGTCCAAAATCTTCGTCAAGGAGGTAGGTTTTATGGAGCGTCTTAAAGGAGAGAAAGGCAGAGAGGTTTAGGGAGGGAATTCCAGAGTTTAGGGACAGGTCCCGTAACCTTAGATCAGAACACTCCATGGGAGTCCCATCTCCTAGGCAGCACTCACTCCTCATTTATTGACACAACTTTCCCTCCCAAATTGACGCAACCATCCACTCCGAATCTTTTCTCCCCCAGGTTACTTTTCGAGTGACTGGGCAGATCATCAGGGAGTGAGAGTATCCAGACAAGCACAGCATCAAGTTCACTGCGATGCAATGTGCTAACAACATGCATTTCTGCATGATTTCTCACTGCATTCAGTGTTTAGCCAACAGGCCAAGAAGATGGTGCCCTTGTTATGCAAGCCTTGGTACTGTACCCCCATGTTTACAATAAATCCCAGTGCATCTTCCCACAACACTGTTGAAGAAGTTCCTGTTCCATGAGGATGGACATCTGAAAACATTTCAATCCAGGGCTAAAAGGGTTCAATTATGATAGGTTGCAAAGACTAGGCTTGTCTTCCCTTGCGTATAGAAGATTAAGGGGTGATCTAATTCAGGTGTTTTAGTTGATTAATGGAGTTGATAGGGTAGATAGAGAGGAACTATTTCCTCTGGTGAGGGAGTCCAGAACAAGGGGGATTAACCTTAAAATGAGAGCTAGGCTGTTCAGGGGTGATGTCAGGAAGCACCTCTTTACACAAAGAGATGGGGAAATCTGGAACTCTCCAAAAAACTGTGGATGCTGGAGGTTAAATGAAAATGTCAAAACTGAGATCGATAGAAGGGATATGGAACCAAGGCGGGTAGATGGGGTTAAGATGCATATCAGCCATGATCTAATTGAATGGTGAAACAGGCTGGAGGGGCTGAATGGCATCCTCCTGTTCCTATGTATCATATGATCGCTTTTGTTGCGACCCGGAGAGATCTTGTCTTTGGGAATAGAGGATAATCTTCTGGATCTTCTGGACAATCTAGTAGACACTAACCTTCTGCCACTGGAATCTGGGTTCAAATGCAGCCCAGACCTGACTGCATGAGTCTTCTCTATCCTCTGGCCATTAGGGTCCAAAATGAAATGGTTTTGGGTGGTCTGGGCACCGAACCTCAGGAAGGATATATTGGCCTTGGAGGGGCTGCAGCGCAGATTCACCGGAATGCTACTGGGACTTCAAAGGTTACATTTTGAAAACAGGTTGCATAAACTTAGCTTGTATCCCTTGAGTTTACAAGGTTGAAGAGTGATCTGATCGAGGTCTGTAAAATGTTAAATAGGTGGGTCAGGTCGACCAAGTGTCTGTGGGAGAACACTTGGGTACGAGTGATCATCGTATCATAAGATTTAGATTAGCAATGGAGAACAGCAAGGAACAATCTAGAGTGGAACTTCTAAACTGGAATAGGGCTAACTTCAATGGGATGTGAAAGGGTCTAGCCAGGGTAAAATGGAACCAAAGACTGATAGGAAAAACTGTAACGGAATAATGGCTGATCTTTAAGGCGGAGATGTTCCAAGTACAGGCTAGCTACATTCCAACAAGAGGGAAGGGTAAGGGATCCAAAGCAAGGGCTCCTTGGATGACGAGGGAGATAGAGAAGATGATGAAACAAAAAAAGAGGGTGTATGATGAATCTCAGGTGAATTCTTCAAGGGAGAACCAGACCAAATACACTAAGTTGAGAGGGGAAGTGAAGATGAAAATAAGATTGGCAAAGAGAGAATATTAGAGTAGAATGGCGGTTAACATAAAAGGGAACCCAAAAATCTTCTACCGGCATGTAAATAGTAAGCGGGTCGTAAGAGGCGGGGTGGGGCCTATTAGGGACAAAGAAGGTGATATATGCTTAGAGGCGCAGGGCAAGGCTAGAATACTCAATGAGTACTTTGTATCGGTGTTTACTAAGGAGGTGGATGCTGAAAAAATATCAATAGAAGTGGAAAAAGTAGAAGCAATGGAAGGGGTGAAAATTGAAGACAGAATGTAGTACAAAGGCTGGGTATGCTTAGAGTGGATAAGTCGCCTGGTCCAGATGGCTTGCATCCCAGGTTGCTAAGGGAATTGGGGGAGGCGATAGCGGAAGGGCTTGCCATAATTTTCCAATCTTCCCTAGATGAGGGGGAGGTGCCTGAGGATTGGAAAGTGGCAAATGTGACATCATTGCTCAAGAAAGGGTGTAAGGACAATCCTAGTAACTACAGGCCGGTCAGTTTAACATCAGTGGTGGATAAAGTATTAAAAACAATAATCAAGGAAAAAATTAACGGGCACTTGGAGAGGTTTAAGCTAATTAACATAGAAGATAGGAGCAGGAGTAGGCCATTCGGCCCCTCGAGCCTGCTCCGCAATTCGATGAGATCATGGCTGATCATCCAAACTCAGTACCCCGTACCTGCCTTCTCCCCATATCCCTTCATACATTTAGCTCTAAGAAATATATCTAACTCCTTCTTGAATATATTTAAAGACTTGGCCTCAACCGCCTTCTGTGGTAGAGAATTCCACAGGTTCACCACTCTCTGGGTGAAGAAATTCTTCCTCATCTCTGTCCTAAATGGCTTACCCCTTATCCTTAGAAATTGACCCCTGGTTCTGGACTCTCCAACCATCGGGAACATTCTACCTGCATCTAGTTTGTCCAGACCTGTCAGAATTTTATAAGTTTCGATGAGATCCCCTCTCATTCTTCTAAACTCCAGCGAGTATAAGCCGAATCGGCCCAATCTCTCCTCATACGTCATTCCTGCCATCCCAGGGATCAGCCTTGTGAATCTTCGCTGAACTCCTTCCATGGCAAGAACATCCGTCCTCAGATAAGGCGACCAAAACTGCACACAATACTCAAGGTGTGGTCTCACCAAGGCCCTGTACAACTGCAGCAGGACATCCTTGCTCCTGTACTCAAACCCTTTCGCTATGAAGGCCAACATACCATTTGCCTTCTTCACCACCTGCTGCACCTGCATGCTTACCTTCAGCGACTGGTGCACAAGGACACCCAGGTCTCGTTGCACTTCCCCTTCTCCCAATCTATTGCCATTCAGATTATAGTCTGCCTTTCTGTTTTTGACACCAAAGTGGATAACCTTGCATTTATCCACGTTATATTGCATCTGCCACACTTCTGCCCAATCACCCAACCTGTCCAAATCATCCTGGAGTTTCTCGGTATCCTCCTCGCAGCACACACGCCCACCCAGCTTTGTGTCATCTGCAAACTTGGAGATATTACATCTAGTTCCCTTATCTAGATCATTAATGTACATTGTGAATAGCTGGGGTCCAAGGACCGATCCCTGCGGTACCCCACTAGTCACTGCCTGCCACTCGGAAAAAGACCTGTTAATTCCTACTCTCTGCTTTCTGTCCACCAACCAGTTCTCTATCCAAGTCAATACCTTGCCCCCAATCCCATGTGCCTTAACTTTACACGCTAATCTCTTATGCGGGACCTTATCGAAAGCCTTTTGAAAGTCCAAATACACCACATCTACTGGTTCTCCCTTATCTATTTTCCCAGTTACATCCTCAAAAAATTCCAGTAGATTAGTCAAGCACGATTTACCTTTTGTAAATCCATGTTGACTTTGTCCGATCCTGTCACTGTTTTCCAAGTGCTCAGCTATTACATCCTTTATAATGGACTCTAGCATTTTCCCCACTACCGATGTCAGGCTTACCGGTCTGTAATTCCCCGCTTTCTCTCTACCACCCTTTTTGAATAGTGGGGTAACATTAGCTATCCTCCAATCCATGGGTACAGTTCCAGATTCCAGCGAATTTTGGAAGATGATCAGCAATGCATCTACTATTTCTAGGGCCACCTCCTTAAGTACCCGAGGATGTAGATTATCAGGCCCTGGGGATTTATCGGCCTTCAATCCCGTCAATTTCCTTAACACCATTTCCCTACAAATACTGATTTCTTTCAGTTCCTCCCTCTCATCAGACCCTATGTTCTCCAACATCTCTGGGAGGTTATTTGTGTCCTCCTTTGTGAAGACAGAACCAAAATATGCATTTAATTGGTCTGCCATTTCTTTGTTCCCCATTATAGCTTCCCCTGCTTCTGACTGCAAGGGACCTACACTTGATTTCACTAATCTTTTTCTCTTCACATATCTATAAAAGCTCTTACAGTCAGTTTTTATGTTCCCTGAAAGCTTACTTTCATATTCTATTTTCCCCTTCTTAATTAATCCCTTTGTCCTCCTTTGTTGAATCCTAAACTGCTCCCAATCCTCAGGGTTACTAAGGAGAACCAACAGGGATTTGTAAAAGGCAGATCGTGTTTGACTAATCTAATTGAATTTTTTGATGAAGTAACAGGGAGGACTGATGAAGGAAATGCAATGGATGTTGTCTACATGGATTTTCGGAAGGCGTTTGACAAAGTACCACATAAAAGGCTGGTTAACAAAATTGAGGCTCATGGAATAGGTGGGTCAGTGGCAGCTTGGATAAGGAATTGGCTTAAGGACAGAAAACAGCGAGTTGTGGTAAATGGCTGTTTTTCAGACTGGAGGATGGTAGACAATGGTGTTCCCCAAGGGTCAGTGCTGGGGCCACTGCTTTTTTTGATATATATAAATGACCTGAATATTGGAATACAGAGTAGACTTTCTAAATTTGCCGATGACACCAAACTTGGGGGTGTGGCAAACAGTGATGATGATACCAATCGACTGCAACAGGACATAGAATGGCTAGCAGAATGGGCAGACAAGTGGCAGATGGAATTTAATACAGAGAAGTGTGAGGTGATGCATTTTGGCAGAAGGAACAGGGAGAGGCAATATACACTTAATGGCACAGTTTTAAAGAGTGTGCAGGGACAGAGGGACCTGGGAGTTAATGTGCATAGGTCCCTGAAGGTGGCGGGACATATTGAGAGAGTGCTTAGCAAAGCATATGGGATCTTGGGCTTCATAAATAGAGGTATTGAGTACAAAAGTAGAGAAGTTATGCTGAACCTTTATAAAGCACTGGTTAGGCCACAACTCGAGTATTGCGTTCAGTTCTGGTCACCACACATTAGGATGGATGTGAAGGCACTTGAGAGGGTGCAGAGGAGATTTACCAGAATGGTTCCGAGGCTGGGGGATCTTAGCTACAAGGACAGGTTGGAGAAGCTGGATTTGTTTTCATTAGAGCAAAGGAGATTGCGGGGTGATTTGATAGAGGTGTACAAGATTATGACGGGTTTGGATAGGCTAGACGGGGAAAGGCTGTTCCCATTAGTTGATGGTATAAGGACTAGGGGACACAGATTTAAGGTTTTGGGCAAGAGATACAGGGGGGATGTGAGGGAAAACTTTTTTACGCAGCGAGTGGCGAGGACCTGGAACTTGCTGCCGATGGAAGTGGTGGAAGCGGAGACACTCAATGTGTTCAAGGGGAGACTGGATGGGATCTTGAGGGAAATAAACTTGCAGGGCTACGGGGATAGAGCAGGGGAATGGGACTGGCTGGATTGGTCTACAGAGAGCCGGCACGGACTCCATGGGCCGAATGGCCTCCTTCTGTGCCGTTATGACTCTATGGGGTACAAATTGGGTAGCGCCCACTTTGGGGAATTAGAGCCCCGAAAAAGTTAGCGCCCCCGCGGCTGATTTTCCCAGGTAGCACCCCGCATCCCTCGCTGCGGCACATCGCGCAGCGGTACTGCAGGCCTTCCTCCCCTTATTAAAGGGGAGGGGCCTGGTGCAGCGCATCCCGGCGCCCAGCTGGGCCACCAGGGATCGGAAGGGCTGGCAAACGAGCCCGGCACTCAAGAGGAGTGCTGGGCTCAGGGAGAGCAGCCGGAAACACCGCAGCGGGGCTTCACGGGGGCCGAGGACAGCAATGGGGGCAGGTGCTGGCAGGCCGCCAGCAACAAAAATGGCCGCCCACCACCTCCCCTTTAACTAGCGCCGCCCTGGCCGCAGTTAGGCCCCCCTGACCCCGACAGACATAGCATCCGGCGGTAAGTTGGGGGTTGCCACCCAATATTACAGCTGGAGCATGAGCGGTGCGCTGCGCACGGTGATGACATCATCGCCGGCGGCACAGCGCCGTGCGGCGCTAAGGGTTAGCGCCACCTCCCGCTGAATTTCGCGGGAGGCATTAGCGGTGCTGTGCCCAGGTGCTAGTTGATTTGTGCCCTGTTAGCGCTAATAGTAGGTGCAAATCAACCGAATTGAGCCCCCTATAACTATGACTGTATGATTCGATAGGGTAGATACAGGGAAACTACTTCCTCTGGTGTGGGAATCAATGGGACATAATCTTAAAATTAGAGCTAGGCTGCATTTTTTCACACGATGGGTAGTGGAAGTCTGGAACTCTCCAACCAAAAGGCTGTGAATGCTGGGTCAACTGAAATTTTCAAATGTGAGAAGTCACACAACACCAGGTTATAGTCCAACAGCTTTATTTGAAATCACAAGCTTTCGGAACGCTGCTCCTTCATCAGGTGAAGTGAAGAGATGCATATAGACACAGCATATATAGTCACAGAACACTGCCAGATGATTACAGGTAATCTTTCTAACTGCCCTTTATCACACCTTGGCAGAGAGATAATCACAGCAATCAAAGGTGTGAATGGTGTCCAAACAGGTCAGTCAGGAAAACATTACATCAAAGAACAATGAGGTGGGGTCACTTTCTGCCCCACCACCAAAATGGACCCCATCGGTCTCGCGGCAGACACAGAGGAATTCATCAGGAGAATGAGGCTCCGGGAATTCTTCCACAAATCCCAAGATGTCAGCAGCGAACCCAATGAGACAATCAATGATCTGGAACAGCAGACAGAGGGATCTGCAATGTAGCAACCGAAGAAGAAAGAGTCAAATTGGACCCCTCCGGAGGGTCGCTGCCCTAAGCTTGACATGTATGCTCAAGCTGTCAGGAGTTGCATCAACGCCAGATTCATCAGCCGCACTCACAAGACAGTCCAGAATGTCACCCGAGCACAACGCAACGCCATCCACGCTCTCAAGACCAACCACAACATCGTCATCAAACCAGCAGACAAAGGAGGAGCCATCATCATACAGAACAGAATGGACTATTGCAAAGAAGCATACCGACAACTGGACAACCAGGAACACTACAGACAGTTACCCGCAGATCTGACCAAAGAACACACCCGCCAACTCAACAGACTGATCAAGACCTTCGATCCAGACCTTCAAAGCATCCTACGTGCTCTCATCCCACGTACTCCCCGCGTGGGAGACTTCTACTGCCTCCCAAAGATACACAAAGCCAACACACCCGGACGTCCTATCGTATCAGGCAACGGAACCCTGTGTGAGAACCTCTCTGGATGGGCATCCTGAAACCCATAGTACAGGGAACCCCCAGCTTCTGCCGCGACACTACAGACTTCTTACAGAAACTCAGCAACCACAGACCAGTTGAACCAGGAACACTCCTTGCCACGATGGATGTCTCGGCACTCTACACCAGTATCCTCCACGATGACGGCATCGCTGCGACAGCCTCAGTACGCAACACCAACAACAGCCAATCTCCAGACGCCATCCTACAACTCATCCGCTTCATCCTTGACCACAATGTCTTCACCTTCGACAACCAGTTCTTTACCCAAACACACGGAACAGCCATGGGGACCAAATTCGCACCCCAATACGCCAACATCTTCATGCACAAGTTCGAGCAAGACTTCTTCGCTGCACAGGACCTCCAACCAACGCTATACACTAGATACATCGACGACATTTTCTTCCTATGGACCCACGGCGAAGAATCACTGAAAAGACTACACGATAACATCAACAAGTTCCATCCCACCATCAAACTCACCATGGACTACTCCTCAGAATCGGTTTCATTCTTGGACACACGAATCTCCATCAAAGACGGACAGCTCAGCACTTCACTCTACCGCAAGCCCACGGACAACCTCATGATGCTCCACTTCTCCAGCTTCCACCCTAACCACGTTAAAGAAGCCATCCCCTATGGACAAGCCCTGTGAATACATAGGATCTGCTCAGACGAGGAGGAACACGATGGACACCTGCAGACGCTGAAAGATGCCCTCGTAAGAACGGGATATGACGCTCGACTCGTCGATCAACAGTTCCGACGGGCCACAGCGAAAAATCGCATAGACCTCCTCAGAAGACAAACACGGGACACAACCAACAGAGTACCCTTCGTCATCCAGTACTTCCCGGAGCGGAGAAACTATGCCATGTTCTTCGCAGCCTTCAATATGTCATCGATGACGACGAATACCTCGCGAAGGCCATCCCCACGCCTCCACTACTCGCCTAACCTCAAACAGACCATCGTTCGCAGCAAATTACCCAGCTTTCAGGAGAACAGCGACCACGACACCACACAACCCTGCCACGGCAACCTCTGCAAGACATGCCAGATCATCAACACAGATACCATCATCACACGTAAGGACACCACCCACCAGGTACATGGTACATACTCATATGACTCGGCCAACGTTGTCTACCTCATACGTTGCAGGAAAGGATGCCCCGGAGCATGGTACATCGGCGAGACCATGCAGACACTGCGACAACGGATGAATGGACATCGCGCAACAATCGCCAGGCAGGAGTGTTCCCTCCCAGTCGGGGAACACTTCAGCAGTCAAGGACATTCAGCCTCCGATCTTTGGGTAAGCATTCTCCAAGGCGGCCTTCGAGACACACGACAACGCAAAATCGTCGAGCAGAAACTGATAGCCAAGTTCCGCACTCATGAGGACGGCCTCAACCGGGATCTTGGGTTCATGTCACGCTACATGTAACCCCACCTGACGTAGGGTCATCCAGACTCGAGTCATCGTTGGCTTGTTCTCTCTACACAGATGCAGCCGGACCTGCTGTGATTTGCAGCAAAAAAAATTTTTTTTTTTTATGTTGTATTTTGCTTGTTCTTTGTTTTTCATACAGACCCCAGCATCTGCAACATTTGACCCCTTGTGACCCCACCTCATTGTTCTTTGATGTAATGTTTTCCTGACTGACCTGTTTGGACACCATTCACGCCTTTGATTGCTGTGATTATCTCTCTGCCAAGGTGTGATAAAGGGCAGTTAGAAAGATTACCTGTAATCATCTGGCAGTGTTCTGTGACTATATATGCTGTGTCTATATGCATCTCTTCACTTCACCTGACGAAGGAGCAGCGTTCCGAAAGCTTGTGATTTCAAATAAAGCTGTTGGACTATAACCTGGTGTTGTGCGACTTCTCACATTTGTCCACCCCAGTCCAACACCGGCATCTCCACATCATGAAATTTTCAAGACCGGGATCGATAGATATAAAAAGAAAAGAAAAAAGACTTGCATTTATATAGCGTCTTTCAGAACCTCAGGACATCTCAAGCGCTTTACAACCAGTGAAGTACATTTTGAAGTGTAGTCACCGTTGTGATGTAGGAAATGCGGCAGCGAATTTGCACACAGCAAGATCCCACAAACAGCAATGTGATAATGACCAGATAATCTGCTTTTTGTGATGTTAGTGAGGGATAAACATTGGCCAGGACACTGTGGATAACTCCCCTGCTCTTCTTCGAAATAGTGCCATGAGATCTTTTACATCTGCCTGAGAAGGCAAACAGGGCCTCATCTGAAAGATGGAAGCTCTGACAGTGCAGCACTCCCTCAGTACTGCACTGGAGTGTCAGCCTAGATTCTAGTCTCTGGAGTGAGATTTGAACCCACAACCTTCTGACTCAGAAGCGAGAGTGCTACCAACTGAGCCATGGTAATATGGTAATGATCTAATTGAATGGCAGGACAGGGTTGGAGGGGAGGAATGGTCTCCTCTTGTTCCTATCTTCCTATGTCTCAATCCCATACCCATGACCTCCACCACTTAGAACAAGGGCAGCAGGTGCATGGGAACACCGTCTCCTCCAAGTTCCCCTCCAAGTCTCACACCACCCTGACTTCGCTGGGTCAAAATCCTGGAACCCCTGACCTAGCAGCAATGTGGGAGCACCTTCACCACATGGACTGCAGCGGTTTAAGAAGGCTCACTACTATACTACTTTCTCAAGAACAACTAGGGATGCTGGCCTTCCCAGCAACGTCCATATCCTGAGAATATTTAAAAAAAAATCCAGATCTGAAGGGGCACGGGTCTGATGAAAGTGTTTTGTGCATTTGTTGGGTGAGAAGAGGGTGCAGAAAAGATTTACAAGGATGATACCAGGAATGCGAGGGTATACATATCAGGAAAGGATGAACAGGCTGGGTCTCTTCTCTCTTGAAAAAAGAAGGCTGATGGGGTGACCTAATAGAGGTCTTTAAAATTATGGAAGGTTTTGATAGAGTGGATACAGAGAGAATGTTTCCACTTGTGGGGAAGAGCATAACTAGAGGCCATCAATATAAGATAGTCACCAAGAAATCCAATAGGGAATTCAGAAGGAACTTCTTTACCTAGAGAGTGGTGAGAATGTGGAACTCGCTACCACAGGGAGTGGTTGAAGCAAATAGTATAGATGCACTTAAGGGGAGGCTGGACAAGCATATGAGGGAGAAGGGAATAGAGGGTTATGCTGATAGATTTAGATGAGGAAAGACGGGAGGAGGCTCAAGTGGAGCATAAACGCTGGCATGGACTGGTTGGGCCGAATGGCCTTTTTTTGTGCCATATATCCTATGTAAAGGATCGGGTTGGGTTGTGAAGCCACCTTGAGTTGAATAGCTGCAGACACTAACCGCCTGGGATCACGCATGAAGAGCATCCATTTGGGCGAGGTACAAGAGGGCAGCTGGGGCCCATGGAAATGTACCTCAACTCCTTCAAGAGAGGTGCAAGGAGGAGAAAAACACAGGACATGGAAAGTGTAAAACCGTCACTACACAGAACGGCTGCAGTGTGACTGGACATAATGTGCTCTGCAGTGTACACCTCAGGTGAACTTCTTTACACAAGTCTTCACTTTCTGATAGCCCTGTCAGTAAGCTGCGGTAACTCAGTCCCCTCACTGTGAATGCAGGGTCACAGACGAGCACGTCTCTCCTTGTAGTGCCTTTCTCCACTGAGCCAGTGTGTATACGGACGATGCAGGCCTGGTGACAAGATCTTTCAGTCAAGAGAATTGCTGCAGTGTTTCTACCTGCTCCGTGCCACCCTTGCCAACTCTGCAGAGTGAGCTGAAAATAAATTGGTTTATATTTATACATAAAAAAAGATCAATCGCGCTGACAGCAATGTTATTTTTTTAAATTTCCTGCGCACAGTTCTCCTTGAAAAGGGATCGTCAACATATTGAGGAAGAGTTTATTTGTGACACTGTGCACCGGTGTGGGACTGATACAGTGAGGCAAACAATGTCATTAAAGTCACTGCAAAGATGTTTGGAAACTGGGCCTTTAAAAAAAAGTGTGGATTACTGCAAATTCTTACTGGGGCCAGTACAAAGTCAAACTCTGACAGAGGCCCAGGTTAATTCGGTAAATACCTCAATGTAGCCCAATCTGGGCATTTAATACTTCAGACACAATAGCAGGGATCAATGGCTGCCATTTGTGGTTTGAAGGTTGTTTGTAACCAGGGTATCAAAGGGTATGGGTGGTAAATGACGGGTAAATGGAGTTGAGGTACAGATCAGCCATGATCTAATAGAATGTGGAACAGGCTCGAGGGGCTGAATGGCCTCCTTCTCTTCCTATGTTCCTTTCCTCCCCCTCCCCTGCTGACAGCACTGATGGGTGCGGTTCCACAGGTGTTGGGAGCCCTTCGCTACCTCACGCAAGCAGCCCATCTTTCATGAGCGATCCAAGGTCGTGAGTGGCAACGGAGTATTGAACCGCTGAGGGCATCATAAGCCAGCGAGTTCCTGTTCTTAGCCCGGCATCCATATATGAACACTGTGCAGCGGGAGTCACTGGATAGTGATCAGGAGCAGGAACACTGGCTGATTTTGCCCCCTCCTTAGCCCAGGGGCACTGAGGCCAAGTGTAGCAGCCCTAACTGCTAAACTAATTCAGTGCAGACAGGGAGTCGAGCCTGGGACCTGCTGGTCTGGTCTGGTGACCTGATAGAGGTCCTTAAGATTATAAAGGGGTTTGATAGGGTGGACGCAGAGAAGATGTTTCCACTTGTGGGGAGTCCAAAACTAGGGGTCATAAATACAAGATAGTCACTAATAAATCCCGATAGGGTATTCAGGAGAAACTTCTTTACCCAGAGAGTGGTGAGAATGTGGAACTTCTACCACAAGGAGTAGTTGAGGCGAATAGTATAGATGCATTTAAGGGGGAAGCTAGATAAACACGAGGGAGAAAGGAATAGAAGGATATGCGGACAGGGTTAGATAAAGAGGGGTGGCAGGAGCATAAACACTGGCATAGACCTTTGGCCGAATGGCCTGTTTCTGTGCTGTAGACTCAGTGTAATATGTAAGGCTCAGAGTACGACACTGTGTTCCTTACCCTCTGGGGGAGCCACGCATCTCAGTGTCACACTTATACCCCGTGTCTCACTGTAACACTCTCATTTCAGGTTCACTGTAACACTCCTTAAACCCAATCATAGCCAGAGAATCACCTGCAGTTGCTTCTCTTCCTGCTCCTGTACCATTACCTCTGGTGTGCCCCCAAGGATCTATCCTTGACCCCCTCCTATTTCTCATCTACATGCTGCCTCTCAGCGACATCATTTTTTGAAAACACGTCATGCTCCACATGTACGCTGACGACACCCAGCTCTATTTCACCACCAACCGTCCCGCTAAATTGCGTGGCCAAGTGGCTCACCGGCTTCTACAGGGAAGAAACCGCGCCTGCAGGAAAATTTGAAATGGCTGCACGCCCAGTTAAAGGGGCTGCGCACTAAAAAAAGAAAATTAGGGGGAACATTGCTCACCACCACCTCCCTCGACCCCTCCACTGTCTCTGTATTGTCAGACTGCTTGTCCAACATCCAGTCCTGGATGAGCAGAAATTTCCTCCAAGTAAATATTGGGCAGAGCAAAGAAGACCAAAGAACGGAGTTTGGTCCCCGCCAGAAACTCTGTTCCCTAGTCACCGACTCCATCCCTCTCCCTGGCCAGTGCCTGAGGCTGAACCAGACCGTTCGCAGCCTTGGTGTCCTATTTGACCCAAGATGAGCTTCCGACCACATATCCGCTCCATCACCAAGATCGCCTACTTGCAATTCCTAACATCGCCCGTCTCTGCCCCTGCCTCAGCCCATCTGCTGCTGAAACCCTCATCCATGCCTTTGTTACCTCTAGATTTGACTATTCCAATGCACTCCTGGCCGGCCTCCCATCTTCAACCCTACATAAACTTGAGCTCATCCAAAACTCTGTATCGTAACTTGCACCAAGTTCTTTTCACCCGTCACCCCTGTGTTCGCTGACCTACATCAGTCTGGCAACACCTTGATTTTAAAATTCTCATCCTTGTTTTCCAATTCCTCCATGATGATGCTCTCCCTATCTCTATAACGTCCTTCAGGACTACAACCCTCCAAGATCTCTGCGCTTCTCAAATTCTGGCCTCTTGCCTATCCCCGACTTTCACTGCTCCATCATTGGCGGCCGTGCCTTCAGCTCTGGAATTCCCTCCCTAAACCTCTCCTCCTTAAAGATGCTCCTTAAAACCTACCTTTTTGACCAAGCATTTGTCACCTGTCCTAATATCTTATGTGGCTTGGTGGCAAATCTTGTTTGATAACGCTCCCGTGAAGCGCCTTGGGATGTTTTACTGCAGTAAAGACATTATATAAATACAAGTTATTGTTGTTAGTTTGGCTGCACATTCTGAAATCTAGTCACTGACAAGTGTCTACCACACTGGGGTGGAAACAGAAAGCTTTACACAGAATTACATCGAATTGACAGCACAGAAACAGGCCACCTCACACTCCGCTCCATCTAATCCCATCAGCACATCCTTCTATTCCTTTCTCCCTCATGTACTTATCTAGCTGACGATACAGAGCTAGGTGGGAAAGTAAGTTGTGAGGAGGATGCAAAGAGGCTTTAAGGGGATATAGACAGGTTAAGTGAGTGAGTAAGAACATGACAGAAGGAATATAAGATGGAGAAATGTGTAGTTAGCCACTTTAGCAGGAAAAATAGAAAAGCAGAACAGTTTCTCCATGTGGTGTCACATAAAGGGCTGCTGCAATGGAGTCAACCCGACATGGCCGTGCTGTCGGACCACCACTGTCCATGGGTCTGATTGGCGGCACTGGGACGTGCTAATCTACACGGGCAGGGCCCGCCGTGGTGTAATGCAAGCAGTTTGATGTTAAGTGTACACCAGTGTGAACTTGCTGCTGAGTCAGGAGTGCCTAACTACACTGACTAACCCAGTGGGACAGGTGGCAACTGGCAGAGTTGGATCGCCCACCTGTTTAAAAATGACCCCAGGGAACAGGCCAGCCACAGGAAGGCACAGAGACAAAGTACTTAACTAATGGGTAGGGGCGTCCTTCCAAGTTAGCCCAGAGGCCAGGGCCTTCCGCCGCAGTGGGACAGGACAGACCCACCAGGGGTGATGGCACAGTGGTATACAGTTGGGAAGGAGAGGCCCTGGAAGGCCTCAAAATTGACTCTGGACCCCATGAAGTCTCATGGCATCAGGTCAAACATAAGCAGGGAAACCTCCTGCTGATTACCACCTACCGCCCTCCCTCAGCTGATGAATCAGTACTCCTCCACGTTGAGCACCACGTAGAAGAAGCACTGAGAGTAGCAAGGGCACAGAATGTACTATGGGTGGGGGACTTCTATATCCATCACCAAGAGTGGCTCGGTAGCACCACTACTGACCGAGCTGGCTGAATCCTGAAGGACATAGCTGCCAGTCTGGGCCTGCGACAGATGGTGAGAGAACCAAAAAGAGGGAGAAACCTACTTGAACTCGTCCTCACCAATCTACCTATTGGTAGCAGTGACCACCGCACAGTCCTTGTGGAGATGAAGTCCCATCTTCACACTGAGGACACCCTCCATCGTGTTGTGTGGCACTACCACCGTGCTAAATGGGATAGATTCAGATCAGATCTAGCAGCTCAAAACTGGGCATCCATGAGGCGCTGTGGGCCATCAACAGTAGCAGAATTGAATTCCACCACAATCTGTAACCTCATGGCCCGGCATATCCCTCATTCTACCATTACCATCAAGCCAGGGGACCAACCCTGGTTCAGTGAGGAGTGTAGAAGAGCATGCCAGGAGCAGCACCAGGCGTACCTAAAAATGAGGTGCCAACCTGGGGAAGCTGCAACACAGGGCTGCATACATGCTAAAAAGCAGAAGCAGCATGCTATAGACAGGGCTAAGCGATCCCACAATCAACAGATTAGATCAAAGCTCTGCAGTCCTGCCACATCCAGTTGTGAATGGTGGTGGACCATTAAACAACTAACGGGAGGAGGAGGCTCCATGAACATCCCCATCCTCAATGATGGAGCCCAGCTCGTGAGTGCAAAAGGCAAGGCTGAAGCATTTGCAACCATCTTCATCCAGAAGTGCCGAGTGGATGATCCATATCGGCCTACTCCCGAGGCCCTCACCATCAGAGAAGCCAGTCTTCAGCCAATTCGATTCACTCCATGTGATATCAAGAAACAGCTCAGCGCACTGGATACAGCAAAGGCTATGGGCCTTGACAACATCCCGGCTATCGTGCTGAAGACTTGTGCTCCAGAACTAGCTGCGCCTCTAGCCAAGCTGTTCCAGTACAGCTACATCACTGGCATCTATCCGACAATGTGGAAAACTGCCCAGGTATGTCCGGTCCACAACAAGCAGGACAAATCCAATCCAGCCAATTACTGCCCCATCAGTCTACTCTCAATCATCAGCAAAGTGATGGAAGAGGTTGTCGATGTTACTATCAAGCGGCACTTACTCACCAATAACCTGCTCACCGATGTTCAGTTTGGGTTCCGGCAGAACCACTTGGCCCCAGACCTCATTTCAGTCTTGTTCCAAAAATGGATAAAAGAGCTGAATTCCAGAGGTGAGGCGAGATTGACTGCCCTTAACATCAAGACAGCATTTGACCGAGTGTGGCATCAAGGAGCCCTAGTAAAAATGAAGTCAATGGGAATCGGGGGAAAACTCTCCACTGGCTGGAGTCATACCTAGCACAAAGGAAGATGGTTGTGGTGGTTGGCAGTCAAACATCTCAGCCTCAGGTCATTGCTGCAGGAGTTCCTCAGGGCAGTGTCCTAGGTCCAACCATCTTCAGCTGCTTCATCAATGACCTTCCCTCCATCATAAGGTCAGAAGTGGGGGTGTTCGCTGATGATTGCACAGTGGTCAGTTCCATTCGCAACACTTGAGATAATGAAGCAGTCCATGCCTGCATGCAGCAAGACCTGGAGCGAAATTCCTTATGATGGAGGGAAGGTCACCAATGAAGCAGCTGAAGATGGTTGGGCCGAGGACAGTGCTCTGAGGAACACCTGCAGCGATGTCCTGGGGCTGAGATGATTGGCCTCCAACAACCACAACCATCTTTCTTTGTGCTAGATATGATTCCAGCCGGTGGAGAATTTTCCCCCTGATTCCCATTGACGTCAATTTTACTAGGGCTCCTTGATGCCCGCATGCGGCAAGACCTGGACAATGTTCAGGCTTGGGCTGATAAGTGGCAAATAACATTCGCGCCACACAAGTGCCAGGCAATGACTATCTCCAACAAGCGAGAGTCTAACCATCTCCTCTTGACATTGAACGGCATTACCGTCGCTGAATCCCCCACTATCAATATCCTGGGGGTCACCATTGACCAGAAACTTAATTGGACCAGCGACATAAATACTGTGGCTACAAAAGCAGGTCAGAGGCTGGGTATTCTATGGTGAGTGTCTCACCTCCTGACACCCCAAAGCCTTTCCACCATCTACAAGGCACAAGTCAGGAGTGTAATGGAATACAACTCCAACAATACTCAAGAAGCTCGACTCCATCCAGGACAAAGCAGCCCGCTTGATTGGCACCTCATTCACCACCTTAAACATTCACTCCCTCCACCACCGGCGTACCGTGGCTGCAGTGTGTACCATCTACAAGATGCACTGCAGCAACTCGCCAAGGCTTCTTCGACAGCACCTCCCAAACCCGCGACCTCTACCACCTAGATGGACAAGGACAGCAGGTGCATGGGAACACCGCCACCTCCAAGTTCCCCTCCAAGTCACACACCATCCTGACTTGGAAGTATATCGCCGATCCTTCATCGTCGCTGGGTCAAACTCCTGGAACTCCCTCCCTAACAGCACTGTGGAAGTACCTTCACCACACGGACTGCAGCGGTTCAAGGCGGCGGCTCACCACCAATGTTCCCTTTAATTTTTTTTGGTGGTGTGCGGCCCTATAAATGGCTGTATGGCCCATTCAAAATACCGCGCATGCGCGGTTTTTCCCATTTAACAGCTGGTGAACCGGCTGCGCGGGAGCTGCAGAGCTCTGCGCGGTTGTGCAGCTTAAAGGGAACATTGCTCACCACCAACTTCTCAAGGGCAATTAGGGATGGGCAATAAATGCTGGCCTTGCCAGCGACGCCCACATCCCATGAACGAATAAATAACAATTACAACAGTGACTACACTTCAAAAGTGCTTCATTGGCTGTAAAGCGCTTTGGGACGTCCTGAGGTTGTGACAGGCGCTGTATAATTGCAAGTTCATTATTTTCAACGTGCACAAAAAGCAAAGCTGACACCAAACAGCAACATCTGCTGCCGTTATGACAGAGAGCAACGTCCTTTCTTACTGGCCCCAGCCTTACTTGTGTTCTTTCTTCGCCGTGCAATTCAGAGCAGGAGCAGCTGGTGCGAGGTGATGAGTGCATTAAGAATGGCAGTTGGTTCAGTGACTCCAGCTTGCCTCGGGACCGCTTCGCTTCATTTCCTCCTCCATCTCCAACTCGAGCTTCGGAGTACCAAACATTAATTCATAGAATCATACAGCACAGAAAGAGGCTATTCAGCCCATCGTGCCTGTGCTGGCTCTCTGAAAGAGCTGTCCAATTAGTCCCACTCTTCCGTTCTTTCCCCGTAACCCTGCAAATGTTTCCCCTCAAGTATTTATCTGATTCCCTTTTGAAAGTTACAATTGTTCTGTTTCCACCGCCCTTTCAGACCATAACTCGCTGTGAAAAATGTTTCTCCTCATCTCACCTTTCGTTCTCTTGCCGATTATCTCAAATTCGTGTCCTCTGGTTACCGACCCTCCTGCCAGTGGATACAGATTCTCCCTATCTACTCTTTTAAAGCCCCTCATTCAATCCATGTTTCAGCTTCCAAACCCTCCTACCCCAGTCTGCACTGGGGTGGGGTTCTTGCAGATGGTAAAATGATTAAATCACATGCTAATGGATGTACAGGAAACTTTGTGTTATCCGGAGGCTAACTGTCCGGAATGCTCGAGCCACCGGCAAAAATCAGGAGCCGTTTCGTTTGGCTTTTTTTCTTCTCGTTGCTTTTATCTCAGCAGTCAAGCTCTGCAAGGTCTCGCTGAAGCTGTTGCTAAGCTACAGAGATGATTGGACTGTTTAGAAGCAGGGTTTGTTGACAGATACGGAGCTCAAAAGCTTCCGTATGTTTCAACATTAACGCTGGTTTGTCCGGCAGTTTTGAGGGAACGGCAACAGCTCGGTCCCGTCGGTGCCGGATAGCACAAAGTTTCCTGTAATTATATGTTTACATTAAACAAAATCAACCAGGCCCCGTTCTCGGCTGTCCTTGAGTGCTCAGTATCAACTATTAAAAATTGAATTACCATTTGTTTTCTCCCACACCCCCGCAGCCTGCAAATGCACTGGCTCCTGCTGGCGGGTGGGTTCCATGGGCACAAGTACCTTCATTTACATGTCCTGAAAGTGGGTGTCGGCAGATCATTCATCTGTGGGAAAGGGGCTAGGCTGATCCTGTCGTAAGCTAGACTTCCCAAACTCACACTGAATTTTCCCCTTCCCAACACCGGGAAGCTGAAGCCAATTGTATCGTTCCTGCCATTTTTTTCCTGGTAGACCGAAGACTGTGTCAGTGCCACTTCCTGCTCTCGCCCTGAGCTGGTAAATTTCATCAACTTTCCTTCTAATACCCTTAACATCACATGGTCCATCTCCGTACATTCCCTGCCCTTCCTCGACTTCTCTATCTCCTTTTCTGTTGATTGGCGGTTCACCGCTGTTTACTACAAGCTCATTGACTTACACAGTTACCTTGTCACTGTATAACACTGGGGTATAGCACTGATGAGTACAGGTCTGTCACTGTATAACACTGGGGTACAGTACTGGTGGGTACAGGTCTGTCACTGTATAACACTGGGGTACAGTACTGGTGGGTACAGGTCTGTCACTGTATAACACTGGGGTACAGTACTGGTGGGTACAGGTCTGTCACTGTATAACACTGGGGTACAGTACTGGTGGGTACAGGTCTGTCACTGTATAACACTGGGGTACAGTACTGGTGGGTACAGGTCTGTCACTGTATAACACTGGGGTACAGTACTGGTGGGTACAGGTCTGTCACTGTATAACACTGGGGTACAGTACTGGTGGGTACAGGTCTGTCACTGTATAACACTGGGGTACAGTACTGGTGGATACAGGTCTGTCACTGTATAACACTGGGGTACAGTACTGATGGGTACAGGTCTGTCAGTGTATAACACTGGGGTACAGTACTGGTGGGTACAGGTCTGTCACTGTATAACACTGGGGTACAGCACTGATGGGTACAGGTCTGTCAGTGTATAACACTGGGGTACAGTACTGGTGGGTACAGGTCTGTCACTGTATAACACTGGGGTATAGCACTGATGAGTACAGGTCTGTCACTGTATAACACTGGGGTACAGTACTGGTGGGTACAGGTCTGTCACTGTATAACACGGGTACAGTACTGGTGGGTACAGGTCTGTCACTGTATCACACTGGGGTACAGTACTGGTGGGTACAGGTCTGTCACTGTAGAACACTGGGGTACAGTACTGGTGGGTACAGGTCTGTCACTGTATAACACTGGGGTACAGTACTTGTGGGGACAGGTCTGTCACTGTATTAAACTGGGGTACAGTACTGGTGGGTACAGGTCTGTCACTGTATAACAGAGGGGTACAGTACTGGTGGGTACAGGCCTGTCACTGTATAACACTGGGGTACAGTACTGGTGGGTACAGGTCTATCACTGTATAACACTGGGTACAGTACTGGTGGGTACAGGTCTGCCACTGTATAACACTGCGGTACAGTACTGGTGGGTACAGGTCTGTCACTGTATAACACTGGGGTACAGTACTGGTGGGGACAGGTCTGTCACTGTATAACACTGGGGTACAGTACTTGTGGGGACAGGTCTGTCACTGTATAACACTGGGGTACAGTACTTGTGGGGACAGGTCTGTCACTGTATTAAACTGGGGTACAGTACTGGTGGGTACAGGTCTGTCACTGTATAACACAGGGGTACAGTACTGGTGGGTACAGGCCTGTCACTGTATAACACTGGGGTACAGTACTGGTGGGTACAGGTCTATCACTGTATAACACTGGGTACAGTACTGGTGGGTACAGGTCTGCCACTGTATAACACTGGGGTACAGTACTGGTGGGTACAGGTCTGTCACTGTATAACACTGGGGTACAGTACCGGTGGGTACAGGTCTGTCACTAACACTGGGGTACAGTACTGGTGGGTACAGGTCTGTCACTGTATAACACTGGGGTACAGCACTGGTGGGGACAGGTCTGTCACTGTATAACACGGGTACAGCACTGGTGGGTACAGGTCTGTCACTGTATAACACTGGGGTACAGTACTGGTGGGCACAGGTCTGTCACTGTATAACACTGGGGTACAGTACTGGTGGGTACAGGTCTGTCACTGTATAACACTGGGGGACAGTACTGGTGGGTACAGGCCTGTCACTGTATAACACTGGGGTACAGTACTGGTGGGTACAGGCCTGTCACTGTATAACACTGGGGTACAGTATTGGTGGGTACAGGTCTGTCACTGTATAACACAGGGGTACAGTACTGGTGGGTACAGGTCTGTCAGTATAACACTGGGGTACAGTACTGGTGGGTACAGGCCTGTCACTGTATAACACTGGGGTACAGTACTGGTGGGTACAGGTCTGTCACTGTATAACACAGGGGTACAGTACTGGTGGGGACAGGTCTGTCACTGTATAACATTGGGTACAGTACTGGTGGGTACAGGTCTGCCACTGTATAACACTGGGGTACAGTACTGGTGGGTACAGGTCTGTCACTGTATAACACTGGGGTACAGTACTGGTGGGTACAGGCCTGTCACTGTATAACACTGGGGTACAGTACTGGTGGGTACAGGTCTGTCACTGTATAATACAGGGGTACAGTACTGGTGGGTACAGTTCTGTCACTGTATAACACTGGGGTACAGTACTGGTGGGGACAGGTCTGTCACTGTATAACACTGGGGTACAGTACTGGTGGGTACAGGCCTGTCACTGTATAACACAGGGGTACAGTACTGGTGGGTACAGGTCTGTCACTGTAGAACACTGGGGTACAGTACTGGTGGGTACAGGTCTGTCACTGTATAACACTGGGGTACAGTACTGGTGGGTACAGCTCTGTCACTGTATAACACTGGGTACAGTACTGGTGGGTACATGTCTGTCATTAACACAGGGGTACAGTATGGCTGGGTACAGGTCTGTCACTGTGTAACACTGGGGTACAGTATGGCTGGGTACAGCTCTGTCACTGTTTAACACTGGGGTACAGTACTGGTGGGTACAGGTCTGCCACTGTATAACACTGGGGTACAGTACTGGTGGGTACAGGTCTGTCACTGTATAACACTGGGGTACAGTATGGCTGGGTACAACTCTGTCACTGTTTAACATTGGGGTACAGTATGGCTGGGTACAGGTCTGTCACTGTGTAACACTGGGGTACAGTATGGCTGGGTACAGCTCTGTCACTGTTAAACACTGGGGTACAGTACTGGTGGGTACAGGTCTGTCACTGTATAACACTGGGGTACAGTACTGGTGGGTACAGGTCTGTCACTGTTTAACACTGGGGTACAGTACTGGTGGGTACAGGTCTGTCACTGTATAACACTGGGGTACAGTACTGGTGGGTACAGGTCTGTCACTGTATAACACTGGGGTACAGTACTGGTGGGTACAGGTCTGTCACTGTATAACACTGGGGTACAGTACTGGTGGGTACAGGTCTGTCACTGTATAACACTGGGGTACAGTACTGGTGGGTACAGGTCTGTCACTGTATAACACTGGGGTACAGTACTGCTGCGTACAGGTCTGCCACTGTATAACACTGGGGTACAGTACTGGTGGGTACAGGTCTGTCACTGTATAACACTGGGGTACAGTACTGGTGGGTACAGGTCTGTCACTGTATAACACAGGGGTACAGTACTGGTGGGTACAGGCCGGTCACTGTATAACACTGGGGTACAGTACTGGTGGGTACAGGTCTATCACTGTATAACACTGGGTACAGTACTGGTGGGTACAGGTCTGCCACTGTATAACACTGGGGTACAGTACTGGTGGGTACAGGTCTGTCACTGTATAACACTGGGGTACAGTACCGGTGGGTACAGGTCTGTCACTAACACTGGGGTACAGTACTGGTGGGTACAGGTCTGTCACTGTATAACACTGGGGTACAGTACTGGTGGGGACAGGTCTGTCACTGTATAACACGGGTACAGCACTGGTGGGTACAGGTCTGTCACTGTATAACACTGGGGTACAGTACTGGTGGGCACAGGTCTGTCACTGTATAACACTGGGGTACAGTACTGGTGGGTACAGGTCTGTCACTGTATAACACTGGGGTACAGTACTGGTGGGTACAGGCCTGTCACTGTATAACACTGGGGTACAGTACTGGTGGGTACAGGCCTGTCACTGTATAACACTGGGGTACAGTATTGGTGGGTACAGGTCTGTCACTGTATAACACAGGGGTACAGTACTGGTGGGTACAGGTCTGTCAGTATAACACTGGGGTACAGTACTGGTGGGTACAGGCCTGTCACTGTATAACACTGGGGTACAGTACTGGTGGGTACAGGTCTGTCACTGTATAACACGGGTACAGTACTGGTGGGGACAGGTCTGTCACTGTATAACACTGGGTACAGTACTGGTGGGTACAGGTCTGCCACTGTATAACACTGGGGTACAGTACTGGTGGGTACAGGTCTGTCACTGTATAACACGGGTACAGTACTGGTGGGTACAGGCCTGTCACTGTATAACACTGGGGTACAGTACTGGTGGGTACAGGTCTGTCACTGTATAATACAGGGGTACAGTACTGGTGGGTACAGTTCTGTCACTGTATAACACTGGGGTACAGTACTGGTGGGGACAGGTCTGTCACTGTATAACACTGGGGTACAGTACTGGTGGGTACAGGTCTGTCACTGTATAACAGAGGGGTACAGTACTGGTGGGTACAGGCCTGTCACTGTATAACACTGGGGTACAGTACTGGTGGGTACAGGTCTATCACTGTATAACACTGGGTACAGTACTGGTGGGTACAGGTCTGCCACTGTATAACACTGCGGTACAGTACTGGTGGGTACAGGTCTGTCACTGTATAACACTGGGGTACAGTACTGGTGGGTACAGGTCTGTCACTAACACTGGGGTACAGTACTGGTGTGTACAGGTCTGTCACTGTATAACACTGGGGTACAGTACTGGTGGGGACAGGTCTGTCACTGTATAACACTGGGGTACAGTACTTGTGGGGACAGGTCTGTCACTGTATAACACTGGGGTACAGTACTTGTGGGGACAGGTCTGTCACTGTATTAAACTGGGGTACAGTACTGGTGGGTACAGGTCTGTCACTGTATAACACAGGGGTACAGTACTGGTGGGTACAGGCCTGTCACTGTATAACACTGGGGTACAGTACTGGTGGGTACAGGTCTATCACTGTATAACACTGGGTACAGTACTGGTGGGTACAGGTCTGCCACTGTATAACACTGGGGTACAGTACTGGTGGGTACAGGTCTGTCACTGTATAACACTGGGGTACAGTACCGGTGGGTACAGGTCTGTCACTAACACTGGGGTACAGTACTGGTGGGTACAGGTCTGTCACTGTATAACACTGGGGTACAGCACTGGTGGGGACAGGTCTGTCACTGTATAACACGGGTACAGCACTGGTGGGTACAGGTCTGTCACTGTATAACACTGGGGTACAGTACTGGTGGGCACAGGTCTGTCACTGTATAACACTGGGGTACAGTACTGGTGGGTACAGGTCTGTCACTGTATAACACTGGGGGACAGTACTGGTGGGTACAGGCCTGTCACTGTATAACACTGGGGTACAGTACTGGTGGGTACAGGCCTGTCACTGTATAACACTGGGGTACAGTATTGGTGGGTACAGGTCTGTCACTGTATAACACAGGGGTACAGTACTGGTGGGTACAGGTCTGTCAGTATAACACTGGGGTACAGTACTGGTGGGTACAGGCCTGTCACTGTATAACACGGGTACAGTACTGGTGGGTACAGGTCTGTCACTGTATAACACAGGGGTACAGTACTGGTGGGGACAGGTCTGTCACTGTATAACACTGGGTACAGTACTGGTTGGTACAGGTCTGCCACTGTATAACACTGGGGTACAGTACTGGTGGGTACAGGTCTGTCACTGTATAACACTGGGGTACAGTACTGGTGGGTACAGGCCTGTCACTGTATAACACTGGGGTACAGTACTGGTGGGTACAGGTCTGTCACTGTATAATACAGGGGTACAGTACTGGTGGGTACAGTTCTGTCACTGTATAACACTGGGGTACAGTACTGGTGGGGACAGGTCTGTCACTGTATAACACTGGGTTACAGTACTGGTGGGTACAGGCCTGTCACTGTATAACACAGGGGTACAGTACTGGTGGGTACAGGTCTGTCACTGTAGAACACTGGGGTACAGTACTGGTGGGTACAGGTCTGTCACTGTATAACACTGGGGTACAGTACTGGTGGGTACAGCTCTGTCACTGTATAACACTGGGTACAGTACTGGTGGGTACATGTCTGTCATTAACACAGGGGTACAGTATGGCTGGGTACAGGTCTGTCACTGTGTAACACTGGGGTACAGTATGGCTGGGTACAGCTCTGTCACTGTTTAACACTGGGGTACAGTACTGGTGGGTACAGGTCTGTCACTGTATAACACTGGGGTACAGTACTGGTGGGTACAGGTCTGTCACTGTATAACACTGGGGTACAGTATGGCTGGGTACAACTCTGTCACTGTTTAACATTGGGGTACAGTATGGCTGGGTACAGGTCTGTCACTGTGTAACACTGGGGTACAGTATGGCTGGGTACAGCTCTGTCACTGTTAAACACTGGGTTACAGTACTGGTGGGTACAGGTCTGTCACTGTATAACACTGGGGTACAGTACTGGTGGGTACAGGTCTGTCACTGTTTAACACTGGGGTACAGTACTGGTGGGTACAGGTCTGTCACTGTATAACACTGGGGTACAGTACTGGTGGGTACAGGTCTGTCACTGTATAACACTGGGGTACAGTACTGGTGGGT
This sequence comes from Somniosus microcephalus, assembly GCF_052327205.1. Lineage (NCBI taxonomy): Eukaryota > Metazoa > Chordata > Chondrichthyes > Squaliformes > Somniosidae > Somniosus > Somniosus microcephalus. The sequence continues at coordinate 156,900,771 of NC_140990.1, read as the reverse complement.
ACAGGTCTGTCACTGTATAACACTGGGGTACAGTACTGGTGGGTACAGGTCTGTCACTGTATAACACTGGGGTACAGTACTGGTGGGTACAGGTCTGTCACTGGATAACACTGGGGTACAGTACTGCTGCGTACAGGTCTGCCACTGTATAACACTGGGGTACAGTACTGCTGGGTACAGGTCTGTCACTGTATAACACTGGGGTACAGTACTGGTGGGTACAGGTCTGTCACTGTATAACACAGGGGTACAGTACTGGTGGGTACAGGCCTGTCACTGTATAACACTGGGGTACAGTACTGGTGGGTACAGGTCTATCACTGTATAACACTGGGTACAGTACTGGTGGGTACAGGTCTGCCACTGTATAACACTGGGGTACAGTACTGGTGGGTACAGGTCTGTCACTGTATAACACTGGGGTACAGTAGCGGTGGGTACAGGTCTGTCACTAACACTGGGGTACAGTACTGGTGGGTACAGGTCTGTCACTGTATAACACTGGGGTACAGTACTGGTGGGGACAGGTCTGTCACTGTATAACACGGGTACAGCACTGGTGGGTACAGGTCTGTCACTGTATAACACTGGGGTACAGTACTGGTGGGTACAGGTCTGTCACTGTATAACACAGGGGTACAGTACTGGTGGGGACAGGTCTGTCACTGTATAACACTGGGTACAGTACTGGTGGGTACAGGTCTGTCACTGTATAACACAGGGGTACAGAACTGGTGGGGACAGGTCTGTCACTGTATAACACTGGGTACAGTACTGGTGGGTACAGGTCTGCCACTGTATAACACTGGGGTACAGTACTGGTGGGTACAGGTCTGTCACTGTATAACACTGGGGTACAGTACTGGTGGGTACAGGCCTGTCACTGTATAACACTGGGGTACAGTACTGGTGGGTACAGGTCTGTCACTGTATAATACAGGGGTACAGTACTGGTGGGTACAGTTCTGTCACTGTATAACACTGGGGTACAGTACTGGTGGGGACAGGTCTGTCACTGTATAACACTGGGGTACAGTACTGGTGGGTACAGGCCTGTCACTGTATAACACAGGGGTACAGTACTGGTGGGTACAGGTCTGTCACTGTAGAACACTGGGGTACAGTACTGGTGGGTACAGGTCTGTCACTGTATAACACTGGGGTACAGTACTGGTGGGTACAGCTCTGTCACTGTATAACACTGGGTACAGTACTGGTGGGTACATGTCTGTCATTAACACAGGGGTACAGTATGGCTGGGTACAGGTCTGTCACTGTGTAACACTGGGGTACAGTATGGCTGGGTACAGCTCTGTCACTGTTTAACACTGGGGTACAGTACTGGTGGGTACAGGTCTGTCACTGTATAACACTGGGGTACAGTACTGGTGGGTACAGGTCTGTCAATGTATAACACTGGGGTACAGTATGGCTGGGTACAACTCTGTCACTGTTTAACACTGGGGTACAGTGGCTGGGTACAGGTCTGTCACTGTGTAACACTGGGGTACAGTATGGCTGGGTACAGCTCTGTCACTGTTAAACACTGGGGTACAGTACTGGTGGGTACAGGTCTGTCACTGTATAACACTGGGGTACAGTACTGGTGGGTACAGGTCTGTCACTGTTTAACACTGGGGTACAGTACTGGTGGGTACAGGTCTGTCACTGTATAACACTGGGGTACAGTACTGGTGGGTACAGGTCTGTCACTGTATAACACTGGGGTACAGTACTGGTGGGTACAGGTCTGTCACTGTATAACACTGGGGTACAGTACTGGTGGGTACAGGTCTGTCACTGTATAACACTGGGGTACAGTACTGGTGGGTACAGGTCTGTCACTGTATAACACTGGGGTACAGTACTGGTGGGTACAGGCCTGTCACTGTATAACACTGGGGTGCAGTACTGATAGGTAAAGGTCAGTCACTGTATAACACTGGGGTGCAGTACTGATGGGTACAGGTCTGTCACTGTATAACACTGGGATACAGTACAGGTGGGGAAAGGTCTGTCACTATATAGCACAGGGATACAGTACTGCTGGGTACAGGTCTGTCACTGTATAACACTGGGGTACAACACTGGTAGGTACAATTCTGTCACTGTATAACACTGGGGTACAGTACTGGTGGGTACAGGTCTGTCAATGTATAACACTGTGGTCAAGTACTGGTAGATACAGCTCTGTCACTGTATAAGCGGGTACATTACTGGTGGGTAGAGGTCCGTCACTGCATAACAAATGGGTGTAGTACTGGTGGGTACAGGTCTGTCACTGTATAACACTGGGGTACAGTACTGGTGGGTGCAGGTCTGTCACTGTATAACACTGGGGTACAGTACTGGTGGGTACAGGTCTGTCACTGTATAACACTGGGGTACAGTACTGGTGGGTACAGGTCTGTCACTGTATAACACTGGGGTACAGTACTGGTGGGTACAGGTCTGTCCTGGTATAACACTGGGGTACAGTACTGGTGGGTACAGGTCTGTCACTGTATAACACTGGGGTACAGTGCTGGTGGGTACAGGTCTGTCACTGTATAACACTGGGGTACAGTACTGCTGTGTACAGGTCTGTCACTGCATAACACTGGGGTACAGTACTGGTGGGTACAGGTCTGTCACTGTATAACACTGGGGTACAGTACTGGTGGGTACAGGTCTGTCACTGTATAACTCGGGTACAGTACTGGTGGGTACAGGTCTGTCACTGTATAACACTGGGGTACAGTACTGGTGGGTACAGGCCTGTCACTGTATAACACTGGGGTACAGTACTTGTGGGGACAGGTCTGTCACTGTATTAAACTGGGGTACAGTACTGGTGGGTACAGGTCTGTCACTGTATAACACAGGGGTACAGTACTGGTGGGTACAGGCCTGTCACTGTATAACACTGGGGTACAGTACTGGTGGGTACAGGTCTATCACTGTATAACACTGGGTACAATACTGGTGGGTACAGGTCTGCCACTGTATAACACTGGGTTACAGTACTGGTGGGTACAGGTCTGTCACTGTATAACACTGGGGTACAGTACTGGTGGGTACAGGTCTGTCACTAACACTGGGGTACAGTACTGGTGGGTACAGGTCTGTCACTGTATAACACTGGGGTACAGTACTGGTGGGGACAGGTCTGTCACTGTATAACACAGGTACAGCACTGGTGGGTACAGGTCTGTCACTGTATAACACTGGGATACAGTACTGGTGGGCACAGGTCTGTCACTGTATAACACTGGGGTACAGTACTGGTGGGTACAGGTCTGACACTGTATAACACTGGGGTACAGTACTGGTGGATACAGGCCTGTCACTGTATAACACTGGGGTACAGTACTGGTGGGTACAGGCCTGTCACTGTATAACACTGGGGTACAGTATTGGTGGGTACAGGTCTGTCACTGTATAACACAGCGGTACAGTACTGGTGGGTACAGGTCAGTCACTATAACACTGGGGTACAGTACTGGTGGGTACAGGCCTGTCACTGTATAACACTGGGTTACAGTACTGGTGGGTACAGGTCTGTCACTGTATAACACAGGGGTACAGTACTGGTGGGGACAGGTCTGTCACTGTATAACACTGGGTACAGTACTGGTGGGTACAGGTCTGCCACTGTATAACACTGGGGTACAGTACTGGTGGGTACAGGTCTGTCACTGTATAACACTGAGGTACAGTACTGGTGGGTACAGGCCTGTCACTGTATAACACTGGGGTACAGTACTGGTGGGTACAGGTCTGTCACTGTATAACACAGGGGTACAGTACTGGTGGGTACAGGTCTGTCACTATAACACTGGGGTACAGTACTGGTGGGTACAGGTCTGTCACTGTATAACACAGGGGTACAGTACTGGTGGGGACAGGTCTGTCACTGTATAGCACTGGGGTACAGTACTGGTGGGTACAGGCCTGTCACTGTATAACACTGGGGTACAGTACTGGTGGGTACAGGTCTGTCACTGTATAACACAGGGGTACAGTACTGGTGGGTACAGGTATGTCACTGTAGAACACTGGGGTACAGTACTGGTGGGTACAGGTCTGTCACTGTATAACACTGGGGTACAGTACTGGTGGGTACAGCTCTGTCACTGTATAACACTGGGTACAGTACTGGTGGGTAAATGTCTGTCATTAACACTGGGGTACAGTACTGGTGGGTACAGGTCTGTCACTGTATAACACTGGGGTACAGTATGGCTGGGTACAGCTCTGTCACTGTTTAACACTGGGGTACAGTACTGGTGGGTACAGGTCTGTCACTGTATAACACTGGGGTACAGTACTGGTGGGTACAGGTCTGTCACTGTATAACACTGGGGTACAGTACTGGTGGGTACAGGTCTGTCACTGTATAACACTGGGGTACAGTACTGGTGGGTACAGGTCTGTCACTGTATAACACTGGGGTACAGTACTGGTGGGTACAGGTCTGTCACTGTATAACACTGGGGTACAGTACTGGTGGGTACAGGTCTGTCACTGTGTAACACTGGGGTACAGTACTGGTGGGCACAGGTCTGTCACTGTATAACACTGGGGTACAGTACTGGTGGGTACAGGTCTGTCACTGTATAACACGGGTACAGTACTGGTGGGTACAGGTCTGTCACTATAACACTGGGGTACAGTACTGGTGGGTACAGGTCTGTCACTGTATAACACAGGGGTACAGTACTGGTGGGGACAGGTCTGTCACTGTATAACACTGGGGTAAAGCACTGGTGGGTACAGGCCTGTCACTGTATAACACTGGGGTACAGTACTGGTGGGTACAGGTCTGTCACTGTATAACACGGGTACAGTACTGGTGGGTACAGGTCTGTCCCTGTAGAACACTGGGGTACAGTACTGGTGGGTACAGGTCTGTCACTGTATAACACTGGGGTACAGTACTGGTGGGTACAGCTCTGTCACTGTATAACACTGGGTACAGTACAGGTGGGTAAATGTCTGTCATTAACACTGGGGTACAGTATGGCTGGGTACAGGTCTGTCACTGTGTAACACTGGGGTACAGTATGGCTGGGTACAGCTCTGTCACTGTTTAACACTGGGGTACAGTACTGGTGGACACAGGTCTGTCACTGTATAACACTGGGGTACAGTACTGGTGGGTACAGGTCTGTCACTGTATAACACTGGGGTACAGTACTGGTGGGTACAGGTCTGTCACTGTGTAACACTGGGGTACAGTACTGGTGGGCACAGGTCTGTCACTGTATAACACTGGGGTACAATACTGGTGGGTACAGGTCTGTCACTGTATAACACATGGGTACAGTACTGGTGGGTACAGGTCTGTCACTATAACACTGGGGTACAGTACTGGTGGGTACAGGTTTGTCACTGTATAACACAGGGGTACAGTACTGGTGGGGACAGGTCTGTCACTGTATAACACTGGGGTACAGTACTGGTGGGTACAGGCCTGTCACTGTATAACACTGGGGTACAGTACTGGTGGGTACAGGTCTGTCACTGTATAACACAGGGGTACAGTACTGGTGGGTACAGGTCTGTCACTGTAGAACACTGGGGTACAGTACTGGTGGGTACAGGTCTGTCACTGTATAACACTGGGGTACAGTACTGGTGGGTACAGCTCTGTCACTGTATAACACTGGGTACAGTACTGGTGGGTAAATGTCTGTCATTAACACTGGGGTACAGTATGGCTGGGTACAGGTCTGTCACTGTGTAACACTGGGGTACAGTATGGCTGGGTACAGCTCTGTCACTGTTTAACACTGGGGTACAGTACTGGTGCGTACAGGTCTGTCACTGTATAACACTGGGGTGCAGTACTGGTGGGTACAGGTCTGTCACTGTATAACACTGGGGTACAGTACTGGTGGGTACAGGTCTGTCACTGTATAACACTGGGGTACAGTACTGGTGGGTACAGGTCTGTCACTGTATAACACTGGGGTACAGTACTGGTGGGCACAGGTCTGTCACTGTATAACACTGGGGTACAGTACTGGTGGGTACAGGTCTGTCACTGTATAACACTGGGGTACAGTATGGCTGCGTACAGCTCTGTCACTGTTTAACACTGGGGTACACTACTGGTGGGTACAGGTCTGTCACTGTATAAAACTGGGGTACTGTACTGGTGGGTACAGGTCTGTCACTGTATAACACTGGGGTACAGTACTGGTGGGTACAGGTCTGTCACTGTATAACACAGGGGTACAGTACAGGTGGGTAAATGTCTGTCATTAACACTGGGGTACAGTATGGCTGGGTACAGGTCTGTCACTGTGTAACACTGGGGTACAGTATGGCTGGGTACAGCTCTGTCACTGTTTAACACTGGGGTACAGTACTGGTGGACACAGGTCTGTCACTGTATAACACTGGGGTACAGTACTGGTGGGTACAGGTCTGTCACTGTATAACACTGGGGTACAGTACTGGTGGGTACAGGTCTGTCACTGTATAACACAGGGGTACAGTACTGGTGGGTACAGGTATGTCACTGTAGAACACTGGGGTACAGTACTGGTGGGTACAGGTCTGTCACTGTATAACACTGGGGTACAGTACTGGTGGGTACAGCTCTGTCACTGTATAACACTGGGTACAGTACTGGTGGGTAAATGTCTGTCATTAACACTGGGGTACAGTACTGGTGGGTACAGGTCTGTCACTGTATAACACTGGGGTACAGTATGGCTGGGTACAGCTCTGTCACTGTTTAACACTGGGGTACAGTACTGGTGGGTACAGGTCTGTCACTGTATAACACTGGGGTACAGTACTGGTGGGTACAGGTCTGTCACTGTATAACACTGGGGTACAGTACTGGTGGGTACAGGTCTGTCACTGTATAACACTGGGGTACAGTACTGGTGGGTACAGGTCTGTCACTGTATAACACTGGGGTACAGTACTGGTGGGTACAGGTCTGTCACTGTATAACACTGGGGTACAGTACTGGTGGGTACAGGTCTGTCACTGTGTAACACTGGGGTACAGTACTGGTGGGCACAGGTCTGTCACTGTATAACACTGGGGTACAGTACTGGTGGGTACAGGTCTGTCACTGTATAACACGGGTACAGTACTGGTGGGTACAGGTCTGTCACTATAACACTGGGGTACAGTACTGGTGGGTACAGGTCTGTCACTGTATAACACAGGGGTACAGTACTGGTGGGGACAGGTCTGTCACTGTATAACACTGGGGTAAAGCACTGGTGGGTACAGGCCTGTCACTGTATAACACTGGGGTACAGTACTGGTGGGTACAGGTCTGTCACTGTATAACACAGGGGTACAGTACTGGTGGGTACAGGTCTGTCCCTGTAGAACACTGGGGTACAGTACTGGTGGGTACAGGTCTGTCACTGTATAACACTGGGGTACAGTACTGGTGGGTACAGCTCTGTCACTGTATAACACTGGGTACAGTACAGGTGGGTAAATGTCTGTCATTAACACTGGGATACAGTATGGCTGGGTACAGGTCTGTCACTGTGTAACACTGGGGTACAGTATGGCTGGGTACAGCTCTGTCACTGTTTAACACTGGGGTACAGTACTGGTGGACACAGGTCTGTCACTGTATAACACTGGGGTACAGTACTGGTGGGTACAGGTCTGTCACTGTATAACACTGGGGTACAGTACTGGTGGGTACAGGTCTGTCACTGTATAACACTGGGGTACAGTACTGGTGGGTACAGGTCTGTCACTGTGTAACACTGGGGTACAGTACTGGTGGGCACAGGTCTGTCACTGTATAACACTGGGGTACAATACTGGTGGGTACAGGTCTGTCACTGTATAACACATGGGTACAGTACTGGTGGGTACAGGTCTGTCACTATAACACTGGGGTACAGTACTGGTGGGTACAGGTTTGTCACTGTATAACACAGGGGTACAGTACTGGTGGGGACAGGTCTGTCACTGTATAACACTGGGGTACAGTACTGGTGGGTACAGGCCTGTCACTGTATAACACTGGGGTACAGTACTGGTGGGTACAGGTCTGTCACTGTATAACACAGGGGTACAGTACTGGTGGGTACAGGTCTGTCACTGTAGAACACTGGGGTACAGTACTGGTGGGTACAGGTCTGTCACTGTATAACACTGGGGTACAGTACTGGTGGGTACAGCTCTGTCACTGTATAACACTGGGTACAGTACTGGTGGGTAAATGTCTGTCATTAACACTGGGGTACAGTATGGCTGGGTACAGGTCTGTCACTGTGTAACACTGGGGTACAGTATGGCTGGGTACAGCTCTGTCACTGTTTAACACTGGGGTACAGTACTGGTGCGTACAGGTCTGTCACTGTATAACACTGGGGTGCAGTACTGGTGGGTACAGGTCTGTCACTGTATAACACTGGGGTACAGTACTGGTGGGTACAGGTCTGTCACTGTATAACACTGGGGTACAGTACTGGTGGGTACAGGTCTGTCACTGTATAACACTGGGGTACAGTACTGGTGGGCACAGGTCTGTCACTGTATAACACTGGGGTACAGTACTGGTGGGTACAGGTCTGTCACTGTATAACACTGGGGTACAGTATGGCTGCGTACAGCTCTGTCACTGTTTAACACTGGGGTACACTACTGGTGGGTACAGGTCTGTCACTGTATAAAACTGGGGTACTGTACTGGTGGGTACAGGTCTGTCACTGTATAACACTGGGGTACAGTACTGGTGGGTACAGGTCTGTCACTGTATAACACAGGGGTACAGTACTGGTGGGTACAGGCCTGTCACTGTATAACACTGGGGTACAGTACTGGTGGGTACAGCTCTGTCACTGTATAACACTGGGTACAGTACTGGTGGGTAAATGTCTGTCATTAACACTGGGGTACAGTACTGGTGGGTACAGGTCTGTCACTGTATAACACTGGGGTACAGTACTGGTGAGTACAGGTCTGTCATCATAATCATAATCAACTTTTATTGTCATTGTTCGTGCACAAGTGCAGTACAACGAAATGTAGGCTTGCGGCTCCCCGCTCCCGAGAGTGTACATTTAGATTAAGACATTTAAACATTCAACATTCATTTGGCTTGTAATACATTAACATAAACATAACCATAATAAAGTGCATTGGCAGATGTGCAGGCTTTAGAGTTTATTTGTGGAGTTCAGTAGGATGACAGCCCTGGGAAAGAAGCTGTTCCTAAATCTGGTCGTTCGGGTGCGAATGCATCTGTCGCGTCTCCCAGATGGCAGGAGGGCGAACAGACTGTGGCTGGGGTGGGTAGGGTCTTTGATGATGGTCCGTGACCTCCGTAAACAGCGTTTCTGGTATATGTGCTCTATGGTCGGTAGCCGGGTGCCAGTAATGCGTTGGGCAGTTTTGACTACCCGCTGCAGGGCTTTCCGGTCATAGTAGCTACAGCTGCCATACCATACTGTGATACAGTTCGTCAGGATGCTCTCTATAGTGCAGCGGTAAAAGTTAGAGAGGATCAGGGGTGACAGGTTACATCCCTTCAGCCTCCTTAGGAAATATAGGCGCTGCTGGGCCTTCTTCACCAGAGAGGAGGTAGTGAGGGACCAGGAGAGGTCTTCCGTGATGTGGACTCCGAGGAACTTAAAGCTGTCCACCCTTTCCACCACAGCCCCATGGATGTGGATGGGGGTGTGACTTCCGCCTTTAGACTTCCTGAAGTCCACAATGATTTCTTTGGTTTTCTTGATGTTAAGGGCCAGGTTGTTATCGGAGCACCACTTCACGAGATGCTGGACCTCCTCCCTGTAGGCTGACTCATCGTTGTTAGTGATCTGGCCTACTGCCGTGGTATCATCCGCAAACTTGATGATGGTGTTGGAACCATGAACAGCCACACAGTCGTGGGTGAAGAGGGAGTAGAGGAGGGGGCTCAGCACACATCCTTGTGGGGCCCCCGTGTTCAGGGTCAGGGGGGGGAGGTGTGGTTACCTAATTTGACAGACTGGGGTCTGTTTGTTAGGAAGTCCAGGGTCCAGTTGCAGAGGGAAGTGTTCAGGCCAAGAGTGTGGAGTTTGGTGGCCAGCTTGTTGGGGACGATAGTGTTGAATGCTGAGCTGTAGTCTATGAACAGCATTCTGATGTAGGTCTCTTTACCATCGAAGTGATTCAGTGCAGAGTGTAGAGCAGTTGTGATTGCATCCTCCGTTGATCTGTTTGCACGATAGGCAAACTGGTGTTGGTCAAGAGAGGCGGGAACACTGGCTTTGATGTGAGCCAGGACCAGTCTCTCGAAACACTTCATTATGATGGGTGTGAGTGCGACAGGTCGATAGTCGTTCAGGCACGTCACAGCCGTTTGCTTTGGCACAGGAATAATGGTAGCGGTCTTGAAGCATGTAGGGACTACTGCCTGGGCCAATGACAGATTGAAGATGGCGGTGAAGACATCAGCCAGCTGATCAGCACATTCCTTGAGTACCCGTCCAGGGATGCTATCCAGTCCAGCAGCCTTTCGTGTGTTCACTCCACGTAGAACACCCCTTACGTCGGAGGTCGACAGAGTGAGCACCTGGTCTTCCGGGGGTGGCAAGGCTTTGGTAGCCGGCTCCCTGTTGTCCCTGTCGAAGCGAGCGTAGAAGTTGTTAAGCTCCTCCGGAAGGGAGGCACCGCTAACCGGGGGGCTGGTGTTTTTGCTCTTGTAGTCAGTGATGGACTGGATGCCTTGCCACAGGCGCCGGGGGTCCGAGTTGTTGTGGAAATGATCATCTATCCGCAGTGTCTGTTTCCTTTTGGCAGTCCTGATACCCTTTTTTAGGTTGGTCCTAGCTGCACTGTAAGCCGCCGCGTTGCCAGATTTAAATGCTGCGTCGCATGCTTTCAACAGCGAGCAGACCTCTCCGTTCATCCAGGGTTTCTGGTTGGGGTACGTCCTGATATTTTTATGGGTCGTGATGACCTCGACGCAACTGTTAATGTAGAATAGCACTGTGGATGCGTATTCCTCGATGTCATTATGGGCAAACATGCCCCAATCAGTGCGTTCGAAGCAATCCTGAAGCTCCGAGACTGCCCTCACTGTATAAAACTGGAGTAAAGTACTGGTGGGTACAGCTCTGTCACTGTGTAACACTGGGCTACAGTAATGGTGGGTACAGCTCTGGCACTGTGTAACACTGGGCTACAGTAATGGTGGGTACAGCTCTGTCACTGTTTAACACTGGGGTACAGTACTGGTGGGTACAGGTCTGTCACTGTCTAACACTGGGTACGGTACTGCTTGGTACAGGATTGTCACTGTATAACACTGGAGTACAGTACTGGTGGGTACAGGCCTGTCCCTATATCACACCAGGGTACATTACTGGTGGGTAGAGGTCGGTCACTGTATAACACTGGGGTGCAGTACTGATGGGTACAGGTCTGTCACTGTATAACACTGGGATACAGTACTGGTGGGGAAAGGTCTGTCACTATATAGCACAGGGATACAGTACTGCTGGGTACAGGTCTGTCACTGTATAACACTGGGGTACAACACTGGTAGGTACAAATCTGTCACTGTATAAGCGGGTACATTACTGGTGGGTAGAGGTCTGTCACTGCATAGCAAATGGGTGCAGTACTGATGGGTGCAGGTCTGTCACTGTATAACACTGGGGTACAGTACTGGTGGGTACAGGTCTGTCACTGTATAACACTGGGGTACAGTACTGGTGGGTACAGGTCTGTCACTGTATCACACTGGGGTACAGTACTGGTGGGTACAGGTCTGTCACTGTATAACACTGGGGTACAGTACTGGTGGGTACAGGTCTGTCACTGTATAACACTGGGGTACAGTACTGGTGGGTACAGGTCTGTCACTGTATCACACCAGGGTACATTACTGGTGGGTAGAGGTCTGTCACTGTATAACACTGGGGTAGAACACTGGTAGGTACAAGTCTGTCATTGCATAACACTGGGGTACAGTAGTGGTGCGGACAGGTCTGCTGCTGTATAACACTGGGCTACAGTACTGGTGAGTACAGGGCTGTCACTGTATAAAACTGGAGTAAAGTATTGGTGGGTACAGGTCTGTCACTGTATAACAGTGGGCTACAGTACTGGTGAGTACAGGGCTGTCACTGTATAACAATGGAATACAGTACTGGTGGGTACAGGTCTGTCACTGTATAACACTGGGGTACAGTACTGGTGGGTACAGGTCTGTCCTGGTATAACACTGGGGCACAATACTGGTGGGTACAAGACAGTAACTGTATAACACTGGGATACAGTACCGGTGGGTACAGATCTGTTGCTGTATAACACTGGGGTACAGGACTGATGTGTACAGGTCTGTCACTGTATAACACTGGAGTACTTTACTGGCAGGGACAGTTCTGCCACTGTACAACACTGGGGTACAACACTGGTAGGTACAAGTCTGTCACTGTATAACACTGGGTACAGTAGTGGTGCAGACAGCTCTGTCAGTGTATAACACTGGGCTACAGTACTGGTGGGGACAGGTCTGTCACTGTATGACACTGGGGTACAGTACTGGTGGGTACAGGTCTGTCACTACAACACTGGGTACAGTACTGGGGGGTACAGGTCTGTCACTGTATAACACTGGGATAAAGTACTGGTGGGGACAGGTGTGTCACTAAAATACAGGAGTACAGTACTGGTGGGTAGAGGGCTGTCAATGTATAACACTGGGGTCAAGTACTGGTGGGTACAGGTCTGTCACTGTATAGCACAGGGGTACAGTACTGCTGGGTACAGGTCTGTCACTGTATAACACTGGAGTACAGTACTGGAGGGGACAGGTCTGCCACTGTATAACTCGGGTACATTACTGGTGGGTAGAGGTCTGTCACTGCATAACAAATGGGTGCAGTACCGATGGGTACAGGTCTGTCACTGTATAAAACTGGAGTAAAGTACTAGTGGGTACAGGTCTGTCACTGTGTAACACTGGGCTACAGCACTGGTGAGTACAGGTCTGTCACTGTATAACACTGGGGTACAGTACTGGTGGGTACAGGCCTGTCACTGTATAACACTGGAGTACAGTACTGGTGTGCACAGGTCTGTCACTGTATAACACTGGGGTACAGTACTGGTGGGTACAGGTCTGCCCTGGTATAAAACTGGGGTACAATACAGGTGGGTACAAGACAGTAACAGTATAACACTGGGGTACAGGACTGGTGGGTACAGGTCTGTCACTGTATAACACTGGGGTACAGGACTGGTGGGTGCAGGTCTCTCACTGTATAACACTGGGGTACAGTACTGGTGGGTACAGGTCTGTCACTGTATAACACTGGGGTACAGTACTGGTGGGTACAGGCCTGTCACTGTATAACACTGGAGTACAGTACTGGTGTGCACAGGTCTGTCACTGTATAACACTGGGGTACAGTACTGGTGGGTACAGGTCTGCCCTGGTATAAAACTGGGGTACAATACTGGTGGGTACAAGACAGTAACAGTATAACACTGGGGTACAGGACTGGTGGGTACAGGTCTGTCACTGTATAACACTGGGGTACAGGACTGGTGGGTGCAGGTCTCTCACTGTATAACACTGGGGTAAAGTACTGGTGGGTACAGGTCTGTCACAGTAACACTGGGGTACAGTACTGGTGGGTACAAGACTGTCACTGTATAACACTGGAGTACAGTACTGGTGTGTACAGGTCTGTCACTGTATAACACTGGGGGGCAGTACTGGTGGGTACAGGTCTGTCCTGGTATAACACAGGTACAGTACTGGTGGGTACAAGACTGTCACTGTATAACACTGGAGTACAGTACTGGTGTGTACAGGTCTGTCACTGTATAAAACTGGGGTACAGTACTGGTGGGTACAGGTCTGTCACTGTCTAACACTGGGTACGGTACTGCTTGGTACAGGTTTGTCACTGCATAACACTGGAGTACAGTACTGGTGGGTACAGGTCTGTCACTGTATAACACTGGGGTGCAGTACTGATAGGCAAAGGTCAGTCACTGTATAACACTGGGGTACAACACTGGTAGGTACAAGTCTGTCATTGCATAACACTGGGGTACAGTAGTGGTGCGGACAGGTCTGCCGCTGTATAACACTGGGCTACAGTACTGGTGAGTACAGGGCTGTCACTGTATAACAATGGAATATAGTACTGGTGGGTACAGTTCTGTCACTGTATAAAACTGGAGTAAAGTATTGGTGGGTGCAGGTCTGTCACTGTATAACAGTGGGCTACAGTACTGGTGAGTACAGGGCTGTCACTGTATAACAATGGAATACAGTACTGGTGGGTACAGGTCTGTCACTGTGTAACACTGGGGTACAGTACTGGTGGGTACAGGTCTGTCACTGTGTAACACTGGGGTACAGTACTGGTGGGTACAGGTCTGTCGCTGTATAACACTGGGGTACAGTACTGGTGGGTACAGGTCTGTCACTGTATAACACTGGGATACAGTACTGGTGGGTACAGGTCTGTCACTGTATAACACTGGGGTACAGGACTGATGGGTACAGGTCTGTGACTGTATAAAACTGGGGTACAGTACTGGTGGGTACAGGTCTGTCACTGTATAACACTGGGGTACAGTACTGGTGGGTACAGGTCTGTCACTATAACACTGGGGTACAGTACTGGTGGGTACAGGTCTGTCACTGTATAACACTGGGGTACAGTACTGGTGGGTACAAGACTGTCACTGTATAACACTGGAGTACAGTACTGGTGTGTACAGGTCTGTCACTGTATAACACTGGGGTGCAGTACTGGTGGGTACAGGTCTGTCCTGGTATAACACAGGTACAGTACTGGTGGGTACAAGACTGTCACTGTATAACACTGGAGTACAGTACTGGTGTGTACAGGTCTGTCACTGTATAAAACTGGAGTAAAGTGCTGGTGGGTACAGGTCTGTCACTGTCTAACACTGGGTACGGTACTGCTTGGTACAGGTTTGTCACTGCATAACACTGGAGTACAGTACTGGTGGGTACAGGTCTGTCACTGTATCACACCAGGGTACATTACTGGTGGGTACAGGTCTGTCACTGTATAACACTGGGGTGCAGTACTGATAGGCAAAGGTCAGTCACTGTATAACACTGGGGTACAACACTGGTAGGTACAAGTCTGTCATTGCATAACACTGGGGTACAGTAGTGGTGCGGACAGGTCTGCCGCTGTATAACACTGGGCTACAGTACTGGTGAGTACAGGGCTGTCACTGTATAACAATGGAATATAGTACTGGTGGGTACAGTTCTGTCACTGTATAAAACTGGAGTAAAGTATTGGTGGGTACAGGTCTGTCACTGTATAACAGTGGGCTACAGTACTGGTGAGTACAGGGCTGTCACTGTATAACAATGGAATACAGTACTGGTGGGTACAGGTCTGTCACTGTATAACACTGGGGTACAGTACTGGTGGGTACAGGTCTGTCACTGTATAACACTGGGGTACAGTACTGGTGGGTACAGGTCTGTCACTGTATAACACTGGGATACAGTACTGGTGGGTACAGGTCTGTCACTGTATAACACTGGGGTACAGGACTGATGGGTACAGGTCTGTGACTGTATAAAACTGGGGTACAGTACTGGTGGGTACAGGTCTGTCACTATAACACTGGGGTAAAGTACTGGTGGATACAGGTCTGTCAATGTATAACACTGGGGTACAGTACTGGTGGGTACAGGTCTGTCACTGTATAAAACTGGGGTACAGTACTGGTGTGTACAGGCCTGTCACTGTATAAAACTGGGGTACAGTACTGGTGGGTACAGGTCTGTCACAGTAACACTGGGGTACAGTACTGGTGGGTACAAGACTGTCACTGTATAACACTGGAGTACAGTACTGGTGTGTACAGGTCTGTCACTGTATAACAGGAGTGGGCCTTTGGCGTAGCGGTAAGCATCCCCGCCGCTGGGCCAGAAGGTGTAGGGTTTCGAACCCCGCTCCAGACAGTCCCGGCAAGTAGAGTCGGAGCTCCGGCCCTAACTTCTGGGTTGACATCAAGCGGGATACTTGCGTCCGTGGGTGTGGGTGGCACCCCCCCGCTCGTATGGGTTGTGGGAGCCCGTAAAACCCTCCCGCCAAAGGACTAACCACCCTAAAGGCTGGTATGAAGATGGTTACGGTCACGGAAGGAGCGTTAACGCAGCCAGAAATCCTTCCACCACTTCATACAGTTCCCCAAAGGGAACAGTGTGAAGACACGTACGGCGACGACTGTATAACACTGGGGTACAGTACTGGTGGGTACAGGTCTGAGCTGGTATAACACGGGTACAATACCGGTGGGTACATGACTGTAACTGTATAACACTGGGGTACAATACTGGTGGGTACAGGTCTGACCTGGTATAACACTGGGGTACAATACCGGTGGGTACAAGACTGTAACTGTATAACAATGGGGTACAGTACTGGTGGGTACAGGTCTGTCACTGTATAAAACTGGAGTAAAGTACTGGTGGGTACAGGTCTGTCACTGTCTAACACTGGGTACGGTACTGCTTGGTACAGGTTTGTCACTGTATAACACTGGAGTACAGTACTGGTGGGTACAGGTCTGCCGCTGTACAACACTGGGCTACAGTACTGGTGGGGACAGGTCTGTCACTGTATGACACTGGGGTACAGTACTGGTGGGTACAGGTCTGTCACTGTATGACACAGGGGTACAGTAGTGGCGGGGACAGGTCTGTCACTGTATAACTCGGGTACATTACTGGTGGGTACAGGTCTGTCACTGTATAAAACTGGAGTAAAGTCCTGGTGGTTACAGGTCTGTCACTGTATAACACTGGGCTACAGCACTGGTGAGTACAGGTCTGTCACTATATGACACAGGGGGACAGTAGTGGCGGGGACAGGTCTGTCACTGTATGACACAGGGGTACAGTAGTGGCGGGGACAGGTCTGTCACTGTATAACTCGGGTACATTACTGGTGGGTAGAGGTCTGTCACTGCATAACAAATGGGTGCAGTACTGATGGGTACAGGTCTGTCACTGTATAAAACTGGAGTAAAGTCCTGGTGGTTACAGGTCTGTCACTGTATAACACTGGGCTACAGCACTGGTGAGTACAGGTCTGTCACTATATAACAGTGGAGTACAGTACTGGTGGGTACAGGTCTGTCACTGTATAACACTGGGTTACAGTGCTGGTGGGTACAGGTCTGTCCTGGTATAACACTGGGGTACAATACTGGTGGGTACAAGACAGTAAGTGTATAACACTGGGGTACAGTACTGGTGGGTGTAGGTCTGTCACTGGATAACACGGGTACAGTACTGGTGGGTACAGGTCTGTCACTGTATAACACTAGGGCACAGTACTGGTGGGTGCAGGTCTGTCACTATAACACGGGGAAAGTACTGGTGGGTACATGTCTGTCACTGTATAACACTGGGGTACAGTACTGGTGGGTACAGGTCTGTCACTGTGTAGCACAGGGGTACAGTACTGGTGGGTACAGGTCTGTCACTGTATAACACTGGGGTACAGTACTGGTGGGTACATGTCTGTCACTGTATAACACTGGGGTACTGTACTGGTGGGTACAGGTCTGTCACTGTGTAGCACAGGGGTACAGTACTGGTGGGTACAGGTCTGTCATTGTATAACACTGGGGTACTGCACTGGTGGGTACAGGTCTGTCACTGTATAATACGGGTACAGTACTGGTGGGTACATGTCTGTCACTGTATAACACTGGGGTACAGTACTGGTGTGTACAGGTCTGTCACGGTATAACACTGGGGTACAGTACTGGTGGGTACATGTCTGTCACTGTATAACACGGGTACAGTACTGGGGGGTATAAGATTGTCACTGTATAACACTGGAGTACAGTACTGCGGTGTACAAGCCTGTCCCTGTATAACACTGGGGTACAGTACAGGTGGGTACAGGTCTGTCACGGTAACACTGGGGTACAGTACTGGTCGGTACAGGTCTGTCACTATAACATGGGTAAAGTACTGGTGGGTACATGCCTGTCACTGTATAACACTAGGGCACAGTACTGGTGGGTACAGGTCTGTCACTATAACACGGGTAAAGTACTGGTGGGTACATGTCTGTCACTGTATAACACTGGGGTACAGTACTGGTCGGTACAGGTCTGTCACTGTTTTACACTGGGGCACAGTACTGGTGGGTACAGGTCTGTCACTGTATAACACGGGTACAGTACTGGTGGGTACATGTCTGCCACTTTATAACACTGGGGTAAAGTACTGGTGGGTACAGGTCTGTCAATGTATAACACTGGGGTACAGTACTGGTGTGTACAGGTCTGTCACAGTATAACACGGGTACAGTACTGGTGGGTACATGTGTGTCACTGTATAACACTGGGGTACAGTACTGGTGGGTACAGGTCTGTCCTGGTATAACACTGGGGTACAATACTGGTGGGTACAAGAATGTAACTGTATAACACTAGCGTACAGTACTGGTTGATACAGGTCTGTCATGGTATAACACGGGTACAGCACTGGTGGGTACATGTCTGTCACTGTATAACACTGGTACACTACTGGTGGGTATATGTCTGTCACTGTATAACACTGGGGTACAGTACTGGTGGGTACAGGTCTGTCACTGTATAACACGTGTACAGCACTGGTGGGTAAATGTCTGTCACTGTATAACACTGGGGTACAATACTGGTGGATACAGGTCTGTCAATGTATAACAGTGGGGTACAGTACTGGTGTGTACAGTACTGGCACTGTATAACACTTGGGTACAGTACTGGTGGGTACAGGTCTGTCACTGTATAACACTGGGGTACAGGACTGGAGGGTACAGGTCTGTCACAGTATAACACGGGTACAGTACTGGTGGGTACATGTCTGTCACTGTATAACACTGGGGTACAGTACTGGTGGATACAGGTCTGTCAATGAATAACACTGGGGTACAGCACTGGTGGGTACAGGTCTGTCCTGGTATAACACTGGGGTACAATACTGGTGGGTACAAGACTGTAACTGTATAACACTGGGGTACAGTACTGGTGGGTACAGGTCTGTCATGGTATAACACTGGGGTACAATACTGGTGGGTACAAGACAGTAAGTGCATAACACTGGGGTACAGTACTGGTGGGTACAGGTCTGTCACTGTATAACACGGGTACAGTACTGGTGGGTACAGGTCTGTCACTGTATAACACTAGGGCACAGTACTGGTGGGTACAGGTCTGTCACTATAACATGGGTAAAGTACTGGTGGGTACATGTCTCTCACTGTATAACACTGGGGTACAGTCCTGGTGGGTACAGGTCTGTCACTGTATAACACGGGTACAGTACTACTGGGTACAGGTCTGTCACTGTATAACACTGGGGTACAGTACTGGTGGGTACAGGTCTGTCACTGTATAACACGGGTACAGTACTGGTGGGTACAGGTCTGTCACTGTATAACACTAGGGCACAGTACTGGTGGGTGCAGGTCAGTCACTATAACACGGGTAAAGGACTGGTGGATACAGGTCTGTCAATGTATAACACTGGGGTACAGTACTGGTGTGTACAGGTCTGTCACTGTATAACACTGGGGTACAGTACAGGTGGGTACAGGTCTGTCACTATATAACACTAGGGCACAGTACTGGTGGGTGCAGGTCTGTCACTATAACACGGGTAAAGTACTGGTGGGTACATGTCTGTCACTGTATAACACTGGGTACTGTACTGGTGGGTACAGGTCTGTCACTGTATAACACAGGGGTACAGTACAGGTGGGTACAGGTCTGTCACTGTATAACACGGGTACAGTACTGGTGGGTGCATGTCTGTCACTGTATAACACTGCGGTAAAGTACTGGTGTGTACAGGTCTGTCACTGTATAACACGGGTAAAGTACTGGTGGGTACATGTCTGTCACTGTAGAACCCTGGGGTACAGTACTGGTGGGTACAGGTCTGTCACTCTATAATACCGGTACAGTACTGGTGGGTACATGTCTGTCACTGTATAACACTGGGGTACAATACTGGTAGTTACAGGTCTGTCAATGTATAACACTGGGGTACAGTACTGGTGTGTACAGGTCTGTCAGTGTACAACACTGGGGTATAGTACTGGTGGGTACAGGTCTGTCAGTATATAACACTGGGGTACAGTACTGGTGTGTACAGGTCTGTCACTGTATAACACTGGGGTATAGTACTGGTGGGTACAAGACTGTCACTGTATAACACTGGAGTACAGTACTGGTGTGTACAAACCTGTCCCTGTATAACACTGGTGTACAGTACGGGTGGGTACAGGTCTGTCACTGTAACAATGGGGAACAGTACTGAAGGGTACAGCACTCTCACTGTATAAAACTGGGGTACAGTACTGTTGGGTACAAGACTGTCACTGTATAACACTGGGGTACAGTACTGGTGGGTAGAGGTCTGTCACTGTATAACACTGGGGTACAGTACTGGTGGGTACAGGTCTGTCACTGTATAACACTGGGGTACAGCACTGGAGGGTACAGGTCCGTCACAGTATAACACGGGTACAGTACTGGTGGGTACATGTGTGTCACTGTATAACACTGGGTTACAGTACTGGTGGGTACATGTCTGTCCTGGTATAACACTGGGGTACAATACTGGTGGGTACAAGACTGTCACTGTATAACACTGGAGTACAGTACTGGTGTGTACAAACCTGTCCCTGTATAACACTGGGGTACAGTACAGGTGGGCACAGGTCTGTCACTGTAACAATGGGGAACAGTGCTGAAGGGTACAGCACTCTCACTGTATAAAACTGGGGTACAGTACTGTTGGGTACAAGACTGCCACTGTATAACACTGGGGTACAGTACTGGTGGGTACAGGTCTGTCCTGGTATAACACGGGTACAGCACTGGTGGGTACATGTCTGTCACTGTATAACACCGGTACAGTACTGGTGGGTACATGTCTGTCACTGTATAACACTGGGGTACAGTACTGGTGGGTACAGGTCTGTCACTGTATAACACGGGTACAGTACTACTGGGTACGGGTCTGTCACTGTATAACACTGGGGTACAGTACTGGTGGGTACAGGTCTGTCACTGTATAACACTGGTACAGTACTGGCGGGTACATGTCTGTCACTGTATAACACTGGGGTACAATACTGGTAGATACAGGTCTGTCAATATGTAACACTGGGGTACGATACTGGTGCATACAGGTCTGTCAATGTATAACACTGGGGTACAGTACTGGTGGGTACATGTCTGTCACTGTATAACACTGGGGTATAGTACTGGTGGGTACAAGACTGTCACTGTACAACACTGGAGTACAGTACTGGTGTGTATAAACCTGTCCCTTTATAACACTTGGGTACAGTACAGGTGGGTACAGGTCTGTCACTGTAACAATGGGGTGCAGTACTGAAGGGTACAGCACTGTCACTGTATAACACTGCGGTACAGTACTGGTGTGTACAGGTCTGTCACTGTATAACACTGGGGTACAGTACTGGTGGGTACACGTCTGTCCTGGTATAACACTGGGGTACAGTACAGTTGGGTACAGGTCTGTCATTGTATAACACTGGGGTACAGTATTGGTGGGTACAGGTCTGTCACTGTATAACACGGGTACAGCACTGGTGGGTACATGTCTGTCATTGTATAACACTGGGGTACAGTACTGGTGGATACAGGTGTGTCAATGTAAAACACTGGGGTACATTACGGGTGTGTACAGGTCTGTAACTGTATAACACTGCGGTACAGTACTGGTGGGTACAGGTCTGTCACTGTATAACACTGGGGTACGATACTGGTGGATACAGGTCTGTCAATGTATAACACTGGGGTACAGTACTGGTGTGTACAGGTCTGTAAATGTATAACACTGCGGTACAGTACTGGTGGGTACAGGTCTGTCACTGTGTAACACTGGGGTACAGTACTGGAGGGTACAGGTCTGTCACAGTATAACACGGGTACAGTACTGGTGGGTACATGTCTGTCACTGTTTAACACTGGGGTAAAGTACTGGTGGATACAGGTCTGTCAATGTATATCACTGGGGTACAGTACTGGTGTGTACAGGTCTGTCACTGTATAACACTGGGGTACAGTACTAGTGGGTACAGGTCTGTCACTGAATAACACTGGAGTACAGTACTGGTGTGTACAAGCCTGTCCCTGAATAACACAGGGGTACAGTACAGGTGGGTACAGGTCTGTCACTGTAACACTGGGGTACAGTACTGATGGGTACAAGACTGTTACTGTATAACACTGGGGTACAGTACTGGTGGGTACAGGTCTGTCACTGTATAACACTGGAGTACAGTACTGGTGTGTACAAGCCTGTCCCTGTATAACACAGGGGTACAGTACTGGTGGGTACAGGTCTGTCACTGTAACACTGGGGTACAGCACTGATGGGTACAGGTCTGTCACCGTATAACACCGGGGTACAGTACTGGTGGGTGCAGGTCTGTCAGTGTATAACACTCGGGTACAGGTCTTTCATGGTATTACACTGGGGTACAATACTTGTGGGTACAGGTCTGTCACTGTATAACACGGTTACAGTACTGGTGGGTACAGGTCTGTCACTGTATAACACGGGTACAGTACTGGTGGGTACAGGTCTGTCACTGTATAACACTGGGGTACAGTACTGGTGGGTACAGGTCTGTCACTGTAACACTGGGGTACAATACTGATGGGTACAAGACTGTCACTGTATAACACTGGGGTACAGTACTGGTGGGTACAGGTCTGTCACTGTATAACACTGGGGTATAGTACTGGTGGGTACAGGTCTGTCCTGGTATAACACTGGGGTACAATACTGGTGGGTACAAGACTGTAACTGTATAACACTGGAGTACAGTACTGGTGGGTACAGGTCTGTCATGGTATAACACTGGGGTACAGTACTGGTGGGTGCAGGTCTGTTGCTGTATAACACTGGAGTACAGGTGTTTCATGGTATTACACTGGGGTACAATGCTTGTGGGTACTGGTCTGTCACTGTATAACACTCGGGTACAGTACTGGTGGGTACAGGTCTGTCACTGTATAACACTGGGGTACAGTACTGGTCGGTACAGGTCTGTCACTGCATAACACTGGGGCACAGTACTGGTGGGTACAGGTCTGTCACTGTATAACACTGGGGTACAACACTGGTAGGTACAAGTCTGTCATTGCATAACACTGGGGTACAGTAGTGGTGCGGACAGGTCTGCCGCTGTATAACACTGGGCTACAGTACTGGTGAGTACAGGGCTGTCACTGTATAACAATGGAATATAGTACTGGTGGGTACAGTTCTGTCACTGTATAAAACTGGAGTAAAGTATTGGTGGGTACAGGTCTGTCACTGTATAACAGTGGGCTACAGTACTGGTGAGTACAGGGCTGTCACTGTATAACAATGGAATACAGTACTGGTGGGTACAGGTCTGTCACTGTATAACACTGGGGTACAGTACTGGTGGGTACAGGTCTGTCACTGTATAACACTGGGGTACAGTACTGGTGGGTACAGGTCTGTCACTGTATAACACTGGGATACAGTACTGGTGGGTACAGGTCTGTCACTGTATAACACTGGGGTACAGGACTGATGGGTACAGGTCTGTGACTGTATAAAACTGGGGTACAGTACTGGTGGGTACAGGTCTGTCACTATAACACTGGGGTAAAGTACTGGTGGATACAGGTCTGTCAATGTATAACACTGGGGTACAGTACTGGTGGGTACAGGTCTGTCACTGTATAAAACTGGGGTACAGTACTGGTGTGTACAGGCCTGTCACTGTATAAAACTGGGGTACAGTACTGGTGGGTACAGGTCTGTCACAGTAACACTGGGGTACAGTACTGGTGGGTACAAGACTGTCACTGTATAACACTGGAGTACAGTACTGGTGTGTACAGGTCTGTCACTGTATAACAGGAGTGGGCCTTTGGCGTAGCGGTAAGCATCCCCGCCGCTGGGCCAGAAGGTGTAGGGTTTCGAACCCCGCTCCAGACAGTCCCGGCAAGTAGAGTCGGAGCTCCGGCCCTAACTTCTGGGTTGACATCAAGCGGGATACTTGCGTCCGTGGGTGTGGGTGGCACCCCCCCGCTCGTATGGGTTGTGGGAGCCCGTAAAACCCTCCCGCCAAAGGACTAACCACCCTAAAGGCTGGTATGAAGATGGTTACGGTCACGGAAGGAGCGTTAACGCAGCCAGAAATCCTTCCACCACTTCATACAGTTCCCCAAAGGGAACAGTGTGAAGACACGTACGGCGACGACTGTATAACACTGGGGTACAGTACTGGTGGGTACAGGTCTGAGCTGGTATAACACGGGTACAATACCAGTGGGTACATGACTGTAACTGTATAACACTGGGGTACAATACTGGTGGGTACAGGTCTGACCTGGTATAACACTGGGGTACAATACCGGTGGGTACAAGACTGTAACTGTATAACAATGGGGTACAGTACTGGTGGGTACAGGTCTGTCACTGTATAAAACTGGAGTAAAGTACTGGTGGGTACAGGTCTGTCACTGTCTAACACTGGGTACGGTACTGCTTGGTACAGGTTTGTCACTGTATAACACTGGAGTACAGTACTGGTGGGTACAGGTCTGCCGCTGTACAACACTGGGCTACAGTACTGGTGGGGACAGGTCTGTCACTGTATGACACTGGGGTACAGTACTGGTGGGTACAGGTCTGTCACTGTATGACACAGGGGTACAGTAGTGGCGGGGACAGGTCTGTCACTGTATAACTCGGGTACATTACTGGTGGGTACAGGTCTGTCACTGTATAAAACTGGAGTAAAGTCCTGGTGGTTACAGGTCTGTCACTGTATAACACTGGGCTACAGCACTGGTGAGTACAGGTCTGTCACTATATGACACAGGGGGACAGTAGTGGCGGGGACAGGTCTGTCACTGTATGACACAGGGGTACAGTAGTGGCGGGGACAGGTCTGTCACTGTATAACTCGGGTACATTACTGGTGGGTAGAGGTCTGTCACTGCATAACAAATGGGTGCAGTACTGATGGGTACAGGTCTGTCACTGTATAAAACTGGAGTAAAGTCCTGGTGGTTACAGGTCTGTCACTGTATAACACTGGGCTACAGCACTGGTGAGTACAGGTCTGTCACTATATAACAGTGGAGTACAGTACTGGTGGGTACAGGTCTGTCACTGTATAACACTGGGTTACAGTGCTGGTGGGTACAGGTCTGTCCTGGTATAACACTGGGGTACAATACTGGTGGGTACAAGACAGTAAGTGTATAACACTGGGGTACAGTACTGGTGGGTGTAGGTCTGTCACTGGATAACACGGGTACAGTACTGGTGGGTACAGGTCTGTCACTGTATAACACTAGGGCACAGTACTGGTGGGTGCAGGTCTGTCACTATAACACGGGGAAAGTACTGGTGGGTACATGTCTGTCACTGTATAACACTGGGGTACAGTACTGGTGGGTACAGGTCTGTCACTGTGTAGCACAGGGGTACAGTACTGGTGGGTACAGGTCTGTCACTGTATAACACTGGGGTACAGTACTGGTGGGTACATGTCTGTCACTGTATAACACTGGGGTACTGTACTGGTGGGTACAGGTCTGTCACTGTGTAGCACAGGGGTACAGTACTGGTGGGTACAGGTCTGTCATTGTATAACACTGGGGTACTGCACTGGTGGGTACAGGTCTGTCACTGTATAACACGGGTACAGTACTGGTGGGTACATGTCTGTCACTGTATAACACTGGGGTACAGTACTGGTGTGTACAGGTCTGTCACGGTATAACACTGGGGTACAGTACTGGTGTGTACAGGTCTGTCACTGTATAACACGGGTACAGTACTGGTGGGTACAGGTCTGTCACTGTATAACACTGGGGGACAGTACTGGTGGGTACAGGTCTGTCACTGTATAACACTGGGGTAAAGTACTGGTGGATACAGGTATGTCAATGTATAACACTGGGGTACAGTACTGGTGGGTACA
This sequence comes from Somniosus microcephalus, assembly GCF_052327205.1. Classification (NCBI taxonomy): domain Eukaryota; kingdom Metazoa; phylum Chordata; class Chondrichthyes; order Squaliformes; family Somniosidae; genus Somniosus; species Somniosus microcephalus. Next base: position 156,874,768 of record NC_140990.1, on the reverse strand, counting down.
GGTCTGTCACTGTAACACTGGGGTACAATACTGATGGGTACAAGACTGTCACTGTATAACACTGGGGTACAGTACTGGTGGGTACAGCTCTGTCAATGTATAACACTTTGGTACAGTCCTGGTGTGTGCAGGTCTGTCACTGTATAACACTGGGGTCCAGTGCTGGTGGGTACAGGTCTGTCACTGTATAACACTGGGGTACATTACTGGTGGGTACAAGCTTGTAACTGTATAACACTGGGGTACAGTACTGGTGGGTACAGGTCTGTCAGTGTATAACACGGGTACAGTACTGGTGGGTACAGGTCTGTCACTGTATAACACTGGGGTATAGTACTGGTGGGTACAGGTCTGTCCTGGTATAACACTGGGATACAATACTGGTGGGTACAAGACTGTAACTGTATAACACTGGAGTACAGTACTGGTGGGTACAGGTCTGTCATGGTATAACACTGGGGTACAATACTGGTGGGTACAGGTCTGTCACAATATAACACTGCGGTATAGTATTGGTGGGTACAGCTATGTCACTGTATAACACTGGGGTACAGTACTGGTGGGTGCAGGTCTGTTGCTGTATAACACTGGAGTACAGGTGTTTCATGGTATTACACTGGGGTACAATGCTTGTGGGTACTGGTCTGTCACTGTATAACACTCGGGTACAGTACTGGTGGGTACAGGTCTGTCACTGTATAACACTGGGGTACAGTACTGGTTGGTACAGGTCTGTCACTGTATAACACTGGGGCACAGTACTGGTGGGTACAGGTCTGTCACTGTATAACACTGGGGTACAGGACTGGTGGGTACATGTCTGTCACTGTATAACACTGGGGAACAGTACTGGTGGGTACATGTCTGTCACTGTATAACACTGGGGTAAAGTACTGGTGGATACAGGTCTGTCAATGTATAACACTTTGGTACAGTACTGGTGTGTACAGGTCTGTCACTGTATAACACTGGAGTACAGTACTGATGGGTACAGCTCTGTCACTGTATAACACTGGGGTACAGTATGGCTGGGTACAGGTCTGTCACTGTATAACACTGGGGTACAGTACTGGTGGGTACAGGTCTGTCACTGTATAACACTGAGGTACAGTACTGGTGGGTACAGGTCTGTCACTGTATAACACGGGTGCAGTACTGGTGGGTACAGGTCTGTCACTGTATAACACTGGTGTACAGGACTGGTGGGTACAGGTCTGTCACTGTTTAACACGGGTACAGTACTGGTGGTACATGTCTGTCACTGTATAACACTGGGGTACAGTACTGGTGGATAAAGGTCTGTCACTGTATAACACGGGTACAGTACTGGGGGGTATACGATTGTCAATGTATAACACTAGAGTACAGTACTGGTGTGGACAAGCCTGTCCCGGAATAACACTGGGGTACAATACAGGTGGGTACAGGTCTGTCACTGTAACACTGGGGTACAGTACTGGTGGGTGCAGGTCTGTCATTGTATAACACTGGGTGCAGTACTGGTAGGTACAGGTCTGTCACTGTATAACACGGGTACAGTACTGGTGGGTACATGTCTGACACTGTATAACACCGGGGTACAGTACTGGTAGGTACAGGTCTGTCTGTATAACACGGGTACAGTACTGGTGCGTACCTGTCTGTCACTGTATAACACTGGGGTACAATACTGGTGGATACAGGTCTGTCAATGTATAACACTGGGGTACAGTACTGGTGGGTACAAGACTGTCACTGTATAACACTGGGGTACAGTACTGGTGGGTACAGGTCTGTCCTGGTATAACACTGGGGTACAATACTGGGGGGTACAAGACTGTAACTGTATAACACTGGGGTACAGTACTGGTGGGTACAGGTCTGTCATGGTATAACACTGGGGTACAATGCTGGTGGGTACAGGTCTGTCACAGTATAACACTGGGGTATAGTACTGGTGGGTACAGGTCTGTCACTGTATAACACTGGGGTACTGCACTGGTGGGTGCAGGTCTGTCGCTGTATAACACTGGGGTACAGGTGTTTCATGGTATTACACTGGGGTACAATGCTTGTGGGTACTGGTCTGTCACTGTATAACACGGGTACAGTACTGGTGGGTACAGGTCTGTCACTGTATAACACTGGGGGACAGTACTGGTGGGTACAGGTCTGTCACTGTATAACACTGGGGTAAAGTACTGGTGGATACAGGTATGTCAATGTATAACACTGGGGTACAGTACTGGTGGGTACAGGTCTGTCACTGTAACACTGGGGTACAATACTGATGGGTACAAGACTGTCACTGTATAACACTGGGGTACAGTACTGGTGGGTACAGCTCTGTCAATGTATAACACTTTGGTACAGTCCTGGTGTGTGCAGGTCTGTCACTGTATAACACTGGGGTCCAGTGCTGGTGGGTACAGGTCTGTCACTGTATAACACTGGGGTACATTACTGGTGGGTACAAGCTTGTAACTGTATAACACTGGGGTACAGTACTGGTGGGTACAGGTCTGTCAGTGTATAACACGGGTACAGTACTGGTGGGTACAGGTCTGTCACTGTATAACAGTGGGGTATAGTACTGGTGGGTACAGGTCTGTCCTGGTATAACACTGGGGTACAATACTGGTGGGTACAGGTCTGTCCTGGTATAACACTGGGGTATAGTACTGGTGGGTACAGGTCTGTCCTGGTATAACACTGGAGTACAGTACTGGTGGGTACAAGACTGTAACTGTATAACACTGGAGTACAGTACTGGTGGGTACAGGTCTGTCATGGTATAACACTGGGGTACAATACTGGTGGGTACAGGTCTGTCACAATATAACACTGCGGTATAGTATTGGTGGGTACAGGTATGTCACTGTATAACACTGGGGTACAGTACTGGTGGGTGCAGGTCTGTTGCTGTATAACACTGGAGTACAGGTGTTTCATGGTATTACACTGGGGTACAATGCTTGTGGGTACTGGTCTGTCACTGTATAACACTCGGGTACAGTACTGGTGGGTACAGGTCTGTCACTGTATAACACTGGGGTACAGTACTGGTCGGTACAGGTCTGTCACTGTATAACACTGGGGCACAGTACTGGTAGGTACAGGTCTGTCACTGTATAACACTGGGGTACAGTACTGGTGCATACAGGTCTGTCACTGTATAACACTGGGGAACAGTACTGGTGGGTACATGTCTGTCACTGTATAACACTGGGGTAAAGTACTGGTGGATACAGGTCTGTCAATGTATAACACTTTGGTACAGTACTGGTGTGTACAGGTCTGTCACTGTATAACACTGGAGTACAGTACTGATGGGTACAGCTCTGTCACTGTATAACACTGGGGCACAGTATGGCTGGGTACAGGTCTGTCACTGTATAACACTGGGGTACAGTACTGGTGGGTACAGGTCTGTCACTGTATAACACTGAGGTACAGTACTGGTGGGTACAGGTCTGTCACTGTATAACACTGAGGTACAGTACTGGTGGGTACAGGTCTGTCACTGTATAACACGGGTGCAGTACTGGTGGGTACAGGTCTGTCACTGTATAACACTGGGGTACAGGACTGGTGGATAAAGGTCTGTCACTGTATAACACGGGTACAGTACTGGGGGGTATACGATTGTCAATGTATAACACTAGAGTACAGTACTGGTGTGGACAAGCCTGTCCCGGAATAACACTGGGGTACAGTACAGGTGGGTACAGGTCTGTCACTGTAACACTGGGGTACAGTACTGGTGGGTGCAGGTCTGTCATTGTATAACACTGGGTACAGTACTGGTAGGTACAGGTCTGTCACTGTATAACACGGGTACAGTACTGGTGGGTACATGTCTGACAATGTATAACACTGGGGTACAGTACTGGTAGGTACAGGTCTGTCTGTATAACACGGGTACAGTACTGGTGGGTACAGGTCCGTCACTGTATAACACTGGGGTAAAATACTGCTGGATACAGGTCTGTCAATGTATAACACTGGGGTACAGTAATGGTGGGTACAAGACTGTCACTGTATAACACTGGGGTACAGTACTGGTGGGTACAGGTCTGTCCTGGTATAACACTTGGGGTACAATACTGGTGGGTACAAGACTGTAACTGTATAACACTGGGGTACAGTACTAGTGTGTACAGGTCTGTCACTGTATAACACTGGTATACAGTACTGGTGGGTACAGGTCTGTCACTGTATAACACTGGGGTACAGTACTGGTGGGTACAGGTCTGTCACTGTATAACACTGGGGTACAGTACTGGTGGGTACAGGTCTGTCACTGTATAACACTGGGTTACAGTACTGGTGGGTACAGGTCTGTCACTGTATAACACTGGGTTACAGTACTGGTGGGTACAGGTCTGTCACTGTATACCACTGGGGTACAGTACTGGTGGGTACAGGTCTGTCACCGTATAACACTGGGGTACAGTACTTGGGGGTTCAGGTCTATCACTGCATAACACTGGGGTACAGTACTGGTGGGTACAGGTCTGTCATTGTACAACACTGGGGTACAGTACTGGTGTGTACAGGTCTGTCACTGTATAACACTGGAGTACAGTACCGGTGGGTACAGGTCTGTCACTGTGTAACACTGGGGTACAATACTGGTGGGTACAGGTCTGTCACTGTATAACACTGAGGTACAGTACTGGTGGGTACAGGTCTGTCACTGTATAACACTGGGGTACAGTACCGGTGGGTACAGGTCTGTCACTGTGTAACACAGGGGTACAGTAATGGTGGGTACAGTTCTGTCACTGATAACACTGGGGTACAGTACTGGTGGGTACAGGTCTGTCACTGTATAACACTGGGGTACAGTACCGGTGGGTACAGGTCTGTCACTGTATAATACAGGGGTACAGTACTGGTGGGTACAGGTCTGTCACTGTCCAACACTGGGGTACAGTACCGGTGGGTACAGGTCTGTCACTGTATAACAGTGGGGTACAGTACTGGTGGGTACAGGTCTGTCACTGTATAACACTGGGGTACAGTACTGGTGGGTACAGGTCTGTCACTGTATAACACTGGGGCACAGTACCGGTGGGTACAGGTCTGTCACTGTGTAACACTGGGGTACAGTACTGGTGGGTACAGGTCTGTCACTGTATAACACTGGGGCACAGTACCGGTGGGTACAGGTCTGTCACTGTGTAACACTGGGGTACAGTACTGGTGGGTACAGGTCTGTCACTGTATAACACTGGGGCACAGTACCGGTGGGTACAGGTCTGTCACTGTGTAACACTGGGGTACAGTACCGGTGGGTACAGGTCTGTCACTGTGTAACACTGAGGTACAGTACTGGTGGGTACAGGTCTGTCACTGTATAACACTGGGGTACAGTACTGGTGGGTACAGGTCTGTCACTGTATAACACTGGGGTACAGTACCGGTGGGTACAGGTCTGTCACTGTGTAACACTAGGGTACAGTACTGGTGGGTACAGATCTGTCACTGTATAACACTGGGGTACAGTACTGGTGGGTACAGGTCTGTCACTGTATAACACTGAGGCACAGTACTGGTGGGTACAGGTCTGTCACTGTATAACACTGGGGTACAGTACTGGTGGGTACAGGTCTGTCACTGTATAACAGTGGGGTACAGTACTGGTGGATACAGATCTGTCACTGTATAACACTGGGGTACAGTACTGGTGGGTACAGGTCTGTCACTGTATAACACTGGGGTACAGTACTGGTGGGTACAGGTCTGTACTGTATAACACTGGGCTACAGTACTGGTGGGTACATATCTGTCACTGTATAACACTGGGGTACAGTACCGGTGTGTACAGGTCTGTCACTGTATAACACTGGCGTACAGTACCGGTGGGTACAGGTCTGTCACTGTATAACACTGGCGTACAGTACTGGTGGGTACAGGTCTGTCACTGTATAACACTGGGGTACAGTACTGGTGGGTACAGGTCTGTCACTGTATAACACTGGGGTACAGTACTGGTGGGTACAGGTCTGTCAATGTATAACACTGGGGTACAGTACTGGTGGGTACAGGTCTGTCACTGTATAACACTGGGGTACAGTACTGGTGGGTACAGGTCTGTCACTGTATAACACTGGCGTACAGTACTGGTGGGTACAGGTCTGTCACGGTATAACACTGGGGTACAGTACCGGTGGGTACAGGTCTGTCACTGTATAACACTGGGGTACAGTACCGGTGGGTACAGGTCTGTCACTGTGTAACACTAGGGTACAGTACTGGTGGGTACAGATCTGTCACTGTATAACACTGGGGTACAGTACTGGTGGGTACAGGTCTGTCACTGTATAACACTGAGGTACAGTACTGGTGGGTACAGGTCTGTCACTGTATAACACTGGGGTACAGTACTGGTGGGTACAGGTCTGTCACTGTATAACACTGGGGCACAGTACCGGTGGGTACAGGTCTGTCACTGTGTAACACTGGGGTACAGCACCGGTGGGTACAGGTCTGTCACTGTGTAACACTGGGGTACAGTACTGGTGGGTACAGGTCTGTCACTGTATAACACTGGGGTACAGTACTGGTGGGTACAGGTCTGTCACTGTATAACACTGGGGTACAGTACTGGTGGGTACAGGTCTGTCAATGTATAACACTGGGGTACAGTACTGGTGGGTACAGGTCTGTCACTGTATAACACTGGGGTACAGTACTGGTGGGTACAGGTCTGTACTGTATAACACTGGGCTACAGTACTGGTGGGTACATATCTGTCACTGTATAACACTGGGGTACAGTACCGGTGTGTACAGGTCTGTCACTGTATAACACTGGCGTACAGTACCGGTGGGTACAGGTCTGTCACTGTATAACACTGGCGTACAGTACTGGTGGGTACAGGTCTGTCACTGTATAACACTGGGGTACAGTACTGGTGGGTACAGGTCTGTCACTGTATAACACTGGCGTACAGTACTGGTGGGTACAGGTCTGTCACTGTATAACACTGGGGTACAGTACTGGTGGGTACAGGTCTGTCAATGTATAACACTGGGGTACAGTACTGGTGGGTACAGGTCTGTCACTGTATAACACTGGGGTACAGTACTGGTGGGTACAGGTCTGTCACTGTATAACACTGGGGTACAGTACTGGTGGGTACAGGTCTGTCACTGTATAACACTGGCGTACAGTACTGATGGGTACAGGTCTGTCACGGTATAACACTGGGGTACAGTACCGGTGGGTACAGGTCTGTCACTGTATAACACTGGGGTACAGTACCGGTGGGTACAGGTCTGTCACTGTATAACACTGGGGTACAGGTCTGTCACTGTATAACACTGGGGTACAGTACTGGTGGGTACAGGTCTGTCACTGTATAACACTGGGGTACAGTACTGGTGGGTACAGGTCTGTCACTGTATAACACGGGGTACAGTACTGGTGGGTACAGGTCTGTCACTGTATAACACTGGGGTACAGTACTGGTGGGTACAGGTCTGTCACTGTATAACACTGGGGTACAGTACTGGTGGGTACAGATCTGTCACTGTATAACACTGGGGTACAGTACTGGTGGGTACAGGTCTGTCACGGTATAACACTGGGGTACAGTACCGGTGGGTACAGGTCTGTCACTGTATAACACTGGGGTACAGTACTGGTGGGTACAGGTCTTTCACTGTATAACACTGGGGTACAGTACTGGTGGGTACACGTCTGTCACTGTATAACACTGGGGTACAGTACTGGTGGGTACAGGTCTGTCACTGTATAACACTGGGGTACAGTACTGGTGGGTACAGATCTGTCACTGTATAACACTGGGGTACAGTACTGGTGGGTACAGGTCTGTCACTGTATAACACTGGGGTACAGTACTGGTGGGTACAGATCTGTCACTGTATAACACTGGGGTACAGTACTGGTGGGTACAGGTCTGTCACTGTATAACACTGGGGTACAGTACTGGCGGGTACAGATCTGTCACTGTATAACACTGGGGTACAGTACTGCTGGTTGCTCAGATTGCTCATAATCCCATTTCCTCTCTGCTCATGGAGTTGACTGTCCAGATGCTCACATATGACTAGTTTTTTAGAATGTGAAAACTGGCCTTCTCAGTGCCTCCTGTTATCGCCTCCCGGTGGTGATAACGGGGCGCTAACGACTTACCGACCCGGTGGAGGAAAATGAACAACTCCTGCTGAATTGGTCGAGAGGTTTGCAGCAGCGGTATGACGTTGCACCATGATCTCCTGCGCTCGGAGATCATGACGTGTGCATTGTCCCGGTTGCGCCCTGGACCCGAACTTCGGTTCAGATCCCTGTAGTTCGCCGGGTGACCACACCGACAGCTGCAGGAGATGTTGTTCGGGAGGCCGGGAGCTTTGGCGGCGCAAATAAAAGGGCATGTTGGCGCGGGTCAGAATTTTTTTTTAACAACGCTTCAAGTGTTTTTTTTATTGCTCCTGGGCCACGATTGATCAGCCTGGCACTCTGCTGGAGTGCATGGGGCTGATCTGGCGAGATTGTGACACCGTCCGGGACCAGCTAACTGGTCCCAATGCAGAGCTTGCAGCGATGGCCCTTCCCCTTAGGGAGGGAACGAGCCTCGGATCGCGGCATTGCTGCACGGGGCGTCTGGCGTAATTCTTCAACTTTTAAATTGCAGCGCCCCAACTGGGGCGATACTGGATTTCTAGCCCATTCGGCACCATTGCAAAATTTGACCAATTAGCTGCAGTTTCCCCACTGAAGATTCACATATTGTGTAAAATTGGCACATCTAATGTGGCACCTCTCTGTCACACTCAAATTTCTGTGTCACACCTCAAAAGAAAAGTTAGAAGGGAATCTGGATCTCTTCGAAAAACTTCTTAAAGTTAGCGCCCCCCGCACTCGAAATTAAATGGTAGCGCCCCAAGCAGGAGGCGGGGCTACTGGAAGCACTCCCCCTCCCTCTTGGGGCGCTCCCACTGAATATCGTGGCATTACGTGCGGCAGCGCCACGCGTGTCGGCACGTAGCGCCGCGTTACTGCAGGCCTCCCTCCCCCGATTAAAGGGGAGGGACCTAGCGCAGTGCGCACCGGGGCCCTGCTGAACCACCAGGGAGCGGGGTGCCAGGAAAAGAGCCTGGCACTCAAGAGGGCGCTAACGGGAGGCGCAAAGCAACCAAATTTCCCCCCCGTTGTGTTTTACATGGTGTAATGTTGCTGCCCTTAATACACCGTGCCAATGCCACAGCAGATTTGCTGGTGTGTATTGTGTCTGTGCACATTCGTCAGACTTTGTTACAGAACCTTCAAAGAATATATAGACTGAAAGATCGACATTTCATCCTGCGTTCGTTTGAGATGGAACCTGAGGTTTATCAGCAACTTGCTGATTGATCTCAGGATTTGTAGTCAGCTGGCACTATGTGGATTTCCACAGGGTGGGCCCGAGCAGCAGCCTTAAAGGGACAGGCCGTGTTAGCAATCGCAGACGGCCGGTGAGCAATGCCAGGGGAATCTCCGCTAGTTCTAATAACGTGTTCTCCCACTTTGATTTGGCGGTTGACCTCCACTCCAGCACAGAAAACATGTTTGCCGAGGTATCAGCCATGGCTCAGCAGTAGCACTTTCACCTCTGAGTCAGAAGGTTGTGCGTTCAAACCCCATTCCATGAAACTTGAGTCAAAGATCCCACGGCACTATTCGAAGAAGAGCAGCAGAGTTCTTCCTGGTGTCCTGGCCAATATTTACCCCTCTACTAACATTGCTAAAAGCTGATTATCTGGTCATTATCTCATTGCTGTGGGACCTTGCTTTTCACAAATTGGCTGCTGCATTTCCCTGTATTACGATACTTCAAAAGTAAAGCACTTTGTGACAACCTGAGAAAGCTGCTGTATAAGTGCAAGTCTTTCTTTCTTCGTTACAGGTGTGCAATTTGTGAGTGAATGCTGTGACACAATGTATGCCACATTAGGAAGCAGCTCTTACATGTTCATCAAATTGTTGCAGAGTTGACATCACAGAATGATTCTATTAGTTTAAGGCGCAACTCAAGATTTTGGCTCGTAAACATTTTCCTCCTCTGATTTTCTCCCGCTCCTTTTGCTAGGGTCTACATCTCAGAGTGGTAACGTACCCTTCTGCACCTTGGCAAAGTGGCCATTCCTCATGTAAGTCAATTGTAGGACCCTAACTCGCACAGGCCAGGGATCAAACCTGGGGGTTAATGAACCCTACCACTCAGTACCACATTGTGTGCCACAGGGCATTTCCCTGTCTGTCTATTGGTGGAACTGCAATCTTGGCTCCTGGGAGAAGGAGAATTTATCTTTTTATTTGCTTATGGGATCTGGGTGTCGCTGGCAAGGCCAGCATTTATTGCTCATCCCTATTAATATTAATTAATATACACATCCTGCAGAGTGCTTCTGTAATCCAGTGAAGGCCTTGTCTCATATTCACTTCCTGCTGGAATGCTGTCCAATCGGTCACTTAATTAACCCATAGCATGCTGGATGTTTATTTGGCCAGAATAGTCCCAGAGTCCGGGTGGCCTAGTGCTGCCTGGCACCCAGGTCTCGGGTCCCATTCTGGGTTTGTAATGAGTTAGCTGGGCTGAGCAGGAGCTGCAGTGGGGGGAGTGCGTTTTACCTCAACACTCCTGGGATCGGGAGAGGAAAATCAACCAGGGTTCCCGCTCCTCATGGCTATTCAGGGACGCACGCTGGAACGTGAGCATGTGTGAATGTCAGGTGAGGATAGGATCGGGTTTGGATCTGATGTCCCTCACAGCTGAAGAGTTCCTGACACGATCCAATTTCACACACTAGGAATGAGCACTTGGAGAAAGTACCGGTGGAAACTCAACCCCAGCAGGAGAGGACAGGAGGCCACCAGTGCCCAAGGAACTCAAAAAAGAAAGACTTGCATTTATATAGCATCTTTCACGACCTCAGGACATCCTAAAGTGCTTTTGAAGCGTAGTCACTGTTGTAATGCAGAAAGCACAGCAGGAGAGGCCAGGTGTGCCCATGGAACGTTCTCCCAGCAGGAGAGGAGGGGAGGACAGCTGAGCCCATGGAACTCAATCCTAGGAGGCAGGACCAGTAAAATAAAGGTTGTGAGCAACAATGTAGGGGTTCTGGCTGGTCCTTTGCCATCCAGACATCAGGGTCCGTGAGCTCGGGATGGATAATAAATACATTCGGTTTCAGTTGACATTTTCACTTGGGTAAACAAGTGATATATACACATGCACTTTATAAATAACTGTCGCTAATTTGACACAATCTCAGGGCTCTGAGAACTTTATGAACTTTGCTTTCACAGTTGAAGATCTCGTGTATGCTCCAAACACCACTTACAGCTCTGTAACATGCAGCTCCTGTTGGGTAAGGCATGTGCCCATTCACCGGATGTCAATATAGTAAATCAGAAAGAACAAGGGGTGCAGGTTGAATTGTTAAACGCGGACCCGCCATGTTCGAAAGTGCAGGAGAGGAACTGATCTTGGCTCCGCCAGAAGGTAGCACCTTCCAATTAAATTGCACTAACCATAAAATCACCGAGACCGGTCCGAAAACAGTCAGCGAATTCTGCGGAGACGATTAAGGTTTTGTGAAGAAGAGCAGGCTCTCTGCGGGCTGGAGGCAGAGCTGCATTTAACCAGAGGTCAGGCATCACCGCAGAAAGAGCCTGGACACGGGACCCTCTTCCACAGCTGCGCCAGTGCCTTCTCGGAACAGGTCACGTGTCAGAGGGCAAACGTATCTTCAAATAAAATACATACAGGAGCAACTACAGCAAGACAGCCCCTCCCCCAGCCCCCTCCGCCCGCAGTATGTACCCACAGCTTGCTCACATCTCTCCGAGGACCTTCCTCACTCTGTGCAGATCACCCCCCACCTCCCCCTGCCAACAACCCCTCAGCACAATCACATACACGTCAGGCCCACACTTAAATCCTCGCTGCTTCGCCTCACGGCCAAGCTCCCGGCCCCAGGCCTCATAGCAGTCCGACCACCGTTACATAAACCCACCTCTCAGTAACAATGGCAGAAACACAGCTTTAATCTATTTAAAACACACAAAGATATTTACGACAGAGGTAACAAAAAATGTAAATAAAAGTGTGTGAGATGGGGGCAGACAGACCATGAGCGTCAGGGAGAGGGAGACAGGCAGAGAAAGACAAGAGAAGCGAGAATCTCATCCAAGGGGTTTGCATCAGAGCCTGAAGCTGCTGCTGGACATTCTGTGAGCCAGCCTTTCAGCACCATTTTGCTAGTCAGCTCCTTGTGGCCCAAGTGCTCTCTGCACTTACTGATAGCAGCGTAGTAACCTTCTGTCCTTTACCCCAAGGCAAGCTCAGAGCCTAGCAAAATCAGACAAACCAACAGCACAGCAAGCCAGTGTGCAGGGGAAGAATCAAATAAAACCATCACTTACTCTGAAAAGAACTCATCCCTTTTTTTATTCCCAATTCCTAAGCACGAGGAAAGACTGCAGAAAGGAGCCTTGCAGATTAAAACAAACAACAAAAAAAATCCTCCCACACGATCTTGCAGCCCACTGCAAACAAGCCAGAAGGTTGCTGACGTCACAGATTCATGAATGGATGTAAATTGGCCTGTTTTAGAATTCAGCACAGGTCTGTCAGCTGCGAGAGGAGGGGGTGGAGGAAGGAGGGGGATGGGGGTGGGGGGGTGAAGCCAATGGGGATGTGTGTAGCAGCAGGCCGACTCCTTCAGAATGAAAGCACTGGCCAGGTTTACTGAGTAAGCTGTGCAGCACGTCGTGCCGTGGGCTGAATCGGGATCTTTAATTCCGCCTCGCAGCTTTGCGTCAGGAGCAAGCTGACCTCCTCTGGGCACCGAGGCCACTGCCGCCTCGCATGCCGGGTGCTGGCATGATGCACAACGCGACTGTTCCCCTCTGTGTGCCACAGAGTACAGGCTGAGGCTGGGCTGTGCTGGGACCAACACGGCCCTGACAAAACCCTGGACTGCTTCTCAATCTGCTGCTGGTCAGAAGCGAGGGTGAAGCTCGGAAACTTCACAACGAGAGCCAGCTAGCTTCACTAATCCCGCTTACACACTCCTGCTGATGCTGGGGGGCGGGGGGGGGGGGGGAGACGATCGGCGGGGGGGAGCGGGGGGGTAGGTTCTCAATTGGTGAACATGACCTCTGAGTTTTTCTTTACCGCTAGTCCCTACTGGGAGGCCCACCCTTTCTGTATCTCCCATTGTCACACTTGGCAATGGGGCTGTCAGACCCGAGACCCCGGGAGCAGCTCTTTGCCTCTCCCACTGACCTGATGCTGCATCTTGTGTAGCTGCCCTCGACAGTGCATTAATAACATGGAAACACCTTTAGATCGGGACCGACTGATCATTGCAGCAGCCAGTTAGCCAATTGGACGAAAAGAGATGCATCAACAGCGTGGGTAAGACCCCACCATTAACCACGGCTAGAACTGGATGTGCGTCTGGGCAGGGGGTGCGATCGCAGCTCATGTTCCGCCACTTGGTTTCCACAGATGAAAATTCATTACAAATTTGAATAAACCTTCAGAACGGGAGGCCTTCAGACACCAAAACACACCAGTCAATAAAAAAATACACTATTTTTAAAATTTTAAAAATCCGGCCTTTGGGGTTCAGTTTAAATTTTAGAAACGTGCCGACACTGCACTCAAAAAAGCCCGACAGCACAGAGACAACCTGGGCAGACGGCAGGGCCGATATCAAGCCAGCGAAAGAGTGACGCTGCATTCGGCTAAAACCTGGCTCAGAAACAGCGTTAAACAAGACAGCAGCCTCACAGCAGCGAAGCTTAAAGCAGCAGAATGAGGAGAAGGGAATACTTCCAATTGATAAATGGGGCAGGAGTTTGCAATTGTAAGCAAATTGTACAAAATCCCCAAACCAGCTGGAGATGCCATGATACACAAAGGAATTTCTCATTCCCATGGGAATGTAACTATTCCAGTCTACTTTCTGCACCAGGGATTGAGATGTGCTGCAGCATTTGAAAGACCCATGGGGTACTTCTACAAATCTGTACACTATAAGGGATTCAGAGTCCAAGACCTAGCCCTAACATGGAGACGTACAGGAGCAGCTGCCACAGATTTTCCATACGGCCATGTTTCTAATCCCGACTGGGCCCCAGATTTTCCTCATCCTTTGGCGCATGCTCCTGAGGCTCAAGTAACATTGGTCGTGGCAGCAGCACAGAGTTCAGCTCATCAGCAACAGGCGGTTCGACACAGACCCTGCCAACAGCAGAACATCAAGGTAAAAACTCTATCGAAGGACAAGGAATGAGGAGACAGGGATTGGGAGTGGTTGTGACTGTGTAGATTAGTTAGAAGGCTGTGAAGAGGGCATACACAAGGAAAAAATGGTTAGTGGGAGAATTGAAGTCAAAGAGAAGAGAGGAGTCCAGCAGGACTCCATACGCAACTTGTTTCACACTGTTATAGAACACATCATCACCAGGGTTTCACACTGTTATAGAACACATCATCATCACCAGCGTGTCACACAGTTATAGAACACATCATCATCACCAGGGTTTCACACTGTTATAGAACACATCATCACCAGGGTTTCACACTGTTATAGAACACATCATCACCACCAGGGTTTCACACTGTTATAGAACACATCATCATCACCAGGGTTTCACACTGTTATAGAACAGATCATCACCACCAGGGTTTCACACTGTTATAGAACACATCACCACCAGGGTTTCACACTGTTATAGAACACATCATCACCAGGGTTTCACACTGTTATAGAACAGATCATCACCACCAGGGTTTCACACTGTTATAGAACACATCATCACCAGGGTTTCACACTGTTATAGAACACATCATCATCACCAGGGTTTCACACTGTTATAGAACACATCATCATCACCAGGGTTTCACACTGTTATAGAACACATCATCATCACCAGGGTTTCACACTGTTATAGAACACATCATCATCACCAGGGTTTCACACTGTTATAGAACACATCATCATCACCAGGGTTTCACACTGTTATAGAACACATCATCATCACCAGGGATTCACACTGTTATAGAACACATCATCACCAGGGTTTCACACTGTTATAGAACACATCATCATCACCAGGCTTTCACACTGTTATAGAACACATCATCACCACCAGGGTTTCACACTGTTATAGAACACATCATCACCACCAGTGTTTCACACTGTTATAGAACACATCATCACCACCAGGGATTCACACTGTTATAGAACACATCATCATCACCAGGCTTTCACACTGTTATCGAACACATCATCACCACCAGGGATTCACACTGTTATAGAACACATCATCACCAGGGATTCACACTGTTATAGAACACATCATCATCACCAGGGATTCACACTGTTATAGAACACATCACCACCACCAGGGTTTCACACTGTTATAGAACACATCATCACCAGCGTTTCACACTGTTACAGAACACATCATCACAAGGGTTTCACACTGTTATAGAACAGTGTTTCGCACCAGGGTTTCACACTGTTATAGAACACATCACCATAACCAGGGTTTCACACTGTTATAGAACACATCATCACCACCAGTGTTTCACACTGTTATAGAACACATCATCATCACCAGGGTTTCGCACAGTTATAGAACACATCATCATCGCCAGGGTTTCGCACAGATACAGAACACATCATCATCACCAGGGTTTCGCACAGTTATGGAACACATCATCACCAGGGTTTCACACAGTTATAGAACACATCATCATCACCAGCGATTCACACTGTTATAGAACACATCATCACCACCAGGGTTTCACACTGTTATAGAACACATCATCACCAGCGTTTCACACTGTTACAGAACACATCATCACAAGGGTTTCACACTGTTATAGAACAGTGTTTCGCACCAGGATTTCACACTGTTATAGAACACATCACCATAACCAGGGTTTCACACTGTTATAGAACACATCATCACCACCAGTGTTTCACACTGTTATAGAACACATCATCATCGCCAGGGTTTCGCACAGATACAGAACACATCATCATCACCAGGGTTTCGCACAGTTATGGAACACATCATCACCAGGGTTTCACACAGTTATAGAACACATCATCATCACCAGGGATTCACACTGTTATAGAACACATCATCACCAGGGTTTCACACTGTTATAGAACACATCATCATCACCAGGGATTCACACTGATATAGAACACATCATCATCACCAGGGTGTCACACTGCTATAGAACACATCATCATCACCAAGGATTCACACTGTTATAGAACACATCACCACCAGGGTTTCACACTGTTATAAAACACATCATCATCACCAGTGTTTCACACTGTTATAGAACACATCGCCACCAGGGTTTCACATTGTTATAGAACACATCATCATCACCAGGGTTTCACACTGTTATAGAACACATCATCACCACCAGGGTTTCACACTGTTATAGAACACATCAACACCACCAGGATTTCACACTGTTATAGAACAGATCACCACCACCACGGTTTCACACTGTTATAGAACACATCATCACCACCAGGGTTTCACACTGTTATAGAACACATCATCATCACCAGGGTTTCACACTGTTATAGAACACATCATCATCACCAGGATGTCACGCTGATATTGAACACATCATCACCACCAGGGATTCTCACTGTTATAGAACACATCATCACCACCAGGGTTTCACACTGTTATAGAACACATCACCACCACCAGGGTTTCACACTGTTATAGAACACATCATCACCACCAGGGTTTCACACTGTTATTGAACACATCATCAACACCAGGGTTTCACACTGATATAGAACACATCATCATCACCAGGGTGTCACACTGATATAGAACACATCATCATCACCAGGGTTTCACACTGTTATAGAACAGATCATCACCACCAGGGTTTCACACTGTTATAGAACACATCACCACCAGGGTTTCACACTGTTATAGAACACATCATCATCACCAGGGTTTCACACTGTTATAGAACAGATCATCACCACCAGGGTTTCACACTGTTATAGAACACATCATCACCAGGGTTTCACACTGTTATAGAACACATCATCATCACCAGGGTTTCACACTGTTATAGAACACATCATCATCACCAGGGTTTCACACTGTTATAGAACACATCATCATCACCAGGGTTTCACACTGTTATAGAACACATCATCATCACCAGGGGTTCACACTGTTATAGAACACATCATCATCACCAGGGTTTCACACTGTTATAGAACACATCATCATCACCAGGGATTCACACTGTTATAGAACACATCATCACCAGGGTTTCACACTGTTATAGAACACATCATCATCACCAGGCTTTCACACTGTTATAGAACACATCATCACCACCAGGGTTTCACACTGTTATAGAACACATCATCACCACCAGTGTTTCACACTGTTATAGAACACATCATCACCACCAGGGATTCACACTGTTACAGAACACATCATCATCTCCAGGCTTTCACACTGTTATCGAACACATCATCACCACCAGGGATTCACACTGTTATAGAACACATCATCACCAGGGATTCACACTGTTATAGAACACATCATCATCACCAGGGATTCACACTGTTATAGAACACATCACCACCACCAGGGTTTCACACTGTTATAGAACACATCATCACCAGCGTTTCACACTGTTACAGAACACATCATCACAAGGGTTTCACACTGTTATAGAACAGTGTTTCGCACCAGGGTTTCACACTGTTATAGAACACATCACCATAACCAGGGTTTCACACTGTTATAGAACACATCATCACCACCAGTGTTTCACACTGTTATAGAACACATCATCATCACCAGGGTTTCGCACAGTTATAGAACACATCATCATCGCCAGGGTTTCGCACAGATACAGAACACATCATCATCACCAGGGTTTCGCACAGTTATGGAACACATCATCACCAGGGTTTCACACAGTTATAGAACACATCATCATCACCAGCGATTCACACTGTTATAGAACACATCATCACCACCAGTGTTTCACACTGTTATAGAACACATCATCATCGCCAGGGTTTCGCACAGATACAGAACACATCATCATCACCAGGGTTTCGCACAGTTATGGAACACATCATCACCAGGGTTTCACACAGTTATAGAACACATCATCATCACCAGGGATTCACACTGTTATAGAACACATCATCACCAGGGTTTCACACTGTTATAGAACACATCATCATCACCAGGGATTCACACTGATATAGAACACATCATCATCACCAGGGTGTCACACTGCTATAGAACACATCATCATCACCAAGGATTCACACTGTTATAGAACACATCACCACCAGGGTTTCACACTGTTATAGAACACATCACCACCAGGGTTTCACACTGTTATAAAACACATCATCATCACCAGTGTTTCACACTGTTATAGAACACATCGCCACCAGGGTTTCACATTGTTATGGAACACATCATCATCACCAGGGTTTCACACTGTTATAGAACACATCATCACCACCAGGGTTTCACACTGTAATAGAACACATCAACACCACCAGGATTTCACACTGTTATAGAACAGATCACCACCACCACGGTTTCACACTGTTATAGAACACATCATCACCACCAGGGTTTCACACTGTTATAGAACACATCATCATCACCAGGGTTTCACACTGTTATAGAACACATCATCATCACCAGGATGTCACGCTGATATTGAACACATCATCACCACCAGGGATTCTCACTGTTATAGAACACATCATCACCACCAGGGTTTCACACTGTTATAGAACACATCACCACCACCAGGGTTTCACACTGTTATAGAACACATCATCACCACCAGGGTTTCACACTGTTATTGAACACATCATCAACACCAGGGTTTCACACTGTTATAGAACACATCATCATCACCAGGGTGTCACACTGATATAGAACACATCATCATCACCAGGGTGTCACGCTGTTATAGAACACATCACCACCAGGGTTTCACACTGTTATAGAACTCATCATCATCACCAGGGTGTCACACTGATATAGAACACATCATCATCACCAGGGTGCCACACTGTTATAGAACACATCACCACCACCAGTGTTTCACACTGCGATAGAACACATCATCACCACCAGTGTTTCACACTGTTATAGAACAGATCATCACCATCAGGGTTTCAAACTGTTATAGAACACATCATCACCGGGGTTTCACACTGCTATAGAACACATCATCACCAGGGCTTCACACTGTTATAGAACACATCATCACCACCAGTGTTTCTCACTGTTATAGAACAGATCATCACCACCAGGGTTTCACACTGTTATAGAACACATCATCACCAGGGTTTCACACTACTATAGAACACATCATCACCAAGGTTTCACACTGTTATAGAACACATCATCACCACCAGGGTTTCACACTGTTATAGAACACATCATCACCAGGGTTTCACACTGCGATAGAACACATCATCATCACCAAGGTTTCACACTGTTATAGAACACATCATCACCACCAGTGTTTCACACTGTTATAGAACACATCATTACCAGGGTTTCACACTGCTATAGAACACATCATCACCACCAGGATGTCACACTGATATTGAACACATCATCACCACCAGTGTTTCACACTGTTAGAGAACACATCATTACCAGGGTTTCACACTGCTATAGAACACATCATCACCACCAGGGTTTCACACTGTTATAGAACACATCATCATCACCAGGGTTTCACACTGTTAGAGAACACATCATTACCAGGGTTTCACAGTGCTATAGAACACATCATCATCACCAGGTTTTCACACTGTTATAGAACACATCACCACCAGGGTTTCACACTGTTATAGAACACATCATCATCACCAGGGTGTCACACTGTTATAGAACACATCACCACCAGGGTTTCACACTGTTATAGAACACATCATCATCCCCAGGGTGTCACACTGATATAGAACACATCATCGTCACCAGGGTGTCACACTGTTATAGAACACATCACCACCACCAGTGTTTCACACTGTTATAGAACACATCATCACCACCAGTGTTTCACACTGTTATAGAACACATCATCACCACCAGGGTGTCACACTGATATAGAACACATCACCACCACCAGGGTGTCACACTGTTATAGAACACATCATCATCACCAGGGTTTCACACTGTTATAGAACACATCATCATCACCAGGGTTTCACACTGCTATAGAACACATCATCACCACCAGGGTTTCACACTGTTATAGAACACATCACCACCGCCAGGGTTTCACACTGCTATAGAACACATCATCACCACCACGGTTTCACACTGTTATAGAACACATCACCACCACCTGGGTTTCACACTGTTATAGAACACATTATCACCACCAGGATTTCACACTGTAAAAGAACACATCATCACCACCAGTGTTTCACACTGTTATAGAACACATCATCACCAGCGTTTCCCACTGTTACAGAACACATCATCACAAGGGCTTCACACTGTTGTAGAACAGTGTTTCGCACCAGGGTTTCACACTGTTATAGAACACATCACCATAACCAGGGTTTCACACTGTTATAGAACACATCGTCACCAGCGTTTCCCACTGTTACAGAACACATCATCACAAGGGTTTCACACTGTTATAGAACAGTGTTTCGCACCAGGGTTTCACACTGTTATCGAACACATCACCATAACCAGGGTTTCAAACTGTTATAGAACACATCATCACCACCAGTGTTTCACACTGTTATGGAACACATCATCATCGCCAGGGTTTCGCACAGATACAGAACACATCATCATCACCAGGGTTTCGCACAGTTATGGAACACATCATCACCAGGGTTTCACACAGTTATAGAACACATCATCATCACCAGAGATTCACACTGTTATAGAACACATCATCACCACCAGGGTTTTACACTGTCATAGAACACATCATCATCACCAGGCTGTGACACTGTTATAGGACACATCACCACCACCAGGGTTTCACACTGTTATAGAACACATCATCACCACCAGGGTTTCACACTGTTATAGAACACATCACACCACCAGGATGTCACACTGATATTGAACACATCATCACCACCAGGATTTCACAGTGTTATAGAACACATCATCACCACCAGGGTTTCACACTGTTATAGAACACATCATCACCACCAGGGTTTCACACTGTTATAGAACACATCATCACCACCAGGGTTTCACACTGTTATAGAACACATCATCACCACCAGGGTTTCACACTGTTATAGAACACATCATCACCACCAGGGTTTCACACTGTTATAGAACACATCATCACCACCAGCGTTTCACACTGTTATAGAACACATCATCATCACCAGGGTGTCACACTGATATAGAACACATCATCATCACCAGGGTGTCACACTGTTATAGAACACATCACCACCACCAGTGTTTCACACTGTTATAGAACACATCATCACCACCAGTGTTTCACACTGTTATAGAACACATCATCACCACCAGTGTTTCACACTGTTATAGAACACATCATCATCACCATGGTGTCACACTGTTATAGAACACATCATCATCACCAGGGTTTCACACTGTTATAGAACACATCATCATCACCAGGGTGTCACACTGATATAGAACACATCATCATCACCAGGGTGTCACACTGTTATAGAACACATCACCACCAGGGTTTCACACTGTTATAGAACTCATCATCATCACCAGGGTGTCACACTGATATAGAACACATCACCACCACCAGGGTTTCACACTGTTATAGAACACATCATCACCAGGGTTTCACACTGCTATAGAACACATCATCATCACCAAGGTTTCACACTGTTATAGAACACATCATCACCACCAGTGTTTCACACTGTTAGAGAACACACCATCACCACCAGGATGTCACACTGATATTGAACACATCATCATCACCAGGGTTTCACACTGTTATAGAACACATCATCATCACCAGGGTTTCACACTGTTAGAGAACACGTCATTACCAGGGTTTCACACTGCTATAGAACACATCATCACCACCAGGGTTTCACACTGTTATAGAACACATCATCATCACCAGGGTTTCACACTGTTAGAGAACACATCATTACCAGGGTTTCACAGTGCTATAGAACACATCATCATCACCAGGTTTTCACACTGTTAAAGAACACATCATTACCAGGGTTTCACACTGCTATAGAACACATCATCATCACCAGGGTGTCACACTGTTATAGAACACATCACCACCAGGGTTTCACACTGTTATAGAACACATCATCATCCCCAGGGTGTCACACTGTTATAGAACACATCACCACCACCAGTGTTTCACACTGTTATAGAACACATCATCACCACCAGGGTGTCACACTGATATAGAACACATCACCACCACCAGGGTGTCACACTGTTATAGAACACATCATCATCACCAGGGTTTCACACTGTTGTAGAACACATCATCATCACCAGGGTTTCACACTGCAATAGAACACATCATCACCACCAGGGTTTCACACTGCTACAGAACACATCATCACCACCACGGTTTCACACTGTTATAGAACACATCACCACCACCTGGGTTTCACACTGTTATAGAACACATTATCACCACCAGGATTTCACACTGTAAAAGAACACATCACCACCACCAGGGTTTCACACTGTTATACAACAGTGTTTCGCACCAGGGTTTCACACTGTTATAGAACACATCACCATAACCAGGGTTTCACACTGTTATAGAACACATCATCACCACCAGTGTTTCACACTGTTATAGAACACATCATCACCAGCGTTTCCCACTGTTACAGAACACATCATCACAAGGGTTTCACACTGTTATAGAACAGTGTTTCGCACCAGGGTTTCACACTGTTATAGAACACATCACCATAACCAGGGTTTCAAACTGTTATAGAACACATCATCACCACCAGTGTTTCACACTGTTATAGAAC
The DNA here is from genome assembly GCF_052327205.1 of Somniosus microcephalus. Classification (NCBI taxonomy): domain Eukaryota; kingdom Metazoa; phylum Chordata; class Chondrichthyes; order Squaliformes; family Somniosidae; genus Somniosus; species Somniosus microcephalus. The sequence continues at coordinate 156,851,705 of NC_140990.1, read as the reverse complement.
ACATCATCATCGCCAGGGTTTCGCACAGATACAGAACACATCATCATCACCAGGGTTTCGCACAGTTATGGAACAGATCATCATCACCAGGGATTCACACTGTTATAGAACACATCATCACCACCAGGGTTTCACACTGTTATAGAGCACATAATCATCACCAGGGTGTGACACTGTTATAGATCACATCACCACCACCAGGGTTTCACACTGTTATAGAACACATCATCACCACCAGGGTTTCACACTGTTATAGAACACATCACACCACCAGGTTTTCACACTGTTATAGAACACATCATCACCACCAGGATTTCACACTGTAATAGAACACATCACCACCACCAGGGTTTCACACTGTTATAGAACACATCATCACCTCCAGGGTTTCACACTGTTATAGAACACATCATCATCACCAGGATGTCACACTGATATTGAACACATCATCACCACCAGGATTTCACAGTGTTATAGAACACATCATCACCACCAGGGTTTCACACTGTTATAGAACACATCATCACCACCAGGGTTTCACACTGTTATAGAACACATCGTCACCACCAGGGTTTCACACTGTTATAGAACACATCATCACCACCAGGGTTTCACACTGTTATAGAACACATCATCACCACCAGGGTTTCACACTGTTATAGAACACATCATCACCACCAGCGTTTCACACTGTTATAGAACACATCATCATCACCAGGGTGTCACACTGATATAGAACACATCATCATCACCAGGGTGTCACACTGTTATAGAACACATCACCACCAGGGTTTCACACTGTTATAGAACACATCATCATCCCCAGGGTGTCACACTGATATAGAACACATCATCATCACCAGGGTGTCACACTGTTATAGAACACATCACCACCACCAGTGTTTCACACTGTTATAGAACACATCATCACCACCAGTGTTTCACACTGTTATAGAACACATCATCATCACCAGGGTGTCACACTGTTATAGAACACATCATCATCACCAGGGTTTCACACTGTTATAGAACACATCATCATCACCAGGGTGTCACACTGATATAGAACACATCATCATCACCAGGGTGTCACACTGTTATAGAACACATCACCACCAGGGTTTCACACTGTTATAGAACTCATCATCATCACCAGGGTGTCACACTTTTATAGAACACATCACCACCACCAGTGTTTCACACTGTTATAGAACACATCATCACCACCAGTGTTTCACACTGTTATAGAACACATCATCACCACCAGGGTTTCACACTGTTATAGAACACATCATCATCACCAGGGTGTCACACTGTTATGAACACATCACCACCAGGGTTTCACACTGTTATAGAACTCATCATCATCACCAGGGTTTCACACTGATATAGAACACATCATCATCACCAGGGTGTCACACTGTAACAGAACACATCATCATCACCAGGGTTTCACACTGATATAGAACACATCATCATCACCAGGGTGTCACACTGTTATAGAACACATCACCACCAGGGTTTCACACTGTTATAGAACTCATCATCATCACCAGGGTTTCACACTGTTATAGAACTCATCATCATCACCAGGGTGTCACACTGTTATAGAACACATCACCACCAGGGTTTCACACTGTAATAGAACTCATCATCATCACCAGGGTTTCACACTGTTATAGAACTCATCATCATCACCAGGGTGTCACACTGTTATTGAACACATCACCACCACCAGTGCTTCACACTGCTATAGAACACATCATCACCACCAGTGTTTCACACTGTTATAGAACAGATCATCACCATCAGGCTTTCACACTGTTATAGAACACATCATCACCGGGGTTTCACACTGCTATAGAACACATCATCACCAGGGTTTCACACTGTTATAGAACACATCATCACCACCAGTGTTTCTCACTGTTATAGAACAGATCATCACCACCAGGGTTTCAAACTGTTATAGAACACATCATCACCACCAGTGTTTCACACTGTTATAGAACACATCATCATTGCCAGGGTTTCGCACAGATACAGAACACATCATCATCACCAGGGTTTCGCACAGTTATGGAACACATCATCACCAGGGTTTCACACAGTTATAGAACACATCATCATCACCAGGGATTCACACTGTTATAGAACACATCATCACCAGGGTTTCACACTGTTATAGAACACATCATCATCACCAGGGTTTCACACTGATATAGAACACATCATCATCACTAGGGTTTCACAGTGCTATAGAACACATCATCATCACCAGGTTTTCACACTGTTAAAGAACACATCATTACCAGGGTTTCACACTGCTATAGAACACATCATCATCACCAGGGTTTCACACTGTTATAGAACACATCATCATCACCGGGGTTTCACACTGCTATAGAACACATCATCACCAGCAGGGTTTCACACTTTTATAGAACACATCATCATCACCAGGGTGTCACACTGTTATAGAACACATCACCACCACCAGGCTTTCACACTGTTATAGAACACATCATCACCATCAGGGTTTCACACTGTTATAGAACACATCACCACCACCAGGGTTTCACACTGTTATAGAACACATCATCACCACCAGGATTTCACACTCTTATAGAACACATCACCACCACCAGGGTTTCACACTGTTATAGAACACATCATCACCACCAGGGTTTCACACTGTTATAGAACACATCATCATCACCAGGGTTTCACACTGTTATAGAACACATCATCACCACCAGGGTTTCACACTGTTATAGAACACATCATCATCACCATGATGTCACACTGATATTGAACACATCATCACCACCAGGGTGTCACACTGTTATAGAACACATCACCACCACCAGTGTTTCACACTGTTATTGAACACATCATCACCACCAGTGTTTCATACTGTTATAGAACACATCATCACCACCAGTGTTTCACACTGTTATAGAACACATCACCATCACCAGGGTGTCACACTGTTATAGAACACATCATCATCATCAGGGTTTCACACTGTTATAGAACACATCATCATCACCAGGGTGTCACACTGATATAGAACACATCATCATCACCAGGGTGTCACACTGTTATAGAACACATCACCACCAGGGTTTTACACTGTTATAGAACACACCATCATCACCAGGGTGTCACACTGATATAGAACACATCACCACCACCACTGTTTCACACTGTTATAGAACACATCATCGCCACCAGGGTTTCACACTGTTATAGAACACAAAATCATCACCAGGGTGTCACACTGATATAGAACACATCATCATCACCAGGGTGTCACACTGTTATAGAACACATCACCACCAGGGTTTCACACTGTTATAGAACACATCATCATCACCAGGGTGTCACACTGATATAGAACACATCACCACCACCAGTGTTTCACACTGTTATAGAACACATCATCACCACCAGGGTTTCACACTGTTATAGAACACATCATCATCACCAGGGTGTCACACTGATATAGAACACATCACCACCACCAGGGTGTCACACTGTTATAGAACACATCATCATCACCAGGGTTTCACACTGTTATAGAACACATCATCATCACCAGGGTTTCACACTGATATAGAACACATCATCATCACCAGGGTGTCACACTGTTATACAACACATCACCACCAGGGTTTCACACTGTTATAGAACACATCATGATCACGAGGGTGTCACACTGATATAGAACACATCACCACCACCAGTGTTTCACACTGTTATAGAACACATCATCACCACCAGGGTTTCACACTGTTATTGAACACACCATCACCACCAGGGTTTCACACTGTTATAGAACACATCTTCACCACCAGGGTTTCACACTGTTATAGAACACAAGATCATCACCAGGGTGTCACACTGATATCGAACACATCACCACCACCATGGTTTCACACTGTTATAGAACACATCACCACCACCAGTGTTTCACACTGTTATAGAACACATCATCACCACCAGTGTTTCACACTGTTATAGAACACATCATCATCACCAGGGTGTCACACTGTTATAGAACACATCATCACCACCAGGGTTTCACACTGGTACAGAACACATCACCACCAGGGTTTCATGCTGTTAAAGAACACATCATCACCACCAGTGTTTCACACTGTTATAGAACACATCATCATCGCCAGGGTGTCACACTGTTATAGAACACATCATCACCACCAGGGTTTCACACTGTTATAGAACACATCACCATCACCAGGGTTTCACACTGTTATAGAACACATCATCATCACCTGGGTTTCACACTATTATAGAACACATCATCATCACCAGGGTTTCACACTGTTATAGAACACATCATCATCACCAGGGTTTCACACTGTTATAGAACACATCATCCCCACCAGGGTTTCACACTGTTATAGAACACATCATCCCCACCAGGGTTTCACACTGTTATAGAACACATCATCATCACCTGGGTTTCACACTATTATAGAACACATCATCATCACCAGGGTTTCACACTGTTATAGAACACATCATCACCACCAGGATTTCACACTCTTATAGAACACATCACCACCACCAGGGTTTCACACTGTTATAGAACACATCATCACCACCAGGGTTTCACACTGTTATAGAACACATCATCATCACCAGGGTTTCACACTGTTATAGAACACATCATCACCACCAGGGTTTCACACTGTTATAGAACACATCATCATCACCATGATGTCACACTGATATTGAACACATCATCACCACCAGGGTGTCACACTGTTATAGAACACATCACCACCACCAGTGTTTCACACTGTTATTGAACACATCATCACCACCAGTGTTTCATACTGTTATAGAACACATCATCACCACCAGTGTTTCACACTGTTATAGAACACATCACCATCACCAGGGTGTCACACTGTTATAGAACACATCATCATCATCAGGGTTTCACACTGTTATAGAACACATCATCATCACCAGGGTGTCACACTGATATAGAACACATCATCATCACCAGGGTGTCACACTGTTATAGAACACATCACCACCAGGGTTTTACACTGTTATAGAACACACCATCATCACCAGGGTGTCACACTGATATAGAACACATCACCACCACCACTGTTTCACACTGTTATAGAACACATCATCGCCACCAGGGTTTCACACTGTTATAGAACACAAAATCATCACCAGGGTGTCACACTGATATAGAACACATCATCATCACCAGGGTGTCACACTGTTATAGAACACATCACCACCAGGGTTTCACACTGTTATAGAACACATCATCATCACCAGGGTGTCACACTGATATAGAACACATCACCACCACCAGTGTTTCACACTGTTATAGAACACATCATCACCACCAGGGTTTCACACTGTTATAGAACACATCATCATCACCAGGGTGTCACACTGATATAGAACACATCACCACCACCAGGGTGTCACACTGTTATAGAACACATCATCATCACCAGGGTTTCACACTGTTATAGAACACATCATCATCACCAGGGTTTCACACTGATATAGAACACATCATCATCACCAGGGTGTCACACTGTTATACAACACATCACCACCAGGGTTTCACACTGTTATAGAACACATCATGATCACGAGGGTGTCACACTGATATAGAACACATCACCACCACCAGTGTTTCACACTTATAGAACACATCATCACCACCAGGGTTTCACACTGTTATTGAACACACCATCACCACCAGGGTTTCACACTGTTATAGAACACATCTTCACCACCAGGGTTTCACACTGTTATAGAACACAAGATCATCACCAGGGTGTCACACTGATATCGAACACATCACCACCACCATGGTTTCACACTGTTATAGAACACATCACCACCACCAGTGTTTCACACTGTTATAGAACACATCATCACCACCAGTGTTTCACACTGTTATAGAACACATCATCATCACCAGGGTGTCACACTGTTATAGAACACATCATCACCACCAGGGTTTCACACTGGTACAGAACACATCACCACCAGGGTTTCATGCTGTTAAAGAACACATCATCACCACCAGTGTTTCACACTGTTATAGAACACATCATCATCGCCAGGGTGTCACACTGTTATAGAACACATCATCACCACCAGGGTTTCACACTGTTATAGAACACATCACCATCACCAGGGTTTCACACTGTTATAGAACACATCATCATCACCTGGGTTTCACACTATTATAGAACACATCATCATCACCAGGGTTTCACACTGTTATAGAACACATCATCATCACCAGGGTTTCACACTGTTATAGAACACATCATCCCCACCAGGGTTTCACACTGTTATAGAACACATCATCCCCACCAGGGTTTCACACTGTTATAGAACACATCATCATCACCTGGGTTTCACACTATTATAGAACACATCATCATCACCAGGGTTTCACACTGTTATAGAACACATCATCATCACCAGGGTTTCACACTGTTATAGAACACATCATCATCACCAGGGTTTCACACTGTTATAGAACACATCATCATCACCAGGGATTCACACTGTTATAGAACACATCATCACCAGGGTTTCACACTGTTATAGAACACATCATCATCACCAGGCTTTCACACTGTTATAGAACACATCATCACCACCAGGGTTTCACACTGTTATAGAACACATCATCACCACCAGTGTTTCACACTGTTATAGAACACATCATCACCACCAGGGATTCACACTGTTATAGAACACATCATCATCACCAGGCTTTCACACTGTTATCGAACACATCATCACCACCAGGGATTCACACTGTTATAGAACACATCATCACCAGGGATTCACACTGTTATAGAACACATCATCATCACCAGGGATTCACACTGTTATAGAACACATCACCACCACCAGGGTTTCACACTGTTATAGAACACATCATCACCAGCGTTTCACACTGTTACAGAACACATCATCACAAGGGTTTCACACTGTTATAGAACAGTGTTTCGCACCAGGGTTTCACACTGTTATAGAACACATCACCATAACCAGGGTTTCACACTGTTATAGAACACATCATCACCACCAGTGTTTCACACTGTTATAGAACACATCATCATCACCAGGGTTTCGCACAGTTATAGAACACATCATCATCGCCAGGGTTTCGCACAGATACAGAACACATCATCATCACCAGGGTTTCGCACAGTTATGGAACACATCATCACCAGGGTTTCACACAGTTATAGAACACATCATCATCACCAGCGATTCACACTGTTATAGAACACATCATCACCACCAGGGTTTCACACTGTTATAGAACACATCATCACCAGCGTTTCACACTGTTACAGAACACATCATCACAAGGGTTTCACACTGTTATAGAACAGTGTTTCGCACCAGGATTTCACACTGTTATAGAACACATCACCATAACCAGGGTTTCACACTGTTATAGAACACATCATCACCACCAGTGTTTCACACTGTTATAGAACACATCATCATCGCCAGGGTTTCGCACAGATACAGAACACATCATCATCACCAGGGTTTCGCACAGTTATGGAACACATCATCACCAGGGTTTCACACAGTTATAGAACACATCATCATCACCAGGGATTCACACTGTTATAGAACACATCATCACCAGGGTTTCACACTGTTATAGAACACATCATCATCACCAGGGATTCACACTGATATAGAACACATCATCATCACCAGGGTGTCACACTGCTATAGAACACATCATCATCACCAAGGATTCACACTGTTATAGAACACATCACCACCAGGGTTTCACACTGTTATAAAACACATCATCATCACCAGTGTTTCACACTGTTATAGAACACATCGCCACCAGGGTTTCACATTGTTATAGAACACATCATCATCACCAGGGTTTCACACTGTTATAGAACACATCATCACCACCAGGGTTTCACACTGTTATAGAACACATCAACACCACCAGGATTTCACACTGTTATAGAACAGATCACCACCACCACGGTTTCACACTGTTATAGAACACATCATCACCACCAGGGTTTCACACTGTTATAGAACACATCATCATCACCAGGGTTTCACACTGTTATAGAACACATCATCATCACCAGGATGTCACGCTGATATTGAACACATCATCACCACCAGGGATTCTCACTGTTATAGAACACATCATCACCACCAGGGTTTCACACTGTTATAGAACACATCACCACCACCAGGGTTTCACACTGTTATAGAACACATCATCACCACCAGGGTTTCACACTGTTATTGAACACATCATCAACACCAGGGTTTCACACTGATATAGAACACATCATCATCACCAGGGTGTCACACTGATATAGAACACATCATCATCACCAGGGTTTCACACTGTTATAGAACAGATCATCACCACCAGGGTTTCACACTGTTATAGAACACATCACCACCAGGGTTTCACACTGTTATAGAACACATCATCATCACCAGGGTTTCACACTGTTATAGAACAGATCATCACCACCAGGGTTTCACACTGTTATAGAACACATCATCACCAGGGTTTCACACTGTTATAGAACACATCATCATCACCAGGGTTTCACACTGTTATAGAACACATCATCATCACCAGGGTTTCACACTGTTATAGAACACATCATCATCACCAGGGTTTCACACTGTTATAGAACACATCATCATCACCAGGGGTTCACACTGTTATAGAACACATCATCATCACCAGGGTTTCACACTGTTATAGAACACATCATCATCACCAGGGATTCACACTGTTATAGAACACATCATCACCAGGGTTTCACACTGTTATAGAACACATCATCATCACCAGGCTTTCACACTGTTATAGAACACATCATCACCACCAGGGTTTCACACTGTTATAGAACACATCATCACCACCAGTGTTTCACACTGTTATAGAACACATCATCACCACCAGGGATTCACACTGTTACAGAACACATCATCATCTCCAGGCTTTCACACTGTTATCGAACACATCATCACCACCAGGGATTCACACTGTTATAGAACACATCATCACCAGGGATTCACACTGTTATAGAACACATCATCATCACCAGGGATTCACACTGTTATAGAACACATCACCACCACCAGGGTTTCACACTGTTATAGAACACATCATCACCAGCGTTTCACACTGTTACAGAACACATCATCACAAGGGTTTCACACTGTTATAGAACAGTGTTTCGCACCAGGGTTTCACACTGTTATAGAACACATCACCATAACCAGGGTTTCACACTGTTATAGAACACATCATCACCACCAGTGTTTCACACTGTTATAGAACACATCATCATCACCAGGGTTTCGCACAGTTATAGAACACATCATCATCGCCAGGGTTTCGCACAGATACAGAACACATCATCATCACCAGGGTTTCGCACAGTTATGGAACACATCATCACCAGGGTTTCACACAGTTATAGAACACATCATCATCACCAGCGATTCACACTGTTATAGAACACATCATCACCACCAGTGTTTCACACTGTTATAGAACACATCATCATCGCCAGGGTTTCGCACAGATACAGAACACATCATCATCACCAGGGTTTCGCACAGTTATGGAACACATCATCACCAGGGTTTCACACAGTTATAGAACACATCATCATCACCAGGGATTCACACTGTTATAGAACACATCATCACCAGGGTTTCACACTGTTATAGAACACATCATCATCACCAGGGATTCACACTGATATAGAACACATCATCATCACCAGGGTGTCACACTGCTATAGAACACATCATCATCACCAAGGATTCACACTGTTATAGAACACATCACCACCAGGGTTTCACACTGTTATAGAACACATCACCACCAGGGTTTCACACTGTTATAAAACACATCATCATCACCAGTGTTTCACACTGTTATAGAACACATCGCCACCAGGGTTTCACATTGTTATGGAACACATCATCATCACCAGGGTTTCACACTGTTATAGAACACATCATCACCACCAGGGTTTCACACTGTAATAGAACACATCAACACCACCAGGATTTCACACTGTTATAGAACAGATCACCACCACCACGGTTTCACACTGTTATAGAACACATCATCACCACCAGGGTTTCACACTGTTATAGAACACATCATCATCACCAGGGTTTCACACTGTTATAGAACACATCATCATCACCAGGATGTCACGCTGATATTGAACACATCATCACCACCAGGGATTCTCACTGTTATAGAACACATCATCACCACCAGGGTTTCACACTGTTATAGAACACATCACCACCACCAGGGTTTCACACTGTTATAGAACACATCATCACCACCAGGGTTTCACACTGTTATTGAACACATCATCAACACCAGGGTTTCACACTGTTATAGAACACATCATCATCACCAGGGTGTCACACTGATATAGAACACATCATCATCACCAGGGTGTCACGCTGTTATAGAACACATCACCACCAGGGTTTCACACTGTTATAGAACTCATCATCATCACCAGGGTGTCACACTGATATAGAACACATCATCATCACCAGGGTGCCACACTGTTATAGAACACATCACCACCACCAGTGTTTCACACTGCGATAGAACACATCATCACCACCAGTGTTTCACACTGTTATAGAACAGATCATCACCATCAGGGTTTCAAACTGTTATAGAACACATCATCACCGGGGTTTCACACTGCTATAGAACACATCATCACCAGGGCTTCACACTGTTATAGAACACATCATCACCACCAGTGTTTCTCACTGTTATAGAACAGATCATCACCACCAGGGTTTCACACTGTTATAGAACACATCATCACCAGGGTTTCACACTACTATAGAACACATCATCACCAAGGTTTCACACTGTTATAGAACACATCATCACCACCAGGGTTTCACACTGTTATAGAACACATCATCACCAGGGTTTCACACTGCGATAGAACACATCATCATCACCAAGGTTTCACACTGTTATAGAACACATCATCACCACCAGTGTTTCACACTGTTATAGAACACATCATTACCAGGGTTTCACACTGCTATAGAACACATCATCACCACCAGGATGTCACACTGATATTGAACACATCATCACCACCAGTGTTTCACACTGTTAGAGAACACATCATTACCAGGGTTTCACACTGCTATAGAACACATCATCACCACCAGGGTTTCACACTGTTATAGAACACATCATCATCACCAGGGTTTCACACTGTTAGAGAACACATCATTACCAGGGTTTCACAGTGCTATAGAACACATCATCATCACCAGGTTTTCACACTGTTATAGAACACATCACCACCAGGGTTTCACACTGTTATAGAACACATCATCATCACCAGGGTGTCACACTGTTATAGAACACATCACCACCAGGGTTTCACACTGTTATAGAACACATCATCATCCCCAGGGTGTCACACTGATATAGAACACATCATCGTCACCAGGGTGTCACACTGTTATAGAACACATCACCACCACCAGTGTTTCACACTGTTATAGAACACATCATCACCACCAGTGTTTCACACTGTTATAGAACACATCATCACCACCAGGGTGTCACACTGATATAGAACACATCACCACCACCAGGGTGTCACACTGTTATAGAACACATCATCATCACCAGGGTTTCACACTGTTATAGAACACATCATCATCACCAGGGTTTCACACTGCTATAGAACACATCATCACCACCAGGGTTTCACACTGTTATAGAACACATCACCACCGCCAGGGTTTCACACTGCTATAGAACACATCATCACCACCACGGTTTCACACTGTTATAGAACACATCACCACCACCTGGGTTTCACACTGTTATAGAACACATTATCACCACCAGGATTTCACACTGTAAAAGAACACATCATCACCACCAGTGTTTCACACTGTTATAGAACACATCATCACCAGCGTTTCCCACTGTTACAGAACACATCATCACAAGGGCTTCACACTGTTGTAGAACAGTGTTTCGCACCAGGGTTTCACACTGTTATAGAACACATCACCATAACCAGGGTTTCACACTGTTATAGAACACATCATCACCACCAGTGTTTCACACTGTTATAGAACACATCGTCACCAGCGTTTCCCACTGTTACAGAACACATCATCACAAGGGTTTCACACTGTTATAGAACAGTGTTTCGCACCAGGGTTTCACACTGTTATCGAACACATCACCATAACCAGGGTTTCAAACTGTTATAGAACACATCATCACCACCAGTGTTTCACACTGTTATGGAACACATCATCATCGCCAGGGTTTCGCACAGATACAGAACACATCATCATCACCAGGGTTTCGCACAGTTATGGAACACATCATCACCAGGGTTTCACACAGTTATAGAACACATCATCATCACCAGAGATTCACACTGTTATAGAACACATCATCACCACCAGGGTTTTACACTGTCATAGAACACATCATCATCACCAGGCTGTGACACTGTTATAGGACACATCACCACCACCAGGGTTTCACACTGTTATAGAACACATCATCACCACCAGGGTTTCACACTGTTATAGAACACATCACACCACCAGGATGTCACACTGATATTGAACACATCATCACCACCAGGATTTCACAGTGTTATAGAACACATCATCACCACCAGGGTTTCACACTGTTATAGAACACATCATCACCACCAGGGTTTCACACTGTTATAGAACACATCATCACCACCAGGGTTTCACACTGTTATAGAACACATCATCACCACCAGGGTTTCACACTGTTATAGAACACATCATCACCACCAGGGTTTCACACTGTTATAGAACACATCATCACCACCAGCGTTTCACACTGTTATAGAACACATCATCATCACCAGGGTGTCACACTGATATAGAACACATCATCATCACCAGGGTGTCACACTGTTATAGAACACATCACCACCACCAGTGTTTCACACTGTTATAGAACACATCATCACCACCAGTGTTTCACACTGTTATAGAACACATCATCACCACCAGTGTTTCACACTGTTATAGAACACATCATCATCACCATGGTGTCACACTGTTATAGAACACATCATCATCACCAGGGTTTCACACTGTTATAGAACACATCATCATCACCAGGGTGTCACACTGATATAGAACACATCATCATCACCAGGGTGTCACACTGTTATAGAACACATCACCACCAGGGTTTCACACTGTTATAGAACTCATCATCATCACCAGGGTGTCACACTGATATAGAACACATCACCACCACCAGGGTTTCACACTGTTATAGAACACATCATCACCAGGGTTTCACACTGCTATAGAACACATCATCATCACCAAGGTTTCACACTGTTATAGAACACATCATCACCACCAGTGTTTCACACTGTTAGAGAACACACCATCACCACCAGGATGTCACACTGATATTGAACACATCATCATCACCAGGGTTTCACACTGTTATAGAACACATCATCATCACCAGGGTTTCACACTGTTAGAGAACACGTCATTACCAGGGTTTCACACTGCTATAGAACACATCATCACCACCAGGGTTTCACACTGTTATAGAACACATCATCATCACCAGGGTTTCACACTGTTAGAGAACACATCATTACCAGGGTTTCACAGTGCTATAGAACACATCATCATCACCAGGTTTTCACACTGTTAAAGAACACATCATTACCAGGGTTTCACACTGCTATAGAACACATCATCATCACCAGGGTGTCACACTGTTATAGAACACATCACCACCAGGGTTTCACACTGTTATAGAACACATCATCATCCCCAGGGTGTCACACTGTTATAGAACACATCACCACCACCAGTGTTTCACACTGTTATAGAACACATCATCACCACCAGGGTGTCACACTGATATAGAACACATCACCACCACCAGGGAGTCACACTGTTATAGAACACATCATCATCACCAGGGTTTCACACTGTTGTAGAACACATCATCATCACCAGGGTTTCACACTGCAATAGAACACATCATCACCACCAGGGTTTCACACTGTTATAGAACACATCACCACCACCAGGGTTTCACACTGCTACAGAACACATCATCACCACCACGGTTTCACACTGTTATAGAACACATCACCACCACCTGGGTTTCACACTGTTATAGAACACATTATCACCACCAGGATTTCACACTGTAAAAGAACACATCACCACCACCAGGGTTTCACACTGTTATACAACAGTGTTTCGCACCAGGGTTTCACACTGTTATAGAACACATCACCATAACCAGGGTTTCACACTGTTATAGAACACATCATCACCACCAGTGTTTCACACTGTTATAGAACACATCATCACCAGCGTTTCCCACTGTTACAGAACACATCATCACAAGGGTTTCACACTGTTATAGAACAGTGTTTCGCACCAGGGTTTCACACTGTTATAGAACACATCACCATAACCAGGGTTTCAAACTGTTATAGAACACATCATCACCACCAGTGTTTCACACTGTTATAGAACACATCATCATCGCCAGGGTTTCGCACAGATACAGAACACATCATCATCACCAGGGTTTCGCACAGTTATGGAACAGATCATCATCACCAGGGATTCACACTGTTATAGAACACATCATCACCACCAGGGTTTCACACTGTTATAGAGCACATAATCATCACCAGGGTGTGACACTGTTATAGATCACATCACCACCACCAGGGTTTCACACTGTTATAGAACACATCATCACCACCAGGGTTTCACACTGTTATAGAACACATCACACCACCAGGTTTTCACACTGTTATAGAACACATCATCACCACCAGGATTTCACACTGTAATAGAACACATCACCACCACCAGGGTTTCACACTGTTATAGAACACATCATCACCTCCAGGGTTTCACACTGTTATAGAACACATCATCATCACCAGGATGTCACACTGATATTGAACACATCATCACCACCAGGATTTCACAGTGTTATAGAACACATCATCACCACCAGGGTTTCACACTGTTATAGAACACATCATCACCACCAGGGTTTCACACTGTTATAGAACACATCGTCACCACCAGGGTTTCACACTGTTATAGAACACATCATCACCACCAGGGTTTCACACTGTTATAGAACACATCATCACCACCAGGGTTTCACACTGTTATAGAACACATCATCACCACCAGCGTTTCACACTGTTATAGAACACATCATCATCACCAGGGTGTCACACTGATATAGAACACATCATCATCACCAGGGTGTCACACTGTTATAGAACACATCACCACCAGGGTTTCACACTGTTATAGAACACATCATCATCCCCAGGGTGTCACACTGATATAGAACACATCATCATCACCAGGGTGTCACACTGTTATAGAACACATCACCACCACCAGTGTTTCACACTGTTATAGAACACATCATCACCACCAGTGTTTCACACTGTTATAGAACACATCATCATCACCAGGGTGTCACACGGTTATAGAACACATCATCATCACCAGGGTTTCACACTGTTATAGAACACATCATCATCACCAGGGTGTCACACTGATATAGAACACATCATCATCACCAGGGTGTCACACTGTTATAGAACACATCACCACCAGGGTTTCACACTGTTATAGAACTCATCATCATCACCAGGGTGTCACACTTTTATAGAACACATCACCACCACCAGTGTTTCACACTGTTATAGAACACATCATCACCACCAGTGTTTCACACTGTTATAGAACACATCATCACCACCAGGGTTTCACACTGTTATAGAACACATCATCATCACCAGGGTGTCACACTGTTATGAACACATCACCACCAGGGTTTCACACTGTTATAGAACTCATCATCATCACCAGGGTTTCACACTGATATAGAACACATCATCATCACCAGGGTGTCACACTGTAACAGAACACATCATCATCACCAGGGTTTCACACTGATATAGAACACATCATCATCACCAGGGTGTCACACTGTTATAGAACACATCACCACCAGGGTTTCACACTGTTATAGAACTCATCATCATCACCAGGGTTTCACACTGTTATAGAACTCATCATCATCACCAGGGTGTCACACTGTTATAGAACACATCACCACCAGGGTTTCACACTGTAATAGAACTCATCATCATCACCAGGGTTTCACACTGTTATAGAACTCATCATCATCACCAGGGTGTCACACTGTTATTGAACACATCACCACCACCAGTGCTTCACACTGCTATAGAACACATCATCACCACCAGTGTTTCACACTGTTATAGAACAGATCATCACCATCAGGCTTTCACACTGTTATAGAACACATCATCACCGGGGTTTCACACTGCTATAGAACACATCATCACCAGGGTTTCACACTGTTATAGAACACATCATCACCACCAGTGTTTCTCACTGTTATAGAACAGATCATCACCACCAGGGTTTCAAACTGTTATAGAACACATCATCACCACCAGTGTTTCACACTGTTATAGAACACATCATCATTGCCAGGGTTTCGCACAGATACAGAACACATCATCATCACCAGGGTTTCGCACAGTTATGGAACACATCATCACCAGGGTTTCACACAGTTATAGAACACATCATCATCACCAGGGATTCACACTGTTATAGAACACATCATCACCAGGGTTTCACACTGTTATAGAACACATCATCATCACCAGGGTTTCACACTGATATAGAACACATCATCATCACTAGGGTTTCACAGTGCTATAGAACACATCATCATCACCAGGTTTTCACACTGTTAAAGAACACATCATTACCAGGGTTTCACACTGCTATAGAACACATCATCATCACCAGGGTTTCACACTGTTATAGAACACATCATCATCACCGGGGTTTCACACTGCTATAGAACACATCATCACCAGCAGGGTTTCACACTTTTATAGAACACATCATCATCACCAGGGTGTCACACTGATATAGAACACATCATCATCACCAGGGTGTCACACTGTTATAGAACACATCACCACCAGGGTTTTACACTGTTATAGAACACACCATCATCACCAGGGTGTCACACTGATATAGAACACATCACCACCACCACTGTTTCACACTGTTATAGAACACATCATCGCCACCAGGGTTTCACACTGTTATAGAACACAAAATCATCACCAGGGTGTCACACTGATATAGAACACATCATCATCACCAGGGTGTCACACTGTTATAGAACACATCACCACCAGGGTTTCACACTGTTATAGAACACATCATCATCACCAGGGTGTCACACTGATATAGAACACATCACCACCACCAGTGTTTCACACTGTTATAGAACACATCATCACCACCAGGGTTTCACACTGTTATAGAACACATCATCATCACCAGGGTGTCACACTGATATAGAACACATCACCACCACCAGGGTGTCACACTGTTATAGAACACATCATCATCACCAGGGTTTCACACTGTTATAGAACACATCATCATCACCAGGGTTTCACACTGATATAGAACACATCATCATCACCAGGGTGTCACACTGTTATACAACACATCACCACCAGGGTTTCACACTGTTATAGAACACATCATGATCACGAGGGTGTCACACTGATATAGAACACATCACCACCACCAGTGTTTCACACTGTTATAGAACACATCATCACCACCAGGGTTTCACACTGTTATTGAACACACCATCACCACCAGGGTTTCACACTGTTATAGAACACATCTTCACCACCAGGGTTTCACACTGTTATAGAACACAAGATCATCACCAGGGTGTCACACTGATATCGAACACATCACCACCACCATGGTTTCACACTGTTATAGAACACATCACCACCACCAGTGTTTCACACTGTTATAGAACACATCATCACCACCAGTGTTTCACACTGTTATAGAACACATCATCATCACCAGGGTGTCACACTGTTATAGAACACATCATCACCACCAGGGTTTCACACTGGTACAGAACACATCACCACCAGGGTTTCATGCTGTTAAAGAACACATCATCACCACCAGTGTTTCACACTGTTATAGAACACATCATCATCGCCAGGGTGTCACACTGTTATAGAACACATCATCACCACCAGGGTTTCACACTGTTATAGAACACATCACCATCACCAGGGTTTCACACTGTTATAGAACACATCATCATCACCTGGGTTTCACACTATTATAGAACACATCATCATCACCAGGGTTTCACACTGTTATAGAACACATCATCATCACCAGGGTTTCACACTGTTATAGAACACATCATCCCCACCAGGGTTTCACACTGTTATAGAACACATCATCCCCACCAGGGTTTCACACTGTTATAGAACACATCATCATCACCTGGGTTTCACACTATTATAGAACACATCATCATCACCAGGGTTTCACACTGTTATAGAACACATCATCATCACCAGGGTTTCACACTGTTATAGAACACATCATCCCCACCAGGGTTTCACACTGTTATAGAACACATCATCCCCACCAGGGTTTCACACTGTTATAGAACACATCATCATCACCTGGGTTTCACACTATTATAGAACACATCATCATCACCAGGGTTTCACACTGCTATAGAACACATCATCACCACCAGGGTTTCACACTGTTATAGAACAGATCATCACCAGGGTTTCACACTGTTATAGAACACATCATCACCACCAGGGTTTCACACTGTTATAGAACACATCATCATCACCAGGGTTTCACACTGTTATAGAACACATCATCACCACCAGGGTTTCACACTGTTATAGAACACATAATCATCACCAGGGTTTCACACTGTTATAGAACACATCATCACCACCAGGGTTTCACACTGTTATAGAACACATCATCACCACCAGGGTTTCACACTGTTATAGAACACATCATCACCACCAGGGTTTCACACTGTTATAGAACACATCATCCCCACCAGGGTTTCACACTGTTATAGAACACATCATCAACACTAGTGTTTCACACTGTTATAGAACACATTATCATCACCAGGGTGTCACACTGTTATAGAACACATCATTACCACCAGTGTTTCACGCTGTTATAGAACACATCATCATCACCAGGGTTTCACACTGTTATAGAACACATCATCACCACCAGGGTTTCACACCGTTATAGAACACATTATCATCACCAGGGTGTCACACTGTAATAGAACACATCATCACCACCAGGGTTTCACACTGTTATAGAACACATCACCACCACCAGTGTTTCACACTGTTATAGAACACATCATCACCACCAGGGTTTCACACTGTTATAGAACACATCAGCACCACCAGGGTTTCACACTGTTATAGAACACATGATCACCACCAGTTTTTCACACTGTTCTAGAACACATCATCACCACCAGGGTTTCACACTGTTATAGAACACATCATCACCACCAGGGTTTCACACTGTTATAGAACACATCATCATAACCAGAGTTTCACACTGTTATCGAACACATCATCACCACCAGGGTTTCACACTGTTATAGAACACATCATCATCACCAGGGTGTCACACTGTTATAGCACACATCATCACCACCAGGGTTTCACACTGATATAGAACACATCATCATCACCAGGATGTCACACTGATATTGAACACATCATCACCACCAGGGTTTCACACTGTTATAGAACACATCATCACCACCAGGGTTTCACACTGTTATAGAACACATCATCACCAGCAGGGTTTCACACTGTTATAGAACACATCATCACCACCAGGGTTTCACACTGTTATAGAACACATCATCATCACCAGGATGTCACAATGTTATAGAACACATCGTCACCACCAGTGTTTCACACTGTTATAGAACACATCATCACCACCAGGGTTTCACACTGTTATAGAACACATCTTCACCACCAGGATTTCACACTGTTATAGAACACATCATCACCACCAGGGTTTCACACTTTTATAGAACACATCATCACCACCAGGGTTTCACACTGTTATAGAACACATCATCATCACCAGGGCTTCTCACTGTTATAGAACACATCATCACCACCAGGGTTTCACACTGTTATACAACACATCATCACCACCAGGGTTTCACACTGTTATAGAACACATCATCATCAGCAGGGATTCACACTGTTATAGAACACATCATCATCACCAGAGTGTCACACTGTTATAGAACACATCATCACCACCAGGGTTTCACACTGTTATAGAACACATCATCATCACCAGGGTTTCACACTGTTATAGAACAGATCATCATCACCAGGATGTCACACTGATATTGAACACATCATCACCACCAGGGTTTCACACTGTTATAGAACACATCATCACCACCAGGGTTTCACAGTGTTGTGGAACACATCATCACCACCAGGGTTTCACACTGTTATAGAACACATCATCATCACCAGTGTTTCACACTGTTATAGAACACATCATCACCACCAGAGTTTCACACTGTTATAGAACACACCATCACCACCAGGGTTTCACACTGTTACAGAACACATCATCACCACCAGGGTTTCACACGGTAAAAGAACACATCATCACCACCAGCGTTTCACACTGTTATAGAACACATGATCACCACCAGGGTTTCACACGTTATAGAACACATCATCATCACCAGGGTTTCACACTGTTATAGAACACATCATCACCACCAGGGTTTCACACTGTAATAGAACACATCATCACCACCAGGGTTTCACACTGTTAGAGAACACATCATCACCGGGGTTTCACACTGTTATAGAACACATCATCACCACCAGGGTTTCACACTGTTATAGAACACATCATCACCACCAGGGTTTCAGACTGTTATAGAACCCATCATCACCACCAGGGTTTCAAACCGTTATAGAACACATCATCACCAGGGTTTCACACTGTTATAGAACACATCATCACCACCAGGGTTTCACACTGTTATAGAACACATCATCACCAGGGTTTCACACTGTTATAGAACACATCATCACCACCAGGGTTTCACACTGTTATAGAACACATCATCACCAGGGTTTCACACTGTTATAGAACACATCATCACCACCAGGGTATCACACTGTTATAGAACACATCATCACCACCAGGGTTTCACACTGTTATAGAAGACCTCATCACCACCAGGGTTTCACACTGTTATAGAACACATCATCACCACCAGGGTTTCACACTGTTATAGAACACATCTTCACCACCAGGGTTTCACACTGTTATAGAACACATCATCACCACCAGGGTGTCACACTGTTATAGAACACATCATCACCACCAGGGTGTCACACTGTTATAGAACACATCATCACCACCAGGGTTTCATACTGTTTTAGAACACATCATCATCACCAGGGTGTCACACTGTTATAGAACACATCATCACCACCAGGGTTTCACACTGTTATAGAAGACCTCATCACCACCAGGGTTTCACACTGTTATAGAACACATCATCATCACCAGGGTTTCACACTGTTATAGAACACATCATCACCACCAGGGTTTCACACTGTTATAGAACACATCTTCACCACCAGGGTTTCATACTGTTTTAGAACACATCATCATCACCAGGGTATCACACTGTTATAGAACACATCATCACCACCAGGGTTTCACACTGTTATAGAAGACCTCATCACCACCAGGGTTTCACACTGTTATAGAACACATCATCATCACCAGGGTTTCACACTGTTATAGAACACATCATCACCACCAGGGTTTCACACTGTTATAGAACACATCTTCACCACCAGCGTTTCACACTGTTATAGAACACATCATCACCACCAGGGTGTCACACTGTTATAGAACACATCATCACCACCAGGGTTTCATACTGTTTTAGAACACATCATCATCACCAGGGTGTCACACTGTTATAGAACACATCATCACCACCAGGGTTTCACACTGTTATAGAACACATCATCACCACCAGGGTTTCACACTGTTATAGAACACATCATCACCACCCGGGTGTCACACTGTTATAGAACACATCATCACCACCAGGGTTTCACACTGTTATCGAACACATCATCACCACCATGGTTTCACACTGTTATAGAACACATCACCACCAGGGTATCACACTGTTATCGAACACATCACCACCAGAGTTTCACACTGTTATAGAACACATCACTACCAGGGTTTCACACTGTTATAGAACACATCACCACCAGGGGTTCACACTGTTCTTGAACACATCATCACCACCAGGGTTTCACACTGTTATGGAACACATCACCACCAGGGTTTCACACTGTTATAGAACACATCATCACCAGGGTTTCACACTGTTATAGAACACATGATCACCACCAGGGTTTCACACTGTTATAGAACACATCATCACCACCAGGTTTTCACACTGTTATAGAACACATCATCACCGGGGTTTCACTCTGTTATAGAACACATCATCACCGGGGTTTCACTCTGTTATAGAACAGATCATCACCACCAGGGTTTCACACTGTTATAGAACACATCATCACCACCAGGTTTTCACACTGTTATTGAACACATCATCACCAGGGTTTCACACTGTTATAGAACACATCATCACCAGGGTTTCACACTGTTATAGAACACATCACCACCAGGGTTTCACACTGTTTTCGAACACATCACCACCAGGGTGTCACACTGTTATAGAACACATCACCACCAGGGTTTCACACTGTTATAGAACACATCATCACCGGGGTTTCACTCTGTTATAGAACAGATCATCACCACCAGGGTTTCACACTGTTATAGAACACATCATCACCAGGGTTTCACTCTGTTATAGAACACATCATCACCGGGGTTTCACTCTGTTATAGAACAGATCATCACCACCAGGGTTTCACACTGTTATAGAACACATCATCACCAGGGTTTCACTCTGTTATAGAACACATCATCCCCGGCGTTTCACTCTGTTATAGAACACATCATCATCACCACGGTTTCACACTGTTATAGAACAGATCATCACCACCAGGGTTTCACACTGTTATAGAACACATCATCACCACCAGGTTTTCACACTGTTATAGAACACATCATCACCGGGGTTTCACTCTGTTATAGAACACATCATCACCGGGGTTTCACTCTGTTATAGAACAGATCATCACCACCAGGGTTTCACACTGTTATAGAACACATCATCACCAGGGTTTCACACTGTTATAGAACACATCATCACCACCAGTGTTCCAATCTGTTATAGAACACATCATCACCACCAGGGTTTCACACTGTTATAGAACACATCATCACCGGGGTTTCACTCTGTTATAGAACACATCATCACCGGGGTTTCACTCTGTTATAGAACAGATCATCACCACCAGGGTTTCACACTGTTATAGAACACATCATCACCAGGGTTTCACACTGTTATAGAACACATCATCACCAGGGTTTCACACTGTTATAGAACACATCATCACCAGGGTTTCACACTGTTATAGAACACATCATCACCAGGGTTTCACACTGTTATAGAACACATCACCACCAGGGTTTCACACTGTTATAGAACACATCACCACCAGGGTGTCACACTGTTATAGAACACATCACCACCAGGGTTTCACACTGTTATAGAACACATCATCACCGGGGTTTCACTCTGTTATAGAACAGATCTTCACCACCGGGGTTTCACTTTGTTATAGAACAGATCATCACCACCAGGGTTTCACACTGTTATAGAACACATCATCACCAGGGTTTCACTCTGTTGTAGAACACATCATCACCGGGGTTTCACTCTGTTATAGAACAGATCATCACCACCAGGGTTTCACACTGTTATAGAACACATCATCACCAGGTTTTCACACTGTTATAGAACACATCATCATCACCAGGGTTTCACACTGTTATAGAACACATCATCACCACCAGGTTTTCACACTGTTATAGAACACATCATCACCAGGGTTTCACACTGTTATAGAACACATCATCACCAGGGTTTCACACTGTTATAGAACACATCATCACCAGGGTTTCACACTGTTATAGAACACATCATCACCAGGGTTTCACACTGTTATAGAACACATCACCACCAGGGTTTCACACTGTTATAGAACACATCACCACCAGGGTGTCACACTGTTATAGAACACATCACCACCAGGGTTTCACACTGTTATAGAACACATCATCACCGGGGTTTCACTCTGTTATAGAACAGATCATCACCACCAGGGTTTCACACTGTTATAGAACACATCATCATCACCAGGGTTTCACTCTGTTATAGAACACATCATCACCGGGGTTTCACTCTGTTATAGAACAGATCATCACCACCAGGGTTTCACACTGTTATAGAACACATCATCACCAGGGTTTCACTCTGTTATAGAACACATCATCCCCGGGGTTTCACTCTGTTATAGAACACATCATCATCACCACGGTTTCACACTGTTATAGAACAGATCATCACCAGCAGGGTTTCACACTGTTATAGAACACATCATCACCACCAGGTTTTCACACTGTTATAGAACACATCATCACCGGGGTTTCACTCTGTTATAGAACACATCATCACCGGGGTTTCACTCTGTTATAGAACAGATCATCACCACCAGGGTTTCACACTGTTATAGAACACATCATCACCAGGGTTTCACACTGTTATAGAACACATCATCACCACCAGTGTTCCAATCTGTTATAGAACACATCATCACCACCAGGGTTTCACACTGTTATAGAACACATCATCACCGGGGTTTCACTCTGTTATAGAACACATCATCACCGGGGTTTCACTCTGTTATAGAACAGATCATCACCACCAGGGTTTCACACTGTTATAGAACACATCATCACCAGGGTTTCACACTGTTATAGAACACATCATCACCAGGGTTTCACACTGTTATAGAACACATCATCACCAGGGTTTCACACTGTTATAGAACACATCATCACCAGGGTTTCACACTGTTATAGAACACATCACCACCAGGGTTTCACACTGTTATAGAACACATCACCACCAGGGTGTCACACTGTTATAGAACACATCACCACCAGGGTTTCACACTGTTATAGAACACATCATCACCGGGGTTTCACTCTGTTATAGAACAGATCTTCACCACCGGGGTTTCACTTTGTTGTAGAACAGATCATCACCACCAGGGTTTCACACTGTTATAGAACACATCATCACCAGGGTTTCACTCTGTTGTAGAACACATCATCACCGGGGTTTCACTCTGTTATAGAACAGATCATCACCACCAGGGTTTCACACTGTTATAGAACACATCATCACCAGGTTTTCACACTGTTATAGAACACATCATCATCACCAGGGTTTCACACTGTTATAGAACACATCATCACCACCAGGTTTTCACACTGTTATAGAACACATCATCACCAGGGTTTCACACTGTTATAGAACACATCATCACCAGGGTTTCACACTGTTATAGAACACATCATCACCAGGGTTTCACACTGTTATAGAACACATCATCACCAGGGTTTCACACTGTTATAGAACACATCACCACCAGGGTTTCACACTGTTATAGAACACATCACCACCAGGGTGTCACACTGTTATAGAACACATCACCACCAGGGTTTCACACTGTTATAGAACACATCATCACCGGGGTTTCACTCTGTTATAGAACAGATCATCACCACCAGGGTTTCACACTGTTATAGAACACATCATCATCACCAGGGTTTCACACTGTTATAGAACACATCATCACCACCAGGGTTTCACACTGTTAGAGAACACATCATCACCGGGGTTTCACTCTGTTATCGAACACATCATCACCACCAGGGTTTCACACTGCTATAGAACACATCATCACCACCAGGGTTTCACACTGTTATAGAACACATCATCACCGGGGTTTCACAGAACACATCATCATCACCAGGGTTTCACTCTGTTATAGAACAGGCCAAATGTGTTCCACACTACAAAGTATTTACAGCACAGAAACAGGTGCATGCCGTTATTTAGGCTCCACACGTGTATCCTACCATCCTTGTTTATCTAACCCCTATGTCACCTGATTCTGATCTCGCCCATAACTGGAAACATCTTCTTTACATCTACCCCATGAAACCCTTAAAGACCTCTGTCAGGTCACCCTTCAGTCTTCTCTTTTCTAGAGAAATCACCCCCATCCTGTTCAATCTTTCCTGATAAATATAATCTCTCAGTCTTGGTATCATTCTCGTAAATCTTTTTTACACCTTTTCCAGTGCCTTCTTGTCCTTTTTTTGATATGGTGCCCAGAACTGTTCAGAGTACTGCAAGTGCAGTTGAACCAAGGTTCAATACAAGTTTAGCATAACTTGTCTGCTTTTCAATTCTATCCCTCTAGAAACGAACTCCAGTGCTATGTTTTCTTTATTATGGCCTTATTAACCTGCATCACTCCTTTTATTGATTTGTGTATCTGTACTCCCAGATCCCCCTGTTGCTCTACCCCATTTAGACATGTATTTGCAAGGTGTATGAGCCTCTTTACTCTTCCTGCAAAAATGTGCAACATCTCGCATACTGTTATATAAAGCCTCACCACTAGGGGTCTATACTGTTATATAAAGCCTCACCACTAGGGGTCTATACTGTTATATAAAGCCTCACCACTAGGGGTCTATAATGTTATATAAAGCCTCACCACTAGGGGTCTATACTGTTATATAAAGCCTCACCACTAGGGGTCTATACTGTTATATAAAGCCTCACCACTAGGGGTCTATACTGTTATATAAAGCCTCACCACTAGGGGTCTATACTGTTATATAAAGCCTCACCACTAGGGGTCTATACTGTTATATAAAGCCTCACCACTAGGGGTCCATACTGTTATATAAAGCCTCACCACTAGGGGTCTATACTGTTATATAAAGCCTCACCACCAGGGGTCCACACTGTTATATAAAGCCTCACCACCAGGGGTCCGTACAAGGGGTCCATACTGTTATGGAGTGCTTCATGACAAAGTTTTCGTGCTGTTATCGAACGCATCATCACTGATGTTAAACAGCCTGTAGTTACTAGGATTGCCCTTACACCCTTTCTTGAACAATAGTGCCACATTTGCCACTTTCCAATCCTCAGGCACCTCCCCCGCATCTAGGGAAGATTGGAAAATTATGGGAAGCCCTTCTGCTATCTCCTCCCCCAATTCCCTTAGCAACCTGGGATGCAAGCCATCTGGACCAGGCAACTTGTCCACTCTAAGCATACCCAGCCTTTCTAGTACATCCTGTATCAATTTTCATCCCTTCCATTGCTTCTACCTTTTCCACTTCTACCGATATTTTGACAGCATCCACCTCCTTAATAAACAGCGATACAAAGTACTCATTGAGTATTCTAGCCTTGCCCTGCGCCTCTAAGCATGTATCACCTTCTTCGTCCCTAATAGGCCCCACCCCGCCTCTTAGTACCCGCTTACTGTTTACATGCTGGTAGAAGATTTTTGGGTTCCCTTTTATGTTAACCGCCATTCTACTCTCTCTGCCAATCTTATTTTCATCTTCACTTCCCCTCTCAACTTATTGGATTTGGTCTGGTTCTCCCTTGAAGAATTCACCTGACATGCATGGATAAGGAATTAGCTTAAGGATAGAAAACAGTGAGTTTTTCAGACTGGAGGATGGTAGACAGTGGTGTTCCCCAAGGGTCAGTGCTGGGGCCACTGCTTTTTTTGATATATATAAATGACCTGGATATTGGAATACAGAGTAGAATTTATAAATTTGCTGATGACACCAAACTTGGGGGTGTGGCGAACAGTGATGATGATGCCAATCGACTGCAACAGGGCATAGAAAGGCTAGCAGAATGGACAAACAAGTGGCAGATGGAATTTAATACAGAGAAGTGTGAGGTGATGCATTTTGGCAGAAGGAACAGAGAGAGGCAATATACACTTAATGGTACAGTTTTAAAGAGTGTGCGGGGACAGAGGGACCTGGGAGTTAATATGCATAGGTCCCTGAAGGTGGCAGGACATATTGAGAGAGTAGTTAGCAAAGCATATGGGAGCTTGGGCTTCATAAATAGAGGTATTGAGTACAAAAGTAAAGAAACATAGAAACATAAAAAAATAGGAGCAGGAGTAGGCCATTTGGCCCTTCGAGCCTGCTCTGCCATTCAATATGATCATGGCTGATCCGCGAACTCAATACCATATTCCCCCTCTCTCCCCATATCCTTTGATGCCTTTTGCATCTAGAAATCTATCTATCTCCTTCTTAAATATATTCAGTGACTTGGCCTCCACAGCCTTCTGTGGTAGAGAATTCCACAGGTTCACTACCCTCTGAGTGAAGAAATTTCTCCTCATCTCAGTCCTAAATGTCCTACCCCGTATTCTGAGACTGTGACCCCTCGTTCTAGACCCCCCAGCCAGGGGAAACATCCTCCCTGCATCCAGTCTGTCTAGCCCTGTCAGAATTTTATACGTTTCAATGTGATCCCCTCTCATTCTTCTAAGCTCTAGTGAATACAGGCCTAGTCGACCCAATCTCTCCTCATACGACAGTCCTGCCATCTCAGAAGTTATGCTGAACCTTTATAAAGTGCTGGTTAGGCCACAACTGGCGTATTGCGTCCAGTTCTGGTCACCACACTTTAGGAAGGATGTGAAGGCCCTTGAGAGGGTGCAGAGGAGATTTACCAGAATGGTTCCAGGGATGGGGGACCTTAGCTACAAGGACAGCTTGGAGAAGCTGGATTTGTTTTCATTAGAGCAAAGGAGGTTGAGGGGTGATTTGATAGAGGTGTACAAGATTATGACGGGTTTGGATAGGCTAGACGGAGAAAGGCTGTTCCCATTAGTTGATGGTACAAGGACTAGGGAACACAGATTTAAAGTTTTGGGCAAGAGATACAGGGGGAATATGAGGAAAAACTTTTTTACGCAGCGAGTGGTGAGGACCTGGAATTCGCTGCCGACGGAAGTGGTGGAACTGGACACACTCAATGTTTTCAAGGGGAGACTGGATAGGCACTTGAGGGAAATAAACTTGCAGGGCTACGAGGACAGAGCAGGGGAATGGCACTGATTGGATTGCTCTACAGAGAGCCGGCACGGATTCGATGGGCTGAATGGCCTCCTTCTGTGCCATTTTGACTCTATGACTCATACTGTTATAGAACACATCATTACAAGGGTTCCATTACAAGGAACGTACCATCAACAGGATTACATACTGTTATAGAAAGCCTCAACACAAGAGTTCCATGCTGTTATAGAACACCTCACCACATGGTTGTAGAATGCAAATCGCAAGGTGTCCATACTGATATAGAACGTATCACCACCAAGGGTCTATACCGTTACAGAACACCTTATCACAAGTTTGCTGACGATACAAAGCTAGGTGGGACAGTAAGCTGTGAGGAGAACACAAAGAGTCTGCAAAGGGATATAGATAGACTGAGTGAGTGGGCAGTAAGGTGGCAGATGGAGTGTAATGTAGGGAAATGGGAGGTTATTCAGTTTGGTAGGAAGAATAGAAAAACAGAATATCTTTTAAATGGTGAGAAACTTTCAAATGTTGGTGTTCAGAAAGACTTGTCTGTCCTCGTGCAAGAAACACAGAAAGCTAGCATGCAGGTACAGCAAGCAATAAGGAAGGCAAATGGCATGTTGGCCTTTATTGCAAGGGGGTTGGAGTATAAGAGTAAGGAAGTCTTGCTACAATTGTACAGGGCTTTGGTGAGACCACACCTGGAGTACTGGGCACAGTTTTGGTCTCCTTATCTAAGGAAGGATATACTTGCCTTGGAGGTGGTGCAATGAAGGTTCACTAGATTGATTCATAGAAACATAGAAACATAGAAGATAGGAGCAGGAGTAGGCCATTCGGCCCCTCGAGCCTGCTCCGCCATTCAATGAGATCATGGCTGATCATCCAAATTCAGTACCCTGTCCCTGCCTTCTCCCCATATCCCTTGATCCCTTTAGCCTTAAGAAATATATCCAACTCCTTCTTGAATATATTTAATGAACTGGCCTCCACCGCCCTCTGTGGCAGAGAATTCCACAGGTTCACCACTCTCTGGGTGAAGAAATTCCTCCTCATTTCAGTCCTAAATGGCTTACCCCTTATCCTTAGACTATGACCCCTGGTTCT
This sequence comes from Somniosus microcephalus, assembly GCF_052327205.1. Classification (NCBI taxonomy): domain Eukaryota; kingdom Metazoa; phylum Chordata; class Chondrichthyes; order Squaliformes; family Somniosidae; genus Somniosus; species Somniosus microcephalus. Next base: position 156,821,312 of record NC_140990.1, on the reverse strand, counting down.
GGACTCCCCGGCCATCAGAAACATCCTTCCTGCATCTAGTCTGTCCAGGCCTGACAGAATTTTATAGGTTTCGATGAGATCCCCTCTCAATCTTCTAAACTCCAGTGAGTATAAGCCCAATCGACACAATCTCTCCTCATACATCATTCCTGCCATCCCAGGTATCAGCCTGGTGAATCTTCGCTGCACTCCTTCCATGGCAAGAACGTCCTTCCTCAGATAAGGCAACCAAAACTGCACACAATACTCAAGGTGCGGTCTCACCAAGGCCCTGTACAACTGCAGCAAGACATCCTTGTTCCTGTACTTGAACCCTCTTGCTATGAATGCCAACATACCATTTGCCTTCTTAACCGCCTGCTGCACCTGCATGCTTACCTTCAGCGACGGGTGCACAAGAACACCCAGGTCGCTTTGCACTTCCCCTTCTCCCAATCTATTGCCATTCAAAAAATAATCTGCCTTCCTGTTTTTGCCACCAAAGTGGATAACCTCACATTTATCCACATTATAGTGCATTTGCCATGTGTTAGGGAATATATATATATATATATTTTAATAACATAGATTTTAATATGATTAAAATCTAATGATTTAAATAAATCAGATTATGCTTAAGCTGACCACATGCCAAAGGATGGTGTGATGTATCAGATCCAATCACAGCTGGTAACGTCACATCGGCTGACTTAGAAACTGAGAACAATGAAAATGCTGATTTAGCTTAAACTGTGAAAGTGCTGATCTTAGCTTAAAACTGAAAGTGATGATTCTGCTTAACTAGAGAACAAAGGAATGACTGATGTACCAGAGATCCAATCAGTGTGATGTAGTTGAACCAACCATAGCTCTGCATGCATGCTGCTGAGCCAATGGTAATAAAGGGGGCGTGTACATCTGCTGCTGTATAAAAACCAGCCATTTTGAATATGATGTTAGTCGGATAAAGGAAGTCAAACAGTGTAAATCAAGTGATGCAATAAATCGACTATTTAAAACTTACCACCGGACTCGCAAACTTTAATTTTAGTGTGTTGACCTCAGATCAGTGTGGTCCACTGAAATTAATTACCCGATCTAACAATTTGGCGCTGCGAGCAGGGTTGCTGAAGGAAGAGACTGAATCTAAGACACCAGACCTATATTGGAGGTAAGGACTCCTCGTTATAAAAGTCCTCGGTTGGTTGTCTGGTCATCTCCCCTCCACGCAACTCCGCAAACCTCCCGGGTAGCGAACCCTCCGGGTGGTAAGATGGCTCGAGGTCCAATATAGAGCTGTAACTTACTGACTTACTCGGCTGAAAAGCCTTCGACTTGAGACCCCCAAGTAAAGTAATCGATATTATGGCATCACTCGATAAACCTACAACTATTAAAGGGGGGCGTGCCCCACCTGAGATTTCAGAAGATGAAATTCTGTGGGAGTTGAAAGACTATATAAAATTACAGTTTGACTTACCTAAAACCTGGTTCGAAATCGAACAAAAGTACAGTACCTCCTCCGGACAATGGTCTTTGGATGACATAAAAAGGGTCTGGGGAAAAACGACCCGTATGAAAGATAAAAGACGGATCAGATGGTCCTTGGCACTTATGGGCCAGATCCGACGGCGAAATGAGATTAAGACAAACTCCCAACACGATCACGACTTGACCAATGCAAAAGAGCAGAAAGATGCGATTTGTGAACAATTGAAAAAGAAAACAAATGAGCTTGAAAAGTCAGAAGTGGAAGTTAAAAAACTTAAAGGTGAAGTTCAGGATTGTAAAAAACAATTGGATAAACAACCGATAGTCCCGGTAGTTGAAGAAAAGGGAAAATGTGTTGGGACCTGGAAGGGTTACCCAGATCTAAATGAAATAAAGGAGGAAGGTCGTGGGAGACAAAGACAAGAAGCAGGTCAAGAGACTGACTCGGGATCCTCTAGTAATGTCAGTGAAAGTGAAGAAGAGAAAACAGGACCCCATTTGGCCCCGTTGAGACAGAAAAGGAAAAGAGTAGAAAAGGAGTATGAGAAGAAAGAAGATGGGGAAGAAAGGGCGAAGTACCAACTCCCCCCGTGGGACGGAGTCCAAATTCTGATTGTAATGATACCCAGGAGAGAGGGAAATAAGTTACACAGCAAAGTAAAGACTGGCCTGGGAAATGATGAGCAAGAATTAGATGCCAGATGGGATGCGATCCAACAGTGGTTACAAGTGTTTAGCCCTGCAAAAATGGATTGGGGAAAGGTCATAGCCTGTCAACAGAAAGGGATGGAGGAAGTGTTAGAGTACGACGGGCGATTGAAAAATAACTGGTTGGAACACTCGGGGCTGAACACAGGAGAGATAAAGAAGGAAAAAGATCTAATTTGCAGGCTAACCAATCTGAAAACTCAGCAACGGAAGAAAAAAAACAGAGATTTGGAAAGCCAGGAAATGCTGAGACGCCGATGGAAAAAGAGGAAAAAAAAGAGAAACTTAAAGTTTTACTGACATGGAAGTTATTAACATCTGTGCTGAGGCAAATAAAACACAAGATTTGCTGAGTGAAAGAAACCTTGAAAAATGACTATGACTGTTTAAGAAGTTACAGTATTTCTTTTGTCTGATTAGATGTTCTTTAAAAGAAAGATTCTGTTATGTGTGTTTCAGCTCCACCCACTTCTGTGTTAAAAGCGTTTAAATCTTTTGTCTTGTCTTGGATTTTGGAAGTTTTAAGAATGTGCGAATAAGATTGTGCCCCAAGAATTGAAAAAAAAACCCGTTGAAATAATTTAAGTTAAGCTGGTGTGTAAAAACTGAGAAGAGCAACAAAAAGTTTTTTTAACAAAAGATTGCGATAGATTTTTGTACTTGCAGTGCAAACTGTACAATGTCACATTAAGTTTCAGTCTAAGATTTAACCTTGGAGTCGCGGTTGCTATGGTGAAATCTTCTAAAGCAGTTTGATTTGATTTGTTTAAATGTGAAAAACTAATTTTTCTCCAGTTATGTTTTTACAGTATTTTGGAAAGACATTTGAAGAAAGGACAATAAGAAATATGACGTAATTTACTGTTTTCTGCAAGAATGTGCTATTTTGTTCTGTTTTATCTGTTCTGTTCGTGTTTAGTTAAAGAGTGAAAACACAACTGTCTTTTTCGATCAGGAAAGTTTTTTTTAATTTACGTGAAGTGACGAAATTACGCCTGATAATGTTTTGCTCCACCTTCTTAAAAACCTGCAAAGGAGTTAACCCTTCCCACTGACAGCTGTTTAAGTTCACCAAGCAACAACTTTAGTATGAAATTTAAAGATATGGGACATTATTAAATTTAAGTTTCTTAATTTTAAGTTAATATTTCCCCATAGTGATAGAAGAAAAATTATGATTTGATAAATGGAAGTTATCTTGTAAACTAATTGTATGATAATGTTAAAACAAGGCACTACTGAATGGGCTCCTAGGGTTGGTATTGGTAATACCGTAATGGCACCCCAAGCCCAAGGCACTACTGAATGGGCTCCTAGGGTTGGTATTGGTAATACCGTAATGGCACCCCAAGCCCAAGGCACTACTGAATGGACTCCTAGGGTTGGTATTGGTAATACCGTAATGGCACCCCAAGCCCAAGGATGAGAGGTGTACTGAATACAGAATATTGGGGTAGTGAAGGACGGAATGCACATATCCCACATGTAATTAAAGGAAAGTGATTGAGAGTGTAAGATTGAAACAGGAGAATTACACTACTGAATGAGAACTTGCAAAATGCTCTCAGGCAGTTTAAAAGAGCAGAAATAAAACTGAAAAAAAATCAGTCTGAACTCGATGATCTGAAACAAGAAGAAAATAATTTGAACGACCGCTTACTAAATCTCCAGGTAGATTGCCAGACCAAGGAAGAACTGGTTTCAGACTTGGAGAATAAATTAATGAATTAAAGAATAAATAGAGAATAAAAAAATAAATTAAACAACTACAGGAAAGAGCACTTCAGGAGAAAGAAATGGAAGAGATTAATGTAGGGCTAGTTACTGCTAAAAATCAGCTTGAAATCAAGCAGGCTGAAGTGGCCAAATTACAGGCAGAGGGCCAAGAGCTCAGGTCAAAGCTTAAATAGCAGCAAGTAAGACCCTGAAGAAGTATTCAGCCATTAGACGACTACAATCTTTTGATAAGATACCTGAAAGCCCGAGAAAGGCTTGTATCGGATGGCACATGTGGCATGATATTGAGATACCGGTATGAGTGTGCAAATGTGATTTGTTACGTATGAAGTAATTACCATCCAGGAATGTATGGTGAATTTACATTGAAGAACGGGTCTCAGACATGCTCAGTTACTTGACAACAGCAAAACATGAAATGGTTAATGTGGCTCAGGAGAGCGAGACAACTTTTAAAGCATTGACACATACTCCATCGAGAAACTATCTAATTAATGAAACAATCAGAATAGAGTTAAACACACTGGTACCTGTTAGAGGGATTGAAATTGAAGTTGAAGTGGAGAGTTACATGGAATCTGGATTGGGACAATTGAGGGCTAAGGAGAAATCATGTTTAGTAAGAATTATCCACAAGATGGATACGAGTAAAAGAGATCTGGAGAATCTTTTAAATCCATGATTTGTTGATTAGATGTTAAACTGTAATGTCGCTTGAAATGATTGTAAGACTGAATTTAACTGTGACTGTGATAATTGTGTTTTGTAGGTAACAGAGCGTGGGAAAAACCAGTACGAATCCAGTATGAGGTGATTTTAGTGGTGCCTCCTGTGTCACTACTACTGCAATTACCATGCTTTACGGGTCTAACAGGACCTGTCCCATCAACCAACACGCTTTTAAGTATGAGCTACACAATTATGTGGCACAATTCGAATACTCGGATATGACATTCCCCTGTTGTTTGTGGGTTTCAGTGAGCTCATGATGCGACTGAACTCCACCCTAAAGCATTTTTATGTTTTGGAGCAAGACAACTCGAGAATAGATATTGAAATTGACAGCATAGGGAACAACTCACATTGGTGGGATATTGGGCTTAAAACATCAGCACACCCTTAGGTTTGTATTATTTCACATGCTCTGGTAGCTATCCAACTTGTAATGATAGTGTATTTGATATATGTAACGTGTGTAGTAAGTCTTTGATACATAAGCCAATTGGGTACTCATGCCCATGACTGACAAGCATTAACAAATTAATTGAGCACACCGAAAGAGAAGATCCGAAGTAATGTAGAGGAGACCCCAGGCGGGGTAACATCAGGAAAGATAGAAGAAACAGAGGATACCCCAGGCGGGGCAGAATTGGAACACCAGAACAGTGAATTGAATTTGAGTAAGGGGTCAGAGGTTGCTCCTCCCCCTCAAAGGAATGGACTGTAAGGAAGGGAGAAATCTTCAAGACTCCCTACTAACGCCCAAGTTGAGAGAGCAATAAGAGCTAGCTAGATTAGTCAAGAGCTGATTGTGAGAAGTCAATAAGGATATTTCCTTCTCAAAGAAGGGAATTGTAAGAAATAGCTGTTAGATTCAAAGATGGGTATTAATTCTTAGACCAGGGACTGACAACAGGCAAGTGGAAAAAGATAGCATAAATGCCAGCAAGGTCGAATATCAAGCATCAAAAGACAAATAGAAATGATAAGGGAATGGTAAAATGCAAGGAAACAGGGAGGATAGCACCTGCTAGATAACAAGGAGCCACGAAGCCATAAAATGCCCTTGAAGAATCTTGACAAAACATTCCTCAGAAAGATAAGAGGGAGGCCTTGTACAATAGGATGGTGATCAAATTGTGTGTTTCTGTTGATTAAATGTGATTGCCACCAGGCGGCTGCTGCCCCGCGGGCAAGACGCCTTGCAGGTCGCCACAGACCGTTTTTACATCTTAAAGGGGCATGTTATATTTAGCTGCTAGATTGTTTTGTACCTTTTTCTACTTTTTATAATTTTTGTACCTTTTTACTTTTTAATTTTTACCTGAATGTATTTTTCAAATCCAAAGCCATAAGCTGAGGGGAGCTCCTCCCACTTTTTAAGATGCACTAATTAATTTAAGATCATGAAATCAATTAACTTATTAAAACCAGGCTTTTACTGTGGCCAAGTAAAATCCTGGTTGATGTAAATTTGTGCAGAGCCACTGATCCGGACAGTGGCAAAACACAGCAATGATTGATTATATTATTAATCTGACTCTTTATTTTTATGATTCAATTTTTGAAAGAATCAAAGGGGGGAGTGTTAGGGAATATATATATATATATTTTAATAACATAGATTTTAATATGATTAAAATCTAATGATTTAAATAAATCAGATTATGCTTAAGCTGACCACATGCCAAAGGATGGTGTGATGTATCAGATCCAATCACAGCTGGTAACGTCACATCGGCTGACTTAGAAACTGAGAACAATGAAAATGCTGATTTAGCTTAAACTGTGAAAGTGCTGATCTTAGCTTAAAACTGAAAGTGATGATTCTGCTTAACTAGAGAACAAAGGAATGACTGATGTACCAGAGATCCAATCAGTGTGATGTAGTTGAACCAACCATAGCTCTGCATGCATGCTGCTGAGCCAATGGTAATAAAGGGGGCGTGTACATCTGCTGCTGTATAAAAACCAGCCATTTTGAATATGATGTTAGTCGGATAAAGGAAGTCAAACAGTGTAAATCAAGTGATGCAATAAATCGACTATTTAAAACTTACCACCGGACTCGCAAACTTTAATTTTAGTGTGTTGACCTCAGATCAGTGTGGTCCACTGAAATTAATTACCTGATCTAACACCATGTTTCTGCCCAATCACCCAACCTGTCCAAATCGTACTGGAGTTTCACGACATCCTCCTCACAGCATACCCTCCCATCCAGCTTTGTGTCATCTGCAAATTTGGAGATATTACATCCAATTCCCTCATCCAGATCATTAATATATATTGTGAACAGCTGGGGTCCTAGGACCGATCCTTGCGGTACCCCACTAGTCACTGCCTGCCACTCGGAAAACGACCCGTTTATTACAACTCTTTGCTTTCTGTCCGCCAACCAGTTCTCTATCCAAGTCAATACCTTGCCCCCAATCCCATGTGCCTTAATTTTGCATGCTAATCTCTTATGCGGGACCTTATCGAAAGCCTTCTGAAAGTCCAAATACACCACATTCACTGGTTCTCCCTTATCTATTTTACCAGTTACATCCTCAAAAAATTCCAGTAGATTAGTCAAGCATGATTTACCTTTTGTAAATCCATGTTGACTTTGTCCGATCCTGTCACTGCTTTCCAAGTGCTCTGCTATTACATCTTTTATAATGGACTCTAGCATTTTCCCCACTACCGATGTCAGGCTTACTGGTCTATAATTCCCCGCTTTTTCTCGACCACCTTTTTTGAATAGTGGGGTAACATTAGCTACCCTCCAATCCATGGGTACTGTTCCAGAGTCTATCGAGTTCTGGAAGATGACCAGCAATGCATCTACTATTTCTAGGGCCAATTCCTTAAGTACCCTAGGATGTAGATTATCAGGCCCTGGGGATTTATCGGCCTTCAGTCCCATCAATTTTCCTAACACCATTTCCCTACAAATACTGATTTCTTTCAGTTCCACCCTTTCATCAGACCCTATGTTCCCCAGCATCTCTGGGAGGTTATTTGTGTCCTCCTTTGTGAAGACAGAACCAAAATATGTATTTAGTTGGTCTGCCATTTCTTTGTTCCCCATTATAAATTCCCCTGATTCTGACTGCAAGGGACCTACACTTGGCTTCACCAATCTTTTTCTCTTCACATATCTATACAAGCTTTTACAGTCAGTTTTTATGTTCACTGCAAGCTTACTCTCATAATCTATTTTCCCTTTCTTAATTAATCCCTTTGTCCTCCTTTGTTGAATCCTAAACTGCTCCCAATCCTCAGGATTATTGCTTTTTCTGGCCAATTTGTATGTCCTCTCCTTGGATCTTATGCTATCCCTAATTTCCCTTGTTAGCCACGGTTGAGTCACCTTTTTTGTTTTATTTTTATGCCAAACTGGGATGAACAAATTCTGTAGTTCATCCATTCGGTCTTTGAATGTTTGCCATTGCCTATCCACCGTCAACCCTTTGAGTGACATTCCCCAAACAATCCTACCCAACTCGCTCCTCAGACCATCGTAGTTTCCTTTATTTAAATTGAGGACCCTAGTCTCCGAGTCAACTACTTCATTCTCCATCTTAATGAAGAATTCAATCATATTATGATCGGTCTGACCCAAGGGGCCTCGTACAACAAGTTTACTAATTAATCCTTTCTCGGTACATAATACCCAGTCTAAGATGGCCTGATCTCTGGTTGGTTCCTCGACATATTGGTCCAGGAAACCATCCCGTAAACAGTCCAGGAATTCCTCCTCCACAGTATTGTTACTAATTTGGTTAGCCCAATCTATATGTAGATTAAAGTCACCCATGATGACTGCTGTGCCCTTATTGCACGCTTCTTTAATTTCCCTTTTAATGCCATCCCCAACCTCCGCCTTACTGTTTGGAGGTCTATATACCACTCCCACTAACGTTTTCTTCCCCTTAGTATTTTTCAATTCTACCCATACAGATTCCACATCATCAGAGCTAATACCCTTCATTACAATTGTGTTAATCCCTTCTTTAACCAGTAATGCTACCCCACCTCCCTTTCCTTTTTGCCTATCTTTCCTGAATATCGAATACCCCTGGATGTTGAGTTCCCAGCCTTGGCCATCCTTGAGCCACGTTTCCATAATCCCAACCAAATCATATTCGTTTACCTCCATTTGCGCAGCCAATTCATCCACCTTATTACGAATGCTCCTCGCATTAAGACACAAAGCCTTCAGGCTTGTTTTTTTAACGCTCTTAGACCTATTAGAATTATTATTTACTGTGGCCACTTTTGATTTAAACCGCTGATTTCTCTGACTGCCACTTTTGTTTTTCTCCTTCCTATCTTTTGCTTTTATCCTTGTTTCCCTTTCCTCTGTTTCCCTGCTCAGGTTCCCAATCCCCTGCCATTTTAGTTTAAACCCTCCCCCAGAGCACTAGCAAACACTCCCCCTAGGACATCGGTTCCAGCCCTGCCCAGGTGCAGACCGTCCGGTTTGAACTGGTCCCACCTCCCCCAGAACCGGTTCCAAAATCCCAGGAACTTGAATCCCTCCCCCTTGCACCATTCTTCTAGCCACGTATTTGATGTAAGAAAAAGGAGTCTTACCATCAAGTAACTTTAAAGTAAGCTTTAAGTAACTTATAAACACACTATATACAAGAGAGGTCTTTACCATGCCTCTGGTAGAAGCCTCTTACAATACTGAACAGGCCAGTATTTATACCAGTCCAACAGGAAGTGACATATGACAGGAAGTGAGGTATGTACACCGTTCATAGTTCATAGTTCACAGTTCACAGGAAGTGATGACATAACTTCCCGGAAGTTATTATTATTATCACATTCTTCCCTCCTGCAGGATTAGGAGGCTGTGGTCTATCTTTTGGTCCGCAGCCGCCGAACAAGGAAGAGTCGCACCCGTTTGGATTCCCGTCGTAGAGGGTCGCTGGTCCGCTTACATGCGGTTGGCCATTGGTCAGAGTCTGTGTGGCCTGGATTGCCCTGTGAAGGGTCGGGGAGATCATGGCTTCGAGTACGTGCCCCAATAGGTTCAAAGTCGGACTGCCTCTGTTCAGAGGGAGGTGCAGAGCTGGTCTGTGGCGGATCAGTACTTTCATGCGCGGTACTGGGAGGGTCGCAACCTTGAGTACGGGGTTCTACTGGCACCAAGCTAGTTGGTGTCCGATCAGGATCCTGGAGAGGGGTACCCGATAGGTCCCAAGAGTTTCCTGGTGAAATGCCATCACCCGATGTCCCACTAGGTCCTGGTGGGCAGGGAGCCAGATCCCGTAATGATACGGTAGATTCTCGGCCGTCGGAATATCGTATGTTTGCATAGGTGGGGTTGGCATCAGTTAGTTCGACCTCGTCTACGAGAGGGTCATTTTTAGATGTCCGAACGTATCTTCGGAGTAATACAGGTCCAGGAGTAGTTAGCCATGATGGGAGTGATGTCCCATGAGATGAGCGACGCTGGAATCCAAAGAACCGTTCATGAGGTGTAGTATTTGTGGCTGTAGAAAGCAGGGACCGTATAGAGTGCAATGCATCCGGAAGCACTGTTTCCCATTGCTGGTCTGGTAGGCCCTGAGATCTTAAAGCGAGACGTACGGAATTCCAGATGATACCGTTATACCTCTCTACCTGCCCATTTCCGATGGGATGGTATGGTGTTGTTTTGCTTGTAGAAAATTCCCCGTTCTGAGAGGTAGTCCTTGAGTTCCCTTGACATAAAGGATGTACCCCGATCTGAGTGAATATAAGCCGGCATGCCACAGAGAGAAAATACCTGCTCAAGGCAGCAGATTACTGTGGACGCCAGCATATTGGAGCAGGGGAAGGCAAACGGAAAACGTGAATATTCGTCGATCATGGTGAGCAAATATGTGTTCCGAGTTGAGGAGGGCACTGGGCCCTTCAAATCGATGCTAAGTCGTTGCATCGGTTGGGTTGCATGTATGAGTATACCATCTGAGGGGCGGAAGAACTGAGGTTTTAATTCCGCACAAAGCCGGCATTCTGAGCATATTTTCTTTACATCTCCAGTGGAAAAAGGGAGATTCCGTGATCGTACGAAATGTAGCATGCGCGTAACGCCAGGATGACACAATCCATTGTGGACATCCATGAGAGTAGAGGATGACATAGTGGAGCAGAATGCCCGTGTGAGGGTGTCCGGGGCCACATTCTCCTTGCCAGGCCGATAGAGAATGGTATAACCAAAAGAGGCCAGTTCCATCCTCCAAAGTTGTATTTTATTATTCTTAATTTTGGTTCATTTTCGATTATCGAGCATGAAGGCGACTGATCGTTGGTCCGTGATCAATGTAAAGTGCTGGCGAGCTAGAAAATGGTTCCACTTCCGTACTGCCTCTATGATGGCTGTGGCTTCTTTCTCAACCGGAGGATAATGTAGCTCGGCACCTTGTAAGGTCCTGGACATAAATGCTACAGGACGACCTTCCTGATTCAGAGTAGCCGAGATCGCCACCTCCGAGGCATCACATTCAACCACGAAAGGGAGATTCTCATCGATGGAGTGAAGAGCCGCTTTCTCCAACTGTTTTTTGAGAAGATTAAAGGCTGCAACAGCCGCTGTTCCCAGTGGAAATGATCTAGCATGCAGCAAGGGTTGGATTTTGTCCGAAAAATGAGGAATCCATTTAGCGTAGTATGCAAACAGACCGAGAGCCCGACGTAAAGAAGCCGGATTCTTAGGTGACGGGAGCTCTTGGAGCGGGCGAAGTCTTTCTGGGTCTGGCTTAATGATACCATTGCCTACGCAGTAGCCAAGGATGTTGATGGTCGGTTGCGACTCAACAGATTTGGATTCATTCAGGGTCAAATTACGGTGATGGAGGGCATCCCGAAATTTTTGGAGGTTGGCGTCGTGTTCCTGTTGATCGTGACCTGCAATGGTAATGTTATCAAGATAGGGAAAAGTGTCCCTTAGGTTTTCCTGCTTAACCAGGCCATCCATTGCCCGTTGGAAGACAGCCACTCCATTAGTAACCCCGAATGGGAGGCGACGAAATTGGTACAGCCGTCCATTAGCCTCAAAGGCCGTGTACTGCTTATCTGAGACCTTCAAGGGTACCTGATGATAGGCACTTTTTAAATCGTAAGTTGAGAACACTTTGTATTCGGCCAGTTTATTAACCATATCATCAATGCGTGGCAATGGGTAGGCGTCCAAGTCGGTATATTGATTGATGGTTTGCGAATAATCGATGCATAGTCGCTGTTTGTGAGGTTTTAGAGGGTTTTTGACAATGACGACTTGAGCCCGCCAGGGCAACGAACATGGTTCGATGATATCCTCTGCTAGAAGTCGAGAGATTTCAGCCGCAATAAAAGATTGGTCTTCCTGATTAAAGCGCCGCGATTTCGTTATTATTGGTTTGCATTGAGGCGGAATACTGGCAAATAATGAGGGTTCATCAAGTGAAGCTGCTGACAATGCACAAAACGGTAATTTAGACGGTATATTAGAAATAGTAAGTCCGGGTTTGGATCCACCAAACTCAATGGTGAGTTTCTTATGCTGTTTTTGGAAGTCCAGCCCTAAGAGGAGATCACTACATAAGTCCTTGAGCACCGAAAGTCGGGTGGAGGGATACATACGACCATGAAGTGTCATATCAACAACACAAAGGCCGGAGATTCTGGTATTAAGTGATGACTGAGCCATCGCAATTGCCTGGTCCGATGGGAAGACATGTAGTTTCAATTTCGCAACAATCTGTTCCTTAATGAAACTATCAGTACTTCCTGAGTCAATTAAGGCATCTAAGGTATGCCCTTTAATTGAAATTTTTGTGGCTGCATGAGACAGGTTCTGTGGGCAAGCAGCTGTAATTGGTGTCGTTGCACAGAGAGTGGCTAAAACTCTCGGTGTGCTTCTTCGGGAGAGAGCTCGAGAGGAAGCTTGATAGGTCCTAGCTGGAGCATCTTGATAGGCCCTAATTGGGGCAGTTCGGTAGGCCTTAGCTGGATTGGCCCTCGTAGAGGCCCTTGATAGGCAAACTTTCGCAAAGTGTCCTTTTTTTTTGCAATAACTGCAGATTGCATTGCGAGCAGGGCAGGTTTTCCTAGGGTGAAAAGCATCTCCACAAAAGAAGCACTCCTTCCTAGATTGCCAAGAGGCTGCTAAAGTGGGGTCATCCTCCTCTTCTTCATCAGAATTATCAGAATTAGATTCCCCCATGATAGGGTTCACCTGTGACCGCTTGAATTGTCTGGTTGCAGCTACAGCAGCAGATCGAGATCTGGGCAGCTGATAGAGGTCTGCATTTCTCTTTGCCAAATCCAGAGAACAAGCTAGGTCAAAAGCTTTTTGTAGCTCAAGTGTTTTACTTTCTAGTAGACGCTGGCGTATAAATGGAGAGGCAATCCCGCAGATGAAAGCATCACGAATCATTTCATTGCGGTACAGCTCAGCTGAGGCTGCCTGAAAGTTACAATCTATGCTGAGCCTGCGAAGTTCTTGCAGGAATTCGTCAATTGATTCCCCTGGCCCTTGTTGGGCTGTGGCCAGTAGATGTCTAGCATAGACCTCATTTGCGGTCTTGGCATACAGTTTCTTAAGTGCCCGAATCACCTCATCATAATTATCCCATTCATCAACATATTCGAACACTTTTGGGGTCACATAATTGATAAGTATCCTCAATCTAGCAGGAGCATCCGCTTCACATTCATCCAGAAAATTCTCAAAAGTACGGTACCAATGCTTCCATACCCTGCCAGCTGCTGGTGTATTCGGGTCCAAGTCCAGACGAATAGGTCTAAGGATTCTCTCCATGATGGGTGGTTCCCTGGATCCTTAACTCCGAGTTTGTCCGAAGGTCTAGTATTTGAGAGTGTAAATACTAAGTTACTTAAATTGATGTAAGAAAAAGGAGTCTTACCATCAAGTAACTTTAAAGTAAGCTTTAAGTAACTTATAAACACACTATATACAAGAGAGGTCTTTACCATGCCTCTGGTAGAAGCCTTTTACAATACTGAACAGACCAGTATTTATACCAGTCCAACAGGAAGTGACATATGACAGGAAGTGAGGTATGTACACAGTTCATAGTTCATAGTTCACAGTTCACAGGAAGTGATGACATAACTTCCCGGAAGTTATTATTATTATCACAGTATTCATCTGAAATATCCTTCTATTTCTACTCTAACTAGCACGTTGAACTGGTAGCAATCCTGAGATTACTACCTTTGAGGTCCTATTTTTTAATTTACCTCCTAACTCCCTATATTCCACTTTTAGGACCTCATCCCGTTTTTTACCTATATCGTTGGTGCCTATATGCACCACGACAGCTGGCTGTTCACCCTCCCCTTGCAAGATGTTCTGCAGCCACTCTGAGACATCCTTGACCCTTGCACCAGGGAGGAAGCACACCATCCTGGAGTCTCGTTTGCGGCCTCAGAAACGCCTATCTATTCCCCTTACAATAGAATCCCCTATTACTATAGCTCTCCCACTCTTTTTCCTCCCGTGCTGTGCAGCAGAGCCACCCCTGGTGCCAGGAAGTTGGATGCTGCTGCTTTCCTCTGATAAACCATCCCCCACAACAGCACTCAAAGTGGTGTATCTGTTTGAGAGGGGGATGTTCGCAGGGGACCCCTGCACTACCTGCCTGCGCCTAGTACTTCACCTGTTGGTCACCCATTCCCTTTCTTCCTGTGCAACCTGTACCTGCGGTGTGTCCAACTCTGTAAACGTGCTATTCACGATGTCCTGAGCATCGCGAACGCTCCAGTATGCATCCAATCGCAGCTCCAGTGCCGCAATGCGGTCTGTCAGTAGCTGCAGCTGGATACACTTTCTGCACATGTAGTCTTCAGGGACACAGGAAGTGTCCCTGAGTTCCCACATATCGCAGGAGGAGCATATCACGTGGCCGGGCTGTCCTGCCATGACTTACCCTTTAATTAATTGAATTTAAATTAAATCAATCAATCCCACTAATTACACTACAGTTAAATGGTTTACCAACAGTCCCCGCTACACCAGAGAGACCTTAGTAACTACAACCCACAGAGTTAAAGTTTAAAAAAGAGAGAAATACTCACCAACCAATCACTTACCTGCTTCCTGGTGACGTCACACTTTGATTGCTTTTTACCTCTCTCCCCCGCTGTTGAATTGGTCGGGCCTCGCCTCGCTGCTCCTTTTATCCTCCGCCTCGCCTCGCTGCTCCTTTTATCCTCCGCCTCGCCTCGCTGCTCCTTTTATCCTCCGCCTCGCCTCACTGTTCCACACACAGGTCCGCTCTGGTCGGGCCTCGCCTCGCTGCTCCTTTTATCCTCTGCCGCGCTCGCTGTTCCACACACAGGTTCGCTCTGGTCAGGCCTCGCCTCGCTGCTCCTTTTATCCTCTGCCTCGCCTCGCTGTTCCACACACAGGTCCGCTCTGGTCAGGCCTCGCTTCGCTGCTCCTTTTATCCTCCGCCTCGCCTCGCTGTTCCACACACAGGTCCGCTCTGGTCGGGCCTCGCCTCGCTGTTCCTTTTATCCTCCGCCTCGCCTCGCTGTTCCACACACAGGTCCGCTCTGGTCGGGCCTCGCCTCGCTGCTCCTTTTATCCTCTGCCGCGCTCGCTGTTCCACACACAGGTCCGCTCTGGTCGGGCCTCGCCTCGCTGCTCCTTTTATCCTCCGCCTCGCCTCACTGTTCCACACACAGGTCCGCTCTGGTCGGGCCTCGCCTCGCTGCTCCTTTTATCCTCTGCTGCGCTCGCTGTTCCACACACGGGTCCGCTCTGGGATGAGAGGACTGTCCTATGATGAGAGATTGTGTAGAGTGGACCTATACTGTCGAGAGTTTAGAAGAATGAGAGGTGATCTCATTGAAACATATAAGATTCTGAAGGGGATTGGCAGGGTGGATGCTGAGAGGTTGTTTCCCCTGGCTGGAGTGTCTAGAACTAGGGGGCATAAGACCGAGATGAGGAGGAATTTCTTCACTCAGAGGGTGCTGAATCTTTGGAATTCTCTGCCCCAGAGGGCTGTGAATGCTGAGTCTTTGAGTATATTCAAGGCTGAGATAGATAGATTTTTAGACTCTAGGGGAATCAAGGGATATGGAGATCGGGCGGGAAAGTGGAGTTGAGGTTGAAGATCACCAAGATCATATTGAATGGCTCGAGGGGCCGTATGGCCTACTCCTGATCCTATTTCTTATGTTCTTATGAGGCAGTGGAAAGCAGGGGCGCTAAAGATCATGCCCATGTGAATTGGAATCAAAGTTTTTCAGGTTGAACAGTAAATGAGCAAAGGGGTCGCTTTGGGGAGGAGATACTTGGGTGCAGACTAGAAGCATTCCCATGAGGGGGAAAGGAAGGGCGTCCAAAGCTACAGCTCCCTGGGTGACTAAAGAAATTGTGTTTAAAATAACACAAAGAAAGGTAGCCTATGATAAAGGTTGATAATACAACAGAGAACCAAGCTGAATTCAGAAATTGCAGAGGGAAATTGAGAAAGTTTTTCATTTCCTTCTTTTCATTTCCTTTCCAGTTTTGAAAAAGGGTTCATCCGAACGTCAACTCTAATTTCTCTCCACGGATGTTGCCTGGCCTGCTGAGTTTTTCCAGCATTTTCTGTTGTTATTTGAGAAAGGAAATGATGAGCCAAGAGAATGCGTGAGAAAAATATAGCGGGTAACATAAAAGGGAACACTAAAGTCTTTTATAAACATATAAAAAGTAAAAGGGTAGTCAAAGAAAGGGTGGGGTTGATTAAGGACCAAAAAGGAAATTTTCTTGTGAAGGCAGAGGGTGTGGCTGAGGTACTAAATGAATACTTTGCATCAGTCTTCACAAAAGTAGAGAATTCTGCCAATGTCACAGTAAAGGAGGAGGTAGTAGAGAAATTGGATAGGATAGAAATAGATAAAGAGGAGGCACTTAAAAGATTGGCAGTGGTCAAAGTAGAAAAGTCACCATGGATGCATCCTAGGTTGCTGAGGGAAGTAAGGGTAGAGATAGTGGAGACTCTGGCCACAATCTCTCAAACTTCCTTGCATATGGGAATGGTGCTAGAGGAGTAGAGGGTTGCAAATGTTACACCCCTGTTTAAAAAAGAGGGGATGGATAAATCTGGTAATAATAGGCCAGTCAACCTAACCTGGGGAAACTTCTAGAGACCATAATGCGGGACAACATTAATCTTTATTTGTAAAATCATGGGTTAATAAATGACAACCAACAGGGTTTGTTAAAGGCAAATCATGTCTGATAAACTTGATTGAGTTCTTTGATAAAATAATTGAGAAAGTTGATGAGGGTAGTGCGACTGGTCTTGTGTATATTGACTTTCACAAGGCATTTGATGAAGTGCAACATAATTGACTTGTTAGAAAAATTGAAGCCCCTGGGATTAAAGGGGCAGTGGCAGCGTGGATACGAAATTGGTTAAGGGACAGAAAGCAGAGAGTGTTGGTGAACGGTTGTTTTTCAGACTGGAGGGAAGTGTGCAGTGGTGTCCCCAGGGGGTCAGTATTAGGACCACTGCTCTTTTTGATATGGACTTGGGTATACAGGGCATAATTTCAAAGTTTGTAGATGACACAAAACTTGGAAAAGTAGTAAACAATGAGGATAGTAACAGACTTCAGGAGGACATAGACACACATGGGCAGACACATGGCAGATACAATTTAATGCAGAGAAGTGTGAAGTGATGCATTTTAGTAGGAAGAATGAGGAGAGGCAATATAAAGTGGGTGCAGGAACAGAGAGACCTGGGGGTTCACATACACAAATCTTTGAAGGTAGCAGGACAAGGCTGTTAAAAAAGAGGGTGCAGAGGAGATTTAGCAGAATTATATCAGGGATGACGGAATTCAGTTACGTGGAGAGACTAGAGAAGCTGGGATTGTTCTGTTTAGAGCAGAGAAAGTTAAGGGGAGATTTAATAGAAGTGTTCAAAATTATGAATGGTTTTGATAGAGTAAATAAGGAGAAACAGTTTCCAGTGGCAGATGGGTCGGTAACCAGAGGACACAGATTTAAGATAATTGGTAAAAGAACCAAAGGTGAGATCAGGAGCATTTTCTTTACACAGCGAGTTGTGATGATCTGGAATGCACTGCCTGAAAGGGTGGTGGAGGCAGATTCAGAAGTAACTTTCAAAAGGGAATTGGATAAATACTTGAAAAGGAAAACATTGCAGTGGAAATAGCTGGGGAGTGGGACTAATTGAATAGCGTTTTCAAAGAGCCGGTAGAGGCACGATAGGCCAAGTGGCCTCCTTCTGTGCTGTATCATTCAATGGTAGCCAGTGAGGAGGGGCAGGGGACAGGGAATAGGATGGATGTGACCTCCTGTGGCCAGGCACAAGATGGCAGTCTGATCAAAGTCCTGCCGCCAGCACGCTGCAGTTGTAGGCACTGGATGGTTTTGGTGAACTGGCGCTGCTGTTTACCGTGCGGGGTTGCCTCTGACACTGCTCCCTCAGTTGCAGGTAACTTTAAAGAAAATGGGACTTCAAACTACAGCATGTCATAGAAGGACTGAAGTGCAGACTGTTCCAATGTTCTCCTGGCCGACCTCCCGCCTTCCACTCTCTGTAAACCTGAACTCACACCAAATCCCAGCTCATCGACAGTGGCTCCCGGTCCACCAATGCCTTGATATTCAAATTCTCATCCTTGTTTTCAAATCTCTCCATGGCTTCGCCCCTCCCTATCTCTGTAATCTCCTTCAGCTGTACGACACTCCGAGATATCTGCGCTCCTCCAATGCTGGTCCCTTGCGCATCTCCGATTTCCATCGCCCCCCTATTGGTGGCCGTGCCTTCAGCTGCCGAGGCCCTAAACTCTGGAATTCCCTCCCGAAACCTCTCCACCTCTCTACCTCTCTTTCCTCCTTTAAGACGCTCCTTAAAACCTACCTCTTTGACCAAGCTTTTGGTCACCTATGTCCCCTTATGTGCCTTAGTGTCAAGTTCTGTCTGCTAACGCTCCTGTGAAGCGTCTTGGGATGTTTTATTATGTTAAAGGTGCTGTATAAATACAAGTTGTTATAGAACCATCAAGCCAGGGGACCAATCCTGGTTCAATAATGCGTGGAGAACAGCATGCCAGGAGCAGCACCAGACATGCCTAAAAATGATGTGCCAACCTGGGGAAGCTGCAACACAAGACTACATGCATGCTAAAAAGCTATAGACAGAGCTAAATGATCCCACAATCAACGGATCAGATCAAAGCTCTGCAGTCCTGCCACATCCAGTCATGAATGGTGGTGGACCATTAAACAACTAACGGGAGGAGGAGGCTCCATGAATATCCCCATCCTCAATATTGGTGGAGCCCAGCTCGTGAGTGCAAAAGACAAGGCTGAAGAGTTTGCAACCATCTTCAGCCAGAAGTGCCGGGGGGATGATCCATATCGGCCTACTCCTCAGGTCCCCACTATCACAGAGGCCAGTCTTCAGCCAATTCGATTCACTCCACGTGATATCAAGAAATGGCTGAGCGCACTGGATACAGCAAAGGCTATGGGCCCCGACAACATCCCGGTTATCGTGCTGAAGACTTGTGCTCCAGAACTAGCCGCGCCACGAGCCAAGCTGTTCCAGTACAGCTACAACACTGGCATCTATCTGACAATGTAGAAAACTGCCCAGGTATGTCCTGTCCACAAAAAGCAGGACAAATCCAACCCGGCCAATTACTGCCCCATCAGTCTATCTCAATCATCAGCAAAGTGATGGAAGGTGTCATTGAGAGTGCTATCAAGCGGCACTTACTCACCAATAAACTGCTCACTGATACCCAGTTTGGGTTCCGCCAAGACCACTCGGCTCCTGACCTCATTACAGCCTTGGTCCATGATGTGCCTTCAATAACCACAAAACTAGAAGTTATAGACTTTAACAAGTTGGCTTTTAATCACTAAGATCAGAGCTAACATCTCAACACACTGACTGGCTCGCAGGAATGAGTCATATAGATCCTGGGATCTTTATGTAAGAGAAGTCAGGGGCGGAGCCAAGAGCCAAGACCTGGAACATTCCAGGTTAGTCAGGAAAGAGGAAGTGAAAC
Organism: Somniosus microcephalus; assembly: GCF_052327205.1. NCBI lineage: Eukaryota > Metazoa > Chordata > Chondrichthyes > Squaliformes > Somniosidae > Somniosus > Somniosus microcephalus. The sequence continues at coordinate 156,801,641 of NC_140990.1, read as the reverse complement.
TATACACCGTGTGGGGGAGGGTAATATACATGAGTGCAAAACGAATACAGGCAAGCCAAACACATTTCATTACAGTCCAAACATGAACAAAGGGGCTGAATTCCAAAGGTGAGGTGGGAGTGACAGCCCTTGACATCAAGGCAGCATTTGATCGAGCATGGCATTAAGGAACCCTAGTAAAACTGAAGTCAATGGGAATCGGGGGGAAAATACCCCACTGGTTGGAGTCAGACCGAGCACAAAGGAAGATGGTTGTGGTGGTTGAAAGTCAATCATCGCAGCCCCAGGACATTGCTGCAGGAGTTCCTCAGGGCAGTGTCCTAGGTCCAACCATCTTCAGCTTCTTCATCAATAACCTTCCTTCCAACATAAGGTCAGAAATGGGGATGTTCGCTGATGATTGCACAGTGTTCAGCGCCAATCACAACTCCTTAGATAATGAAGCAGTCCATGCCGGCATGCAACAAGACCTACACTCCCTCTCCATCCCTACACTCACCCTCCATCTCCACACTCCCCCTCCATCCCTACACTCCCCCTCCAACCCTACACTCCCCCTCCATCCCAACACTCCCCTCCATCCCAACACTCCCCTCCATCCCAACACTCCCCTCCATACCAACACTCCCCTCCATCCCAACAACCCCCTCCATCACTACACTCCCCCTCCATCCCTCTCCCTCCATCCCAACACTTCCCCTCCATCCCAACACTCCCCCTTCATCCCAACACTCCCCCTCCATCCCAACACTGCCCTTCCTTCCCAACACTCCCCCTCCATCCCAACACTCCCCCTCCAGCCCAACACTGCCCTTCCATCCCAACACTCCCCCTCCATCGCTACACTCCCCCTCCATCATAACACACCCCTCCATCCCTACACGCCACCTCCATTCCAACACCCCCTCCATCCCAACACTCCCCCTCCATCCCTACACTCCCCCTCCATCCCAACAGTCCCCTCCATCCCTACACTCCACCTCCATCCCAACACCCCCTCCATCCCAACACTCCCACTCCATCCCTACACTCCCCCTCCATCCCTCCCCCTCCATGCCAACACTCCCCCTCCATCCCAACACTCCCCCTCCATCCCATCCCTTCCCTTCCATCCCAATAATTCCCCTCCATCGCAAAACTCGTGCTCCATCCCACCGCTCCCCCTCCATCCCAACACTCCCCCTCCATTCCTCCCCCTCCATCCCAACACTCCCCCTCCATCTCAACACTCCCACTCCATCCCAACACTCCCCCTCCATCCCAACACTCTCCCTCTATCCCTACATACCCGCTCCATTCCAACACTCCCCCTCCATCCCTCCCCCTCCATCCCAACACTCGCCCTTCATCCCAACACTCCCCCTCCATCCCAACACTGCCCTTCCATCCAAACACTCCCCCTCCATCCCAACACTGCCCATCCATCCCAACACTCCCCCTCCATCCCAACAGACCCCTCCATCCCTACACTCCCCCTCCATCATAACACACCCCTCCATCACTACACTTCCCCTCCATTCCAATACCCCCTCCATTCCAACACTGCTCCTCCATCCCTACACTCCCCCTCCATCCCAACAGTCCCCTCCATCCCTACACTCCCCCTCCATCCCAACACCCCCTCCATCCCAACGCTCCCCCTCCATCCCAACACTCCCCCTCCATCCCAACACTCCCCATCCACGCTTCGCCCTCCATCCCAACACTCCCCCTCCATTCTGCCCCCTCCATCCCAACACCCCCCTCCTTCCCTCTCCCTCCATCCCAACACACCCCCTCCATCCCAACTCTGCCCCACCATCCCTCCCCCCTCCATCCCAACACTCCTCCTCCATCCCAACACTCCCCCTCCATCCTTACCACTCCATCCCAACACACCCCTTCAACCCTCCCCCTCCATCCCAACACTCCCCATCAATCCCTCCCCCTCCATCCCAACACTCCACCTCCATCCCAACACTCCCCCTCCATCCCAACACTGCCCCTCACCCCCTCCATCCCTACACTCCCCCTCCATCTCAACACTCCCCCTCCATCCCACACCTCCATCCCAACACTCCCCCTCCATCCCTACACTTCCCATCCATCCTAACACTCCCCCTCCATCCCTACACTCCCCCTCCATCCCAACACTCCGCCTCCATCCCAACACTCCCCTTCCATACCTCCACCTCCATCCCTACACTCCCCCTGCATCACTACACTTTCCCTCGATCCCAACAGTCCCCCTCCATCCCAACACACCCCCTCCATCCCTCCCCTTCCATCCCAACACGCCTCCTCCATCCCTACACTTCCCCTCCATCCCTACCCCTCGATCCCTACACTCCCCCTCCATCCCAACACCCACCCTCCATCCCAACGCTCCCCTTCCATCCCTACACTCCCTTCCATCCCAACACTCCCCTCCATCCCTACACTCTCCCTGCATCCCAACACACCCCCTGCATCACAACACTCCCCCTCCATCCCTACACTCCCCCTCCATCCCAACACACCCCCTCCCCCCCCCCCCCCCCCCCCCCCCCCCCCCCCCCCCCCCCCCCCCCCCCCCCCCCCCCCCCCCCCCCCCCCCCCCCCCCCCCCCCCCCCCCCCCCCCCCCCCCCCCCCCCCCCCCCCCCCCCCCCCCCCCCCCCCCCCCCCCCCCCCCCCCCCCCCCCCCCCCCCCCCCCCCCCCCCCCCCCCCCCCCCCCCCTGTCCCTCCATCCCAACACTACCCCTCCATCCAAACACTCCCCCTCCATCCCAGCACTCCCCCTCCATCCCAGCACTCCCCCTCCATCCCAGCACTTCCCCTGCATCCCAGCACTCCCCCTCCATCCCTACACTCCCCCTCAATCCCAACACTCCCCCTCCATCCCTACACTGCCCCTCCATCCCAACACTCACCCTCCATCCCAACACTCCCGCTCCATCCCAACACTCCCACTACATACCTAAACTCCCCCTCCATGCCAACACTCCCCCTCCATCCCAACACTCCCCCTCCATTCCTACACTCCCCCTCCATCCCAACACTCCTCCTCCATCCCAACACTCCCCCACCATCTCTCCCCCTCCATCCCAACACTCCCCCTCCAACGCAACACTCCCCCTCCATCCCTACACACCCCCTCCATCCCAACACTTCCCCTCCATCCCAACACTGCCTCTCCATAACACTCCCCCTCCATCCCTACACTCCCCCTCCATCCCTACACTCCCCCTCTATCCCAACACTCCCTCTCCATAACACTCACCACTGCATCCCAACACTCGCCCTCCATCCCAACACTCCCTCTCCATCCCAACACTCCCCCTCCATCCCTACACTCCCCCTCCATTGCAACACTCCCCTCCATCCCTACACTCCCTCTCCATCCCTACACTTACCCTCCATCGCAACACTACCCTCCATCCCTACACTCCCTCTCCATCCCTACACTCCCCCTCCATCGCAACACTCCCCTCCATCCCTACACTCCCTCTCCATCCCTACACTCCCCCTCCATCGCAACACTCCCCTCCATCCCTACACTCGCTCTCCATCCCTACACTCCCCCTCCATCCCAACACTCCCCCTCCATCCCAACACTCCCACTCCATCTCAACACTCCGCCTCCATCCCAACACTCCCCCTCAATCCCAACACACGCCCTCCATCCCAACACTCCCCCTCCGGCCCAACACTCCCCCTCCGTCTCTACACTCCCCCTCCGTCCCTACACTGCCCCTCCGTCCCTACACTCCCACTCCATCCTAACACTCCCCCTCCATTCCAACACTCCCCCTCCATCCCAACACTCCCCCTCCATCCCTAGTCCCACTCCATCCCTATACTCCCCCTCCATCCCAACACTCCCCCTCCATCCCAACACTCCCCCTCCGTCTCTACAGTCCCCCTTCGTCCCAACACTCACCCTCCGTCCCCACACTCCCACTCCGTCCCAACACTCCCACTCCATCCCTGCACTCCCCCTCCATCCCTACACTCCCTCTCCATCCGAACACTCCCCCTCCATCCCAACACTCCCCCTCCATCCCAACACTACCCCTCCATCCCAACATTCCACCTCCATCCCAACACTCCCCCTCCATCCCAACACTCCCCCTCCATCCCAACACTCCCCCTCCATCCCTACACTGCCCCTCCATCCCTACACTCTCCCTCCATCCCTACACTCCCACTCCACCCCAAAACTCGCCCTCCATTCCAACACTCTCCCTCCATCCTGGCACTCCCCCTCCATCCCAAGACTCCCATTCCATCCCAACACTCCAGCTCCATTCCAACACTCCCCCTCCATCCCTACCCTCCCCCGCCATCGCTACACTCCCCCTCCATCCCAACATTCCCCCTCCATTCCAACACTCCCCTCCATCCTTACACTCACCCTCCATCCCTACACTTCCACTCCATCCCCACTCCCCCTCCATACCAACACTCCCCCTCCATCCCAACACTCCCCCTCCATTCCAACATTCCCCCTCCATCCCTACACTCCCCCTCCTTCCCTACACTCCCCCTCCATCCCTACACTCCCCCTCCATCCCTATACTGCCCCTCCATCCAATTCCTCCACCTCCATCCCACCAAACGCTCTCCATCCCAAAACTCCCCCTCCATCCCTACACTCCCGCTCCATCCCAACACTCCCCCTCCATCCTTCCCCCTCCATCCCTACACTCCCTCTCCATCCAAACACTTCCCCTCGATCCCTCTCCCTCAATCCCAACACTCCCCTCCATCCCTTCACCCCCCTCCATCCCAACACTCCCCCTCCATCCCAACACTCCCCCTCCATCCCTATACTGCCCCTCCATCCTATTCCTCCCCCTCCATTCCAACAAACCCTCTCCATCCCAAAACTCCCCCTCCATCCCTACACTCCCGCTCCATCCCAACACTCCCGCTCCATCCCAACACTCCCCCTCCATCCCAACACTTCCCCTCCATCCCAACACTCCATCTCCATCCCAACACTCCCCCTCCATCGCAACACTCCCCTCCATCCCTACACTCCCTCTCCATCCCTACACACCCCCTCCGTCGCAACACTCCCCTCCATCCCTACACTCCCTCTCCATCCCTACACTCCCCCTCCATCCCAACACTCCCCCTCCATCCCAACACTCCCCCTCCATCCCAACACTCCCCCTCCATCCCAACACTCCCCCTCCATCCCAACACTCCCCCTCCATCCCAACACTCCCTCTCCGTCCCAACACTCCCTCTCCATACCTACACTCCCCCTCCGTCCCTACACTCCCCCTCAGTCCCTACACTCCCCCTCCATCCCTACACACCCCCTCCATCCCAACACTGCCCCTCCATCCCAACACTCCCCCCCCATCCCAACACTCCCCCTCCATCCCAACATTCCCCCTCCATCCCAACACTCCCACTCCATCCCTACACTCCCCCTCCATACCAACACTCCCCCTCCATCCCAACACTCGCCTGCCATCCCTACACTCCCCCTCCATCCCTTCAACCCCCTCCATCCCAACACTCCCCCTCCATCCCATTCCTCCCCCTCCATCCCAACAAACCCCCTCCATCCCTACACTCCCCCTCCATCTCTACACTCCCCCTCCATCCCAACACTCCCTCTCCATCCAAACACTCCCCCTGCATCACTCCCCCTCCATCCCAACACTCCCCCTCCATCCCTACACTCCCACTCCATGCCAACACTCCCCATCCATCCCAACACTCGCGCTCCATTCCAACACTCCCGCTCCATCGCTACACTCCCCCTACATCCCAACACTCCCCCTCCATCCCTGCCCCTCCATTGCAACACTCCCCCTCCATTCCAACATTCCCCTCCATCCCTACACTCCCACTCCATGCCAACATTCCCCCTCCATCCCAAGACTCCCCCTCCATTCCTACAATCCCCCTCAATCCCTCCCCCTGCATCCCAACACTCCCCCTCCATCCCAACACTCCCCCTCCATCCCAACATCACCCTCCATCCAAACACCCTCCCTCCATCCCAACACCCCCCCTCCATCCCTACACTCCCCCTCCATCCCCACTCCATCCCTACACTCCCCCTTCATCCCGACACTCCCCCTCATTCCCAACACTCCTCCTCCATCCCTACACTCTCCCTCCATCCCAACAGTCCCCCTCCATCCATCCCCCGCCACCCCAACACTCCCCCTCCATCCCTACACTCCTCTTCCATCCCTACACTCCCCCTCCATCCCTACACTCGCCCTCCATCCCTACACTCCCCCATCCCAACACACCCCCTCCATCCCAACACTGCCCCTCCATCCCTACAGTCCCCCTCCATCCCAACACTACCCCTCCATCGCCACATTCCCCCTCGATCCCTCTCCCTCAATCCCAACACTCCCCTCCAGCCCTTCACCCCCACTCCAGCCCAACACTCCCCCTCCATCCCAACACTGCCCTTCCATCCCTACACTCCCCCTCCATCCCTATACTGCCCCTCCATCCCATTCCTACCCCTCCATCCCAACACTCCCTCTCCATCCGAACACTCTCCCTCCATCCCTACACTCCCCCTCCATCCCTACACTCCCCCTCCATGCCAACACTCCCCCTCCATGCCAACACTCCCGCTCCATTCCAACACTCCCGCTCCATCGCTACACTCCTCCTACATCCCAAAACTCCCCCTCCATCCCTGCCCCTCCATTGCAACACTCCCCATCAATTCCAACATTCCGCTCCATCCCTACACTCCCCCTCCATCCCTACAATCCCCCTCAATCCCTCCCCCTCCATCCCAACACTCCCCCTCCATCTCAACACTCCCCCTCCATCCCAACATCACCCTCCATCCATGCACCCTTCCTCCATCACAACACTCCCCCTCCATCCCTACACTCCCCCTTCATCCCTCGCCCTCCATCCCTACACGCCCCCTCCATCCCGACACTCCACCTCATTCCCAACACTCCCCCTCCATCCCTACACACCCCCTCAATCCCTCCCCCGCCACCCCAACACTCCCCATCCATCCCTACCCTCCCCTCAATCCCTACACTCCCCCTCCATCCCTATACTCCCCCTCCAACCCTACACTCCCCCTCCATCCCTACACTCCTCCTCCATCCCTACACTCCCCCTCCATCCCTACACTCCCCCTCCATTCCAAAACTCCCCCACCACCCCTACACTCCGCCTCCATCCCGACACTCCCACTCCATCCTTACACTCCTCCTCCATCCCTACACTCCCTCTCAATCCCTACGCCCCCCCTCCATCCCAACACTCCACCTCCATCCCAACACTCCCCCTCCATCCCTACACTCCCTCTCCATCCCTACACCCCCACTCCATCCCAACACTCCCCCTCCATCCCAACATTCCCCTCCATCACAACACTCCCCCTCCATCCCTACACTCCCGCTCCATTCCAACACCCCCATCCATTCCTACACTACCTCTCCATCGCTACACTCCCCCTCCATCAGATCACTCCCCCTCCATCCCATTCCTCCCTCTCCATCCCACCACTCCACTCCATCCCAACATTCCACCTCCATCCCTGCACTCCCCCTCCATCCTTCCCCCAAATCATTCCCCCACCATCCCAACACTCCCCCTCTATCCCAACACTCCCCCTCCATCCCTACACTCCCCCTCCATCCCAACACTGCCCCTCCAACCCTCCCCCTCCATCCCAACACAACCCCTCCATCCCTCCCCCTCCATCCCAACACTCCCCCTCCATCCCTGCCCCTCCATCCCTACACTTCCCTTCAATCCTAGCACTCCCCCTTCATCCCAACACTGCCCCTCCATCTCTACACGCCCCCTGCATCCCAACACTCCCCCTACATCCCAACACTCCCCCTTCGTCCCTACACTCCCCCTCCATCCCTACACTCCCCCTCCATTCCAACACTCTCCCTCCATCACTACACTTCCCCTCGAACCCAAGACTCCCCCTCGATCCCAACACACCCCCTCCATTCCTCCCCTTCCATCCCAACACTCCTCCTCCATCCCTACACTCCCCCTCCATCCCTACCCCTCCATCCCTACACTCCCCCTCCATCCCAACACCCACCCTCCATCCCAACACTCCCCTTCCATCCCTACACTCGCTTCTATCCCAACACTCCCCTCCATCCCTACACTCTCCCTCCATCCCAGCATGCCCCCTGCATCACAACACTCCCCCTCCATCCCTACACTCCCCCTCCATCCCAACACTCCCCCTCCAACCCTGCCCCTCCATCCCAACACTCCCCCTCCATCCAAACACTCCCCCTCCATCCCTACACTCCCCCTCCATCCCTTCACTCCCCCTCAATCCCAACACTCCCCCTCAATCCCTACACTCCCCCTCCATCCCGACACTCCCCCTCCATCCCAACACTCCCCCTCCATCCCTACACTCCCCCTCCATCCCTACAGTTACCCTCCATCCCTACACTCCCCCTCCATCCCAAGACTCCCCCTACATCCCTACAATCCCCCTCCATCCCTCCCCCTCTATCCCAACACTCCCCCTCCATCCCTACACTCCCCCTCCATCCCGACACTCCCCCTCCATCCCTACACCCCCCCTCCATCCCAAGACTCCCCCTACATCCCTACAATCCCCCTCCATCCCTCCCCCTCTATCCCAACACTCCCCCACCATCCCAATACCCCCCTCCATCCCAACATCACCCTCCATCGACACACCCTCCCTCCATCCCAACACTCCCACTCCATCCCCCCTCCATCCCTACACTCACCCTCCATTCCTACACTCCCCCCTCCATCCCTACACGCCCCCTCCATCCCAACACTCCCCCTTCACCCCTCCCCCTCCATCCCTACACGCCCCCTCCATCCCGACACTCCCCCTCATTCCCAACATTCCCCCTCCAGCCCAACACTCCCCCTCCATCCCAACACTCCCCCTCCATCCCAACACTCCCCCTCCATCGCTACACTCCCCCTCCATCCCTACACTCCTCCTCCATCCCTACACTCCGCCTCCATCCCAACACTCCCCCTCCATCCCTACCCCTCCATCCCAACACTCCCCCTCCATCCCAACACTCCCCCTCCATCCCTACACTCCCTCTCCATCCGTACACCCCCCCTCCATCCCAACACTCCCCCTCCATCCCAACATTCCCCTCCGTCACAACACTCCCCCTCCATCCCTACACTCCCGCTCCATTCCAACACCCCCATCCATTCCTACACTACCCCTCCATCGCGACACTCCCCCTCCATCAGATCAGTCCCCCTCCATCCCATTCCTCCCTCTCCATCCCAACACTCCACTCCATCCCAACATTCCACCTCCATCCCTGCACTCCCCCTCCATCCTTCCCCCAAATCATTCCCCCACCATCCCAACACTCCCCCTCTATCCCAACACTCCCCGTCCATCCCTACACTCCCCCTCCATCCCAACACTGCCCCGCCAACCCTCCCCCTCCATCCCAACACTCCCCCTCCATCCCTACACTCCCCCTCCATCCCTACACTCCCCCGCCATCCCAACACTCCCCCTCCATCCCTCCCCCTCCATCCCAACACTCCCCCTCCATCCCTGCCCCTCCATCCCTACACTTCCCTTCAATCCGAACACTCCCCCTTCATCCCAACACTGCCCCTCCATCTCTACACGCCCCCTGCATCCCAACACTCCCCTACATCGCAACACACCCCTTCATCCCTACACTTCCCCTCCATCCCTACACTCCTCCTCCAACCCTCCCCTTCCATCCTAACACTCCCCCTCCATTCCAACACTCTCCCTCCATCACTACACTTCCCCTCGATCCCAAGACTCCCCCTCGATCCTAACACACCCCCTCCATTCCTCCCCTTCCATCCCAACACTCCTCCTCCATCCCTACACTCCCCCTCCATCCCTACCCCTCCAACCCTACACTCCCCCTCCATCCTAACACCCACCCTCCATCGCAACACTCCCCTTCCATCCCTACACTCGCTTCTATCCCAACACTCCCCTCCATCCCTACACTCTCCCTCCATCCCAGCATGCCCCCTGCATCACAACACTCCCCCTCCATCCCTACACTCCCCCTCCATCCCAACACTCCCCCTCCAACCCTGCCCCTCCATCCCTACACTCCCCCTCCATCCAAACACTCCCCATCCATCCCTACACTCCCCCTCCATCCCTTCACTCCCCCTCAATCCCAACACTCCCACTCAATCCCTACACTCCCCCTCCATCCCGACAGTCCCCCTCCATCCCAACACTCCCCCTCCATCCCTACACTCCCCCTCCATCCCTACAGTTACCCTCCATCACTACACTCCCCCTCCATCCCAAGACTCCCCCTACATCCCTACAATCCCCCTCCATCCCTCCCCCTCTATCCCAACACTCCCCCTCCATCCCTACACTCCCCCTCCATCCCTACACTCCCACTCCATCCCAAGACTCCCCCTACATCCCCACACTGCCCCTCCATCTCTCCCCCTCCATTCCTACACCCCCCTCCATCCCAACACTCCCCCTCCATCCCTATACTCCCCCTCCATCCCAAAACTCCGCCTCCATCCCAAAACTCCCCCTTCATCCCATCCCTCCCCATCCATCCCAAAACGCCACTCCATCCCAACATTTCCCCTCCATCCCTGCACTCCCCCTCCATCCCTACACTCCTCCTCCTTTCCAACAGTCCCCCTCCACCCTAACACTCCACCATCATCCCTACGCTCCCCCTCCATCCCTACACTCCCACTCCTTTCCAACACTGCCCCTCCATCCCTAGACTCCCACTCCATCTCAACACTACCCCTCCATCGATACACTCCCCCACCATCCCTACACTCCCCCTCCATCCCAACACACCCCCCTCCAACCCAACACTACCCCTCCATCTCTACACTCCCCCTCCAGCCCAACACTCCCCCTCCAGCCCAACACGCCCCCTCCAGCCCAACACTCCCCCTCCATCCCAACACTCCCCCTCCATCTCAACACTCCCCCTCCATCTCAACACTCCCCCTCCATCGCTACACTCCCCCTCCATCCCTACACTCCTCCTCCATCCCTACACTCCCCCTCCATCCCAACACTCCCCCTCCATCCCTAGCCCTCCATTCCAACGCTCCCCCTCCATCCCAACACTCCCCCTCCATCCCATTCCTCCCCCTCCATCCCAATACTTCCCTCCATCGCAAAACTCGTGCTCCATTCCATCGCTCCCCCTCCATCCCAACACTCCCCCTCCATCCCAACACTCCCCCTCCAGCCCAACACTCCCCCTCCATCCCAACACGCCCCCTCCATCCCAACACTCCCCCTCCATCGCTACATTCCCCCTCCATCCCTACACTCCTCCTCCATCCCTACACTCCCCCTCCATCCCATTCCTCCCCCTCCATCCCAATACTTCCCTCCATCGCAAAACTCGTGCTCCATTCCATCGCTCCCCCTCCATCCCAACACTCCCCCTCCATCCCAACACTCCCCCTCCAGCCCAACACTCCCCCTCCATCCCAACACGCCCCCTCCATCCCAACACTCCCCCTCCATCGCTACATTCCCCCTCCATCCCTACACTCCTCCTCCATCCCTACACTCCCCCTCCATCCCAACACTCCCCCTCCATCCCTACCCCTCCATTCCAACACTCCCCCTCCATCCCAACACTCCCCCTCCATCCCTATACTCCCCCTCCCTCCCAACACTCCGCCTCCATCCCAACACTCCCCCTTCATCCCATCCCTCCCCATCCATTCCAAAACGCCACTACATCCCAACATTTCCCCTCCATCCCTGCACTCCCCCTCCATCCCTACACTCCTCCTTCTTTCCAACAGTCCCCCTCCACCCTAACACTCCACCTTCATCCCTACGCTCCCCCTCCATCCCTGCACTCCCACTCCTTTCAAACACTGCCCCTGCATCCCTAGACTCCCACTCCATCTCAACACTCCCCCTCCATCGCTACACTCCCCCTCCATCCCAACACACCCCCTCCATCCCAACACTACCCCTCCATCCCTACACTCCCCCTCCATCCCAAAACTCCCCCTCCATCCCAACACTCCCCCTCCAGCCCAACACTCCCCCTCCAGCCCAACACTCCCCCTCCAGCCCAACACTCCCCCTCCAGCCCAACACTCCCCCTCCAGCCCAACACTCCCCCTCCAGCCCAACACTCCCACTCCATCTCAACACTCCCCCTCCATCTCAACACTCCCCCTCCATCGCTACACTCCCCATCCAACCCTACACTCCTCCTCCATCCCTACTCTCCCCCTCCATCCCAACACTCCCCCTCCATCCCTAGACCTCCATTCCAACACTCCCCCTCCATCCCAACACTCCCCCTCCATCCGATCCCTCCCCCTCCATCCCAATGCTTCCCCTCCATCGCAAAACTCGTGATCCATCCATCGCTCCCGCTCCATCCCAACACTCCCCCTCCATCCCAACATTCCCCCTCCAGCCCAAAAATCCCGCTCCATCCCAACACTCCCCCTCCATCGCTACACTCCCCCTCTATCCCTACACTCCTCCTCCATCCCTACACTCCCCCTCCATCCCAACACTCCCCCTCCATCCCTACCCCTCCATCCCAACACTCCCCCTCCATCCCAACACTCCCCCTCCATCCCTACACTCCCTCTCCATCCCTACACCCCCCTCCATCCCAACACTCCCCCTCCATCCCAACATTCCCCTCCATCACAACAATCCCCCTCCATCCCTACACTCCCGCTCCATTCCAACACCCCCATCCATTCCTACACTACCCCTCCATCGCTACACTCCCCCTCCATCAGATCACTCCCCCTCCATCCCATTCCTCCCTCTCCATCCCAACACTCCACTCCATCCCAACATTCCACCTCCATCCCTGCACTCCCCCTCCATCCTTCCCCCAAATCATTCCCCCACCATCCCAACACTCCCCCTCTATCCCAACACTCCCCCTCCATCCTTACACTCCCCCTCCATCCCAACACTGCCCCTCCAACCCTCCCCCTCCATCCCAACACTCCCCCTCCATCCCTACACACCCCCTTCATCCCTACACTCCCCCGCCATCCCAACACTCCCCCTCCATCCCTCCCCCTCCATCCCAACACTCCCCCTCCATCCCTGCCCCTCCATCCCGACACTTCCCTTCAATCCTAACACTCCCCCTTCATCCCAACACTGCCCCTCTATCTCTACACGCCCCCTGCATCCCAACACTCCCCCTACATCCCAACACTCCCCCTTCATCCCTACACTCCCCCTCCATCCCTACACTCCCCCTCCATCCCTCCCCTTCCATCCTAACACTCCCCCTCCATTCCAACACTCTCCCTCCATCACTACACATCCCCTCGATCCCAAGACTCCCCCTCGATCCTAACACACCCCCTCCATGCCTCCCCTTCCATCCCAACACTCCTCCTCCATCCCTACACTCCCCCTCCATCCCTACCCCTCCATCCCTACACTCCCCCTCCATCCCAACACCCACCCTCCATCCCAACACTCCCCTTCCATCCCTACACTCGCTTCTATCCCAACACACCCCTCCATCCCTACACTCTCCCTCCATCCCAGCATGCCCCCTGCATAACAACACTCCCCCTCCATCCCTACACCCCCCCTCCATCCCAACACTCCCCCTCCAACCCTGCCCCTCCATCCCAACACTCCCCCTCCATCCAAACACTCCCCATCCATCCCTACACTCCCCCTCCAACCCTTCACTCCCCCTCCATCCCTTCACTCCCCCTCAATCCCAACACTCCCCCTCAATCCCTACACTCCCCCTCCATCCCGACACTCCCCCTCCATCCCTACACTCCCCCTCCATCCCTACAGTTACCCTCCATCCCTACACTCCCCCTCCATCCCAAGGCTCCCCTACATCCCTACAATCCCCCTCCATCCCTCCCCCTCTATCCCAACACTCCCCCTCCATCCCTACACTCCCCCTCCATCCCGACACTCCCCCTCCATCCCTACACTCCCCCTCCATCCCAAGACTCCCCCTACATCCCTACAATCCCCCTCCATCCCAATACTCCCCCTCCATCCCAACATCACCCTCCATCGACACACCCTCACTCCATCCCAACACTCCCACTCCATCCCCCTCCATCCCGACACTCCCCCTCCATTCCTACACTCCCCCCTCCATCCCTACACGCCCCCTCCATCCCAACACTCCCCCTTCACCCCTGCCCCTCCATCCCTACACGCCCCATCCATCCCGACACTCCCCCTCATTCCCAACACTCCCCCCTCCATCCCTACACTCCCCTCCATCCCTACACTCGCCCTCCATCCCCCCTCCATCCCTACACTCCCCCTCCATCCCAACACTCCCCCTCCATCCCAACACTGCCCCTCCATCCCTACACTCATCCTCCATCCCAACACTCCCCCTCCATCCCTACACTCCACTCCATCCCTACACTGCCCCTCCATCCGAACACTCCCCCTCCATCCTTACACTCCCCCTCCATCCCTACACCCCCGCTCCATCCCAACACTCCCCCTCCATCCCAACACTCCCCCTCCATCCCAACATTCCCCTCCATCCCAACACTCCCCCTCCATCCCTACACTCCCGCTCCATTCCAACACTCCCCATCCATTCCTACACGACCTCTCCATCGCCACACTTCCCCTCCATCCAAACACACCCCCTCCATCCCATCCCTCCCTCTCCATCCCAACATTCCACTCCATCCCAACATTCCCCCTCCATCCCTGAACTCCCCCTCCATCCCTCCCCCAAAACATTCCCCCTCCATCCCAACAGTCCCCCTCTATCGCAACACTCCCCCTCCATCCCTACACTCCCACTGCATCGCAACACTTCCCCTCCATCCCTCCCCCTCCATCCCAACACTCCCCCGCCATCCCCACACTGCCCCTCCATCTCTCCCCCTCCATTCCTACACCCCCCTCCATCCCAACACTCCCCCTCCATCCCTATACTCCCCCTCCATCCCAAAACTCCGCCTCCATCCCAACACTCCCCCTTCATCCCATCCCTCCCCATCCATCCCAAAACGCCACTCCATCCCAACATTTCCCCTCCATCCCTGCACTCCCCCTCCATCCCTACACTCCTCCTCCTTTCCAACAGTCCCCCTCCACCCTAACACTCCACCATCATCCCTACGCTCCCCCTCCATCCCTACACTCCCACTCCTTTCCAACACTGCCTCTCCATCCCTAGACTCCCACTCCATCTCAACACTCCCCCTCCATCGCTACACTCCCCCTCCATCCCTACACTCCCCCTCCATCCCAACATTACCCCTCCAGCCCAACACTCCCCCTCCAGCCCAACACTCCCCCTCCAGCCCAACACTCCCCCTCCAGCCCAACACTCCCCCTCCAGCCCAACACTCCCCCTCCATCCCAACACTCCCCCTCCATCTCAACACTCCCCCTCCATCTCAACACTCCTCCTCCATCCCTACACTCCCCCTCCATCCCAACACTCCCCCTCCATCCCTAGCCCTCCATTCCAACACTCCCCCTCCATCCCAACACTCCCCCTCCATCCCATTCCTCCCCCTCCATCCCAATACTTCCCCTCCATCGCAAAACTCGTGCTCCATTCCATCGCTCCCCCTCCATCCCGACACTCCCCCTCATTCCCAACATTCCCCCTCCAGCCCAACACTCCCCCTCCATCCCAACACTCCCCCTCCATCCCAACACTCCCCCTCCATTGCTACACTCCCCCTCCATCCCTACACTCCTCCTCCATCCCTACACTCTGCCTCCATCCCAACACTCCCCCTCCATCCCAACACTCCCCCTCCATCCCAACACTCCCCCTCCATCCCTACACTCCCTCTCCATCCCTACACCCCCCCTCCATTCCAACACTCCCCCTCCATCCCAACATTCCCCTCCATCACAACACTCCCCCTCCATCCCTACACTCCCGCTCCATTCCAACACCCCCATCCATTCCTACACTACCCCTCCATCGCTACACTCCCCCTTCATCAGATCACTCCCCCTCCATCCCATTCCTCCCTCTCCATCCCAACACTCCACTCCATCCCAACGTTCCACCTCCATCCCTGCACTCCCCCTCCATCCTTCCCCCAAATCATTCCCCCACCATCCCAACACTCCCCCTCTATCCCAACACTCCCCCTCCATCCCTACACTCCCCCTCCATCCCAACACTGCCCCTCCAACCCTCCCCCTCCATCCCAACACTCCCCCTCCATCCCTACACTCCCCCTCCATCCCTACACTCCCCCGCCATCCCAACACTCCCCCTCCATCCCTCCCCCTCCATCCCAACACTCCCCCTCCATCCCTGCCCCTCCATCCCTACACTTCCCTTCAATCCAAACACTCCCCCTTCATCCCAACACTGCCCCTCCATCTCTACACGCCCCCTGCATCCCAACACTCCCCTTACATCGCAACACTCCCCCTTCATCCCTACACTCCCCCTCGATCCTAACACACCCCCTCCATTCCTCCCCTTCCATCCCAACACTCCTCCTTCATCCCTACACTCCCCCTCCATCCCTACCCCTCCATCCCTATACTCCCCCTCCATCCCAACACCCACCCTCCATCCCAACACTCCCCTTCCATCCCTACACTCGCTTCTATCCCAACACTCCCCTCCATCCCTACACTCTCCCTCCATCCCAGCATGCCCCCTGCATCACAACACTCCCCCTCCATCCCTACACTCCCCCTCCATCCCAACACTCCCCGTCCAACCCTGCCCCTCCATCCCTACACTCCCCCTCCATCCAAACACTCCCCATCCATCCCTACACTCCCCCTCCATCCCTTCACTCCCCCTCAATCCCAACACTCCCACTCAATCCCTACACTCCCCCTCCATCCCTACACCCCCCCTCCATTCCAACACTCCCCCTCCATCCCAACATTCCCCTCCATCACAACACTCCCCCTCCATCCCTACACTCCCGCTCCATTCCAACACCCCCATCCATTCCTACACTACCCCTCCATCGCTACACTCCCCCTCCATCAGATCACTCCCCCTCCATCCCATTCCTCCCTCTCCATCCCAACACTCCACTCCATCCCAACGTTCCACCTCCATCCCTGCACTCCCCCTCCATCCTTCCCCCAAATCATTCCCCCACCATCCCAACACTCCCCCTCTATCCCAACACTCCCCCTCCATCCCTACACTCCCCCTCCATCCCAACACTGCCCCTCCAACCCTCCCCCTCCATCCCAACACTCCCCCTCCATCCCTACACTCCCCCTCCATCCCTACACTCCCCCGCCATCCCAACACTCCCCCTCCATCCCTCCCCCTCCATCCCAACACTCCCCCTCCATCCCTGCCCCGCCATCCCTACACTTCCCTTCAATCCAAACACTCCCCCTTCATCCCAACACTGCCCCTCCATCTCTACACGCCCCCTGCATCCCAACACTCCCCTTACATCGCAACACTCCCCCTTCATCCCTACACTCCCCCTCGATCCTAACACACCCCCTCCATTCCTCCCCTTCCATCCCAACACTCCTCCTTCATCCCTACACTCCCCCTCCATCCCTACCCCTCCATCCCTACACTCCCCCTCCATCCCAACACCCACCCTCCATCCCAACACTCCCCTTCCATCCCTACACTCGCTTCTATCCCAACACTCCCCTCCATCCCTACACTCTCCCTCCATCCCAGCATGCCCCCTGCATCACAACACTCCCCCTCCATCCCTACACTCCCCCTCCATCCCAACACTCCCCGTCCAACCCTGCCCCTCCATCCCTACACTCCCCCTCCATCCCAACACTCCCCCTCCATCCCTACACTTCCCCTCCATCCCTACAGTTACCCTCCATCCCTACACTCCCCCTCCATCCCAAGACTCCCCCTACATCCCTACAATCCCCCTCCATCCCTCCCCCTCTATCCCAACACGCCCCCTCCATCCCTACACTCCCCCTCCATCCCTACACTCCCCCTCCATCCCAAGACTCCCCCTATATCCCCACACTGCCCCTCCATCTCTCCCCCTCCATTCCTACACCCCCCTCCATCCCAGCACTCCCCCTCCATCCCTATACTCCCCCTCCATCCCAACACTCCGCCTCCATCCCAACACTCCCCCTTCATCCCATCCCTCCCCATCCATCCCAAAACGCCACTCCATCCCAACATTTCCCCTCCATCCCTGCACTCCCCCCTCCATCCCTACACTCCTCCTCCTTTCCAACAGTCCCCCTCCACCCTAACACTCCACCATCATCCCTACGCTCCCCCTCCATCCCTACACTCCCACTCCTTTCCAACACTGCCCCTCCATCCCTAGACTCCCACTCCATCCCAACACTACCCCTCCATCCCTACACTCCCCCTCCATCCCAACACTCCCCCTCCATCCCAACACTCCCCCTCCAGCCCAACACTCCCCCTCCAGCCCAACACTCCCCCTCCAGCCCAACACTCCCCCTCCAGCCCAACACTCCCCCTCCAGCCCAACACTCCCCCTCCAGCCCAACACTCCCCCTCCATCCCAACACTCCCCCTCCATCTCAACACTCCCCCTCCATCTCAACACTCCCCCTCCATCGCTACACTCCCCCTCCATCCCTACACTCCTCCTCCATCCCTACACTCCCCCTCCATCCCAACACTCCCCCTCCATCCCTAGCCCTCCATTCCAACACTCCCCCTCCATCCCAACACTCCCCCTCCATCCCATTCCTCCCCCTCCATCCCAATACTTTCCCTCCATCGCAAAACTCGTGCTCCATTCCATCGCTCCCCCTCCATCCCAACACTCCCCCTCCATCCCAACACTCCCCCTCCAGCCCAACACTCCCCCTCCATCCCAACACGCCCCCTCCATCCCAACACTCCCCCTCCATCGCTACACTCCCCCTCCATCCCTACACTCCTCCTCCATCCCTGCACTCCCCCTCCATCCCAACACTCCCCCTCCATCCCTACCCCTCCATTCCAACACTCCCCCTCCATCCCAACACTCCCCCTCCATCCCTATACTCCCCCTCCCTCCCAACACTCCGCCTCCATCCCAACACTCCCCCTCCATCCCTACACTCCTCCTTCTTTCCAACAGTCCCCCTCCACCCTAACACTCCACCTTCATCCCTACGCTCCCCCTCCATCCCTACACTCCCACTCCTTTCCAACACTGCCCCTCCATCCCTAGACTCGCACTCCATCTCAACACTCCCCCCTCCATCGCTACACTCCCCCTCCATCCCAACACCCCCCTCCATCCCAACACTACCCCTCCATCCCTACACTCCCCCTCCATCCCAACACTCCCCCTCCATCCCAACACTCCCCCTCCAGCCCAACACTCCCCCTCCAGCCCAACACTCCCCCTCCAGCCCAACACTCCCCTCCAGCCCAACAAGCCCCCTCCAGCCCAACACTCCCCCTCCATCCCAACACTCCCCCTCCATCTCAACACTCCCCCTCCATCTCAACACTCCCCCCTCCATCGCTACACTTCCCCTCCATCCCTACACTCCTCCTCCATCCCGACTCTCCCCCTCCATCCCAACACTCCCTCTCCATCCCTAGCCCTCCATTCCAACACTCCCCCTCCATCCCAACACTCCCCCTCCATCCGATCCCTCCCCCTCCATCCCAATGCTTCCCCTCCATCGCAAAACTCGTGCTCCATCCATCGCTCCCCCTCCATCCCAACACTCCCCCTCCATCCCACCATTCCCCCTCCAGCCCAACACTCCCCCTCCATCCCAACACTCCCCCTCCATCCCAACACTCCCCCCTCCATCGCTACACTCCCCCTCCATCCCTACACTCCTCCTCCATCCCTACACTCCCCCTCCATCCCAACACTCCCCCTCCATCCCCTACCCCTCCATCCCAACACTCCCCCTCCATCCCAACACTCCCCCTCCATCCCTACACTCCCTCTCCATCCCTACACCCCCTTCCATCCCAACACTCCCCCTCCATCCCAACATTCCCCTCCATCACAACACTCCCCCTCCATCCCTACACTCCCGCTCCATTCCAACACCCCCATCCATTCCTACACTACCCCTCCATCGCTACACTCCCCCTCCATCAGATCACTCCCCCTCCATCCCATTCCTCCCTCTCCATCCCAACACTCCACTCCATCCCAACGTTCCACCTCCATCCCTGCACTCCCCCTCCATCCTTCCCCCAAATCATTCCCCCACCATCCCAACACTCCCCCTCTATCCAACACTCCCCCTCCATCCCTACACTCCCCCTCCATCCCAACACTGCCCCTCCAACCCTCCCCCTCCATCCCAACACTCCCCCTCCATCCCTACACTCCCCCTCCATCCCTACACTCCCCCGCCATCCCAACACTCCCCCTCCATCCCTCCCCCTCCATCCCAACACTCCCCCTCCATCCCTGCCCCTCCATCCCTACACTTCCCTTCAATCCAAACACTCCCCCTTCATCCCAACACTGCCCCTCCATCTCTACACGCCCCCTGCATCCCAACACTCCCCTTACATCGCAACACTCCCCCTTCATCCCTACACTCCCCCTCGATCCTAACACACCCCCTCCATTCCTCCCCTTCCATCCCAACACTCCTCCTCCATCCCTACACTCCCCCTCCATCCCTACCCCTCCATCCCTACACTCCCCCTCCATCCCAACACCCACCCTCCATCCCAACACTCCCCTTCCATCCCTACACTCGCTTCTATCCCAACACTCCCCTCCATCCCTACACTCTCCCTCCATCCCAGCATGCCCCCTGCATCACAACACTCCCCCTCCATCCCTACACTCCCCCTCCATCCCAACACTCCCCGTCCAACCCTGCCCCTCCATCCCTACACTCCCCCTCCATCCAAACACTCCCCATCCATCCCTACACTCCCCCTCCATCCCTTCACTCCCCCTCAA
The DNA here is from genome assembly GCF_052327205.1 of Somniosus microcephalus. Classification (NCBI taxonomy): domain Eukaryota; kingdom Metazoa; phylum Chordata; class Chondrichthyes; order Squaliformes; family Somniosidae; genus Somniosus; species Somniosus microcephalus. Next base: position 156,780,798 of record NC_140990.1, on the reverse strand, counting down.
TCCCAACACTCCCACTCAATCCCTACACTCCCCCTCCATCCCGACAGTCCCCCTCCATCCCAACACTCCCCCTCCATCCCTAGACTTCCCCTCCATCCCTACAGTTACCCTCCATCCCTACACTCCCCCTCCATCCCAAGACTCCCCCTACATCCCTACAATCCCCCTCCATCCCTCCCCCTCTATCCCAACACGCCCCCTCCATCCCTACACTCCCCCTCCATCCCTACACTCCCCCTCC
>NC_140990.1:156754661-156780057 GCF_052327205.1 Somniosus microcephalus | reverse complement strand
GTGGGTGTTGGGATGGAGGGGGAGTGTAGGGATGGAGGGGTAGGGATGGAGGGGGAGTGTAGGGATGGAGGAGAAGTGTTGGGATGGAAGGGGAGGGATGGAGGGGGTGTGTTGGGATGGAAGGGGAGGGATGGAGGGGGTGTGTTGGGATCGAGGGGGAGTCTTGGGATCGAGGGGAAGTGTAGTGATGGAGGGAGAGTGTTGGAATGGAGGGGGAGTGTTTGGATGGAAGGGGAGGGATGGAGGGGGAGTGTAGGGATGGAGGGGGAGTGTTGGGATGGAGGGGGAGTGTTGGGATGTAGGGGGAGTGTTGGATGCAGGGGGCGTGTAGAGATGGAGGGGCAGTGTTGGGATGAAGGGGGAGTGTTAGGATTGAAGGGAAGTGTAGGGATGGAGGGGCAGGGATGGAGGGGGAGTGTTGGGATGGAGGGGGAGGGATGGAGGGGGAGTGTTGGGATGGAGGGGGATTGTAGGGATGGAGGGGGAGTGTAGGGATGGAGGGGGAGTGTTGGGATGGAGGGGGAGGGTTGGAGGGGCAGTGTTGGATGGAGGGGGAGTGTTGGGATAGAGGTGGAGTGTTGGGATGGAGGGGGAATGATTTGGGGAAGGATGGAGGGGGAGTGCAGGGATGGAGGTGGAATGTTGGGATTGAGTGGAGTGTTGGGATGGAGAGGGAGGAATGGGATCGAGGGCGAGTGTTCTGATGGAGGGGGAGTGTCGCGATGCAGGGGTAGTGTAGGAATGGATGGGGGTGTTGGAATGGAGCGGGAGTATAGGGATGGAGGGGAGTGTTGTGATGGAGGGGAATGTTGGGATGGAGGGGGAGTGTTGGGATGGAGTGGGAGTGTTGGGATGGAGGGGGAGTGTACGGATGGAGGAGACGTGTAGGGATGGAGGGGGAGTGTTGGGATGGAGCTGGAGTGTAGGGATGGAGGGGGAGTTTTGGGATGGAGAGGGAGTGTAGGGATGGAGGGGGAGTGTTGGGATGGAGGGGGAGTGTTGGGATGGAGGGGGGTGTAGGATGGAAAGGGAGTGTAGGGATGGAGGAGGAGTGTAGGGATGGAGGGGGAGCGTTGGGATAGAGGGGGAGTGTTGAGATGAAGGGGAGTGTTGAGATGGAGGGGGAGGAATGGAGGGGGAGTGTTGGGATGGAGGGGGAGCGATGGAATGGAACACGAGTTTTGCGATGGAGGGGAAGTATTGGGATGGAGGGGGAGGGATGGATGGAGGGGGAGTGTTGGGATGGAGGGGGAGTGTTGGAATGGAGGGGTAGGGATGGAGGGGGAGTGTTGGGATGGAGAGGGAGTGTAGGGATGGAGGGGGAGTGTTGGGATGGAGGGGGAGTGTAGCGATGGAGGGGGAGTGTTGGGATGGAAGGGCTGTATTGGGCTGGAGGGGGAGTGTTGGGATGGAGGGGGAGTGTTGGGATGGAGGGGGAGCGATGGAATGGAGCACGAGTTTTGCGATGGAGGGGAAGTATTGGGATGGAGGGGGAGGGATGGGATGGAGGGGGAGTGTTGGACAGGAGGGGGAGTGTTGGAATGGAGGGGTAGGGATGGAGGGGGAGTGTTGGGATGGAAGGGGAGTGTAGGGATGGAGGAGGAGTGTAGGGATGGAGGGGGAGTGTAGCGATGGAGGGGGAGTGTTGGGATGGAGGGGGAGTGTTGGGATGGAGGGGGAGCGTTGGGCTGGAGGGGGAGTGTTGGGATGGATGGGGGAGTTTTGGGATGGAGGGGGATCGATGGAATGGAGCACAAGTTTTGCGATGGAGGGGAAGTATTGGGATGGAGGGGGAGTGTTGGAATGGAGGGCTAGGGATGGAGGGGGAGTGTTGGGATCGAGGGGATGTGTAGGGATGCACGGGGAGTGTAGGGATGGAGGGGGAGGGATGGAGGGGGTGTGTTGGGATCGAGGGGGAGTCTTGGGATCGAGGGGAAGTGTAGTGATGGAGGGAGAGTGTTGGAATGGAGGGGGAGTGTTAGGATGGAAGGGGAGGGATGGAGGGGGAGTGTTGGGATGGAGGGGGAGTGTTGGGATGGAGGGGGAGTGTTGGGCTGGAGGGGGAGTGTTGGGATGGAGGGGGAGTGTTGGGATGGAGGGGGAGCGATGGAATGTAGCACGAGTTTTGCAATGGAGGGGAAGTATTGGGATGGAGGGGGAGGGATGGGATGGAGCGGGAGTGTTGGGATGGAGGGGGAGTGTTGGAATGGAGGGCTAGGGATGGAGGGGGAGTGTTGGGATGGAGGGGGTGTGTAGGGATGGAGGAGGAGTGTAGGGATGGAGGGGGAGTGTAGCGATGGAGGGGGAGTGTTGAGATGGAGGCGGAGTATTGAGATGGAGGGGGAGTGAATGGATGGAGGGGGAGTGTAGGGATGGAGGGGGAGTGTTTGGATGGAGGGGGAGTGTTGGGATGGAGGGGCAGGGTTGGAGGGGGAGTGTTGGGATGGAGGGGGAGTGTAGGGATGGAGGGGGAGTGTTGTGATGCAGGGGGCATGTTGGGATGGAGGGAGAGTGTAGGGATGGAGGGGAGTGTTGGGATGGAAGCGAGTGTTGGGATGGAAGGGGAGTGTTGGGATGGAGGGTGGGTGTTGGGATGGAGGGGGAGTGTAGGGATAGAGGGGTAGGGATGGAGGGGGAGTGTAGGGATGGAGGAGAAGTGTTGGGATGGAAGGGGAGGGATGGAGGGGGTGTGTTGGGATGGAAGGGGAGGGATGGAGGGGGTGTGTTGGGATCGAGGGGGAGTCTTGGGATCGAGGGGAAGTGTAGTGATGGAGGGAGAGTGTTGGAATGGAGGGGGAGTGTTTGGATGGAAGGGGAGGGATGGAGGGGGAGTGTAGGGATGGAGGGGGAGTGTTGGGATGGAGGGGGAGTGTTGGGATGTAGGGGGAGTGTTGGGATGCAGGGGGCGTGTAGAGATGGAGGGGCAGTGTTGGGATGAAGGGGGAGTGTTAGGATTGAAGGGAATTGTAGGGATGGAGGGGCAGGGATGGAGGGGGAGTGTTGGGATGGAGGGGGAGGGATGGAGGGGGAGTGTTGGGATGGAGGGGGATTGTAGGGATGGAGGGGAGTGTAGGGATGGAGGGGGAGTGTTGGGATGGAGGGGGAGGGTTGGAGGGGCAGTGTTGGGATGGAGGGGGAGTGTTGGGATAGAGGGGGAGTGTTGGGATGGAGGGGGAATGATTTGGGGGAAGGATGGAGGGGGAGTGCAGGGATGGAGGTGGAATGTTGGGATGGAGTGGAGTGTTGGGATGGAGAGGGAGGAATGGGATCGAGGGGGAGTGTTCTGATGGAGGGGGAGTGTCGCGATGCAGGGGTAGTGTAGGAATGGATGGGGGTGTTGGAATGGAGCGGGAGTATAGGGATGGAGGGGGAGTGTTGTGATGGAGGGGAATGTTGGGATGGAGGGGGAGTGTTGGGATGGAGTGGGAGTGTTGGGATGGAGGGGGAGTGTAGGGATGGAGGAGACGTGTAGGGATGGAGGGGGAGTGTTGGGATGGAGCTGGAGTGTAGGGCTGGAGGGGGAGTTTTGGGATGGAGAGGGAGTGTTGGGATGGAGGGGGAGTGTTGGGATGGAGGGGTGGTGATGGGATGGAGGGGGTGTGTTGGGATTGAGGGAGAGGGATGGAGGGGGAGTGTGGGGATGGAGATGAAGTGTTGGGATGGAGGGGGAGTGTAGGGATGGAGGGTAAGTGTAGGGATGGAGGGGGAATGTTGGGATGGAGGGGGAGTGTTGGGATGGAGGGGGAGTGTTGGGATGGAGGGGGTGTGTAGGGATGGAGAGGGAGTGTAGGGATGGAGGGGGAGTGTTGGGATGGAGGGGGAGTGTTGGGATGGAGGGGGAGTGTTGGGATGGAGGGGAATGTTGGGATGGAGGGGGAGTGTAGGAATGGATGGGGAGTGTTGGAATGGAGCAGGAGTGTAGGGATGGAGCGGGAGTGTTGGGGTGGAGAGGGAGGAATGGGATGGAGGGGGAGTGTTCTGATGGAGGGGGAGTGTAGCGATGGAGGGGTAGTGTAGGAATGGATGGGGGTGTTGGAATGGAGCGGGAGTGTAGGGATGGAGGGGGAGAGTTGGGACGGAGGGGAATGTTAGGATGGAGGGGGAGTGTTGGGATGGAGGGGGGGTGTAGGGATGGAGAGGGAGGGTAGGGATGGAGGGGGAGTGTTGGGATGGAGGGGGAGTGTTGGGATGGAGGGGGGTGTAGGGATGGAGAGGGAGTGTAGGGATGGAGGAGGAGTGTCGGGATGGAGGGGGAGCGTTGGGATAGAGGGGGAGTGTTGAGATGGAAGGGGAGTGTTGAGATGGAGGGGGAGGAATGGAGGGGCAGTGTTGGGATGGAGGGGGAGCGATGGAATGGAACACGAGTTTTGCGATGGAGGGGAAGTATTGGGATGGAGGGGGAGGGATGGGATGGAGGGGGTGTGTTGGGATGGAGGGGGAGTGTTGGAATGGAGGGGTAGGGATGGAGGGGGAGTGTTGGGATGGAGAGGGAGTGTAGGGATGGAGAGGGAGTGTTGGGATGGAGGGGGAGTGTAGCGATGGAGGGGGAGTGTTGGGATGGAAAGGCAGTATTGGGCTGGAGGGGGAGTGTTGGGATGGAGGGGGAGTGTTGGGATGGAGGGGGAGTGTTGGGATGGAGGGGGAGTGTTGGGATGGAAGGGGAGCGATGGAATGGAGCACGAGTTTTGCGATGGAGGGGAAGTATTGGGATGGAGGGGGAGGGATGGGATGGAGGGGGAGTGTTGGACAGGAGAGGGAGTGTTGGAATGGAGGGGTAGTGATGGAGGGGGAGTGTTGGGATGGAGGGGGAGTGTAGGGATGGAGGAGGAGTGTAGGGATGGAGGGGGAGTGTAGCGATGGAGGGGGAGTGTTGGGATGGAGGGGGGAGTGTTGGGATGGAGGGGGATCGATGGAATGGAGCACGAGTTTTGCGATGGAGGGGAAGTATTGGGATGGAGGGGGAGGGATGGGATGGAGCGGGAGTGTTGGGATGGAGGGGGAGTGTTGGAATGGAGGGCTAGGGATGGAGGGGGAGTGTTGGGATGGAGGGGGAGTGTAGGGATGGAGGAGGAGTGTAGGGATGGAGGGGGAGTGTAGCGAAGAAGGGGGAGTGTTGAGATGGAGGGGGAGGGTTGAGACGGAGGGGGAGTGTTGGGATGGAGGGGGAGTGTTGGGGTGGAGGGGGAGTGTTGGGCTGGAGGGGTAGTGTTGGGCTGGAGAGGGAGTGTTGGGCTGGAGGGGGAGTGTTGGGCTGGAGGGGGAGTGTTGGGCTGGAGGGGGAGTGTTGGGATGGAGGGGGAGTGTTTGGGATGGAGGGGGAGTGTAGGGATGGAGGGGTAGTGTTGGGATGGAGGGGGAGTGTTGGGATGGAGGGGGAGTGTAGCGATGGAAGGGGAGTGTTGAGATGGAGTGGGAGTCTAGAGATGGAGGGGGAGTGTTGGAAAGGAGGGGGAGTGTAGGGATGGAGGGGGAGCGTAGGGATGAAGGTGGAGTGTTAGGGTGGAGGGGGAGTGTTGGAAAGGAGGAGGAGTGTACGGATGGAGGGGGAGTGCAGGGATGGGAGGGGAAATGTTGGGATGGAGTGAAGCTTTGGGATGGATGGGGAGGGTTGGGATGAAGGGGGAGTGTTGGGATGGAGGCGGAGTGTTGGGATGGAGGGGGAGTATAGGGATGGAGGGGGAGTGGTGGGATGGAGGAGGAGGGATGGAGGGGGAGTGTTGGGATGGAGGGGGAGTGTTGGAAAGGAGGAGGGGTGTAGGGATGGAGGGGGAGTCTAGGGATGGAGGGGGAGTGTTGGGATGGAGGGGGGTATAGGAGTGGAGGGGGAGAGATGGAGGGGCAGTGTGGGGATGGCGGGGGAGTGTTGGGATGGAGGGGGAGGATGGAGGGGGAGTGTTGTGATGGAGTGGGAGTGTAGGGATGGAGGGGGAGTGTTGGGATAGAGGGGGACTGTTGGATGGAGGGGAATGTTTTGGGGGAGGGATGGAGGGGGAGTTCAGGGATGGAGGGGGGATGTTGGGATGGAGTGGAGTGTTGGGATGGAGAGGGAGGGATGGGATGGAGGGGGAGTGTTCAGATGGAGGGGAAGTGCAGCGATGGAGAGGTAGTGTAGGAATGGATGGGGAGTGTTGGAATGGAGCGGGAGTGTAGGGATGGAGGGGGAGTGTTGGGATGGAGGGGAATGTTGGGATGGAGGGGGAGTGTTGGGATGGAGGGGGGTGTAGGGATGGAGGGGGAGTGTAGGGATGGAGGGGGAGTGTTTGGGTGGAGGGGGAGTGTTGGGCTGGAGGGGGAGTGTTGAGATGGAGTGGGTGTGTTGGGATGGAGGCGGAGTGTTCGGCTGGAGGGGGAGTGTTGGGCTGGAGGGGGAGTGTTGGGCTGGAGGCGGAGTGTTGGGATGGAGGGGGAGTGTTGGGATGGAGGGGGAGTGCAGGGATGGAGGGGTAGTGTTGGGATGGAGGGGGTGTGTTGGGATGGAGGGGGAGTGTAGGGATGGAGGGGGAGTGTAGCGATGCAGGGGGAGTGTTGAGATGGAGTGGGAGTCTAGGGATGGAGGGGCAGTGTTGGAAAGGAGTGGGAGTGTAGGGATGGAGGGGGGAGCGTAGGGATGAAGGTGGAGTGTTAGGGTGGAGGGGGAGTGTTGGAAAGGAGGAGGAGTGTAGGGATGGAGGGGGAGTGCAGGGATGGAGGGGAAATGTTGGGATGGAGTGGCGTTTTGGGATGGATGGGGAGGGATGGGATGAAGGGGGAGTGTTGGGATGGAGGCGGGGTGTTGGGATGGAGGGAGAGTAAAGGGATGGAGGGGGAGTGTTGGGATAGAGGGGGGTGTAGGAATGGAGGGGGAGAGATGGAGGGGCAGTGTGGGGATGGCGGGGGCGTGTTGGGATGGAGGGGGAGGGATGGAGGGGGAGTGTTGGGATGGAGTGGGAGTGTAGGGATGGAGGGGGAGTGTTGGGATAGAGGGGAACTGTTGGGATGGACGGGGAATGTTTTGGGGGAGGGATGGAGGGGGAGTTCAGGGATGGAGGGGGAATGTTGGGATGGCTGGAGTGTTGGGATGGAGAGGGAGGAATGGGATGGAGGGGGAGTGTTCGGATGGAGGGGAAGTGTAGCGATGGAGAGGTAGTGTAGGAATGGATGGGGAGTGTTGGAATGGAGCGGGAGTGTAGGGATGGAGGGGGAGTGTTGGGATGGAGGGGAATGTTGGGATGGAGGGGGAGTGTTGGGATGGAGGGAGAGTGTTGGGATGGAGGGGGGGTGTAGGGATGGAGGGGGAGTGTAGGGATGGAGGGGGAGTGTTGGGATGGAGGGGCAGTGTAGGGATGGAGTGGAGTGTAGGGATGGAGGGGGAGTGTTGGGATGGAGGATGAGTGTAGGGATGGAGGGGCAGTGTTGGGATGGAGAGGGAGTGTTGGGATGGAGGGGGAGTGTAGGGATGGAGGGGGAGTGTAGGGATGGAGGGGGAGTGTAGGGATGGAGGGGGAGTGTTGGGAATGAGGGGGAGTGTCGGGATGGAGGAGGCGTGTAGGGATGGAGGGGGAGGGGTGAAGGGGGAGTGTTGGGATGGAGGGGGCGTGTAGGGATGGAGGGGGGAGTGTAGGAATGGAGGGGGAGTGTAGGGATGGAGGGGGGATGGAGGGGGAGTGTAGGGATGGAGGGGGAGTGTTGGGATGGTGGGAGGGTGTATCGATGGAGGGTGATGTTGGGATGGAGGGGGAGGGATGGAGGGGGATTGTTGGGATGTAGGGGGAGTCTTGGGATGGAGGGGGAATGTTGGCATGGAGGGGGAGTGTAGGGATGGAGAGGGAGTGTTGGGATGGAGGGGGAGTGTAGCGATGGAGGGGGAGTGTTGGGATGGAAAGGCAGTATTGGGCTGGAGGGGGAGTGTTGGGATGGAGGGGGAGTGTTGGGATGGAGGGGGAGTGTTGGGATGGAGGGGGAGTGTTGGGATGGAAGGGGAGCGATGGAATGGAGCACGAGTTTTGCGATGGAGGGGAAGTATTGGGATGGAGGGGGAGGGATGGGATGGAGGGGGAGTGTTGGACAGGAGAGGGAGTGTAGGGATGGAGAGGGAGTGTTGGGATGGAGGGGGAGTGTAGCGATGGAGGGGGAGTGTAGGGATGGAGGAGGAGTGTTGGGATGGAGGGGGAGTGTTGGGATGGAAGGGGAGCGATGGAATGGAGCACGAGTTTTGCGATGGAGGGGAAGTATTGGGATGGAGGGGGAGGGATGGGATGGAGGGGGAGTGTTGGACAGGAGAGGGAGTGTTGGAATGGAGGGGTAGGGATGGAGGGGGAGTGTTGGGATGGAGGGGGAGTGTAGGGATGGAGGAGGAGTGTAGGGATGGAGGGGGAGTGTAGCGATGGAGGGGGAGTGTTGGGATGGAGGGGGAGTGTTGGGATGGAGGGGGAGGGATGGGATGGAGCGGGAGTGTTGGGATGGAGGGGGAGTGTTGGAATGGAGGGCTAGGGATGGAGGGGGAGTGTTGGGATGGAGGGGGAGTGTAGGGATGGAGGAGGAGTGTAGGGATGGAGGGGGAGTGTAGCGATGGAGGGGGAGTGTAGCGATGGAGGGGGAGTGTTGAGATGGAGGGGGAGAGTTGAGACGGAGGGGGAGTGTTGGGATGGAGGGGGAGTGTTGGGGTGGAGGGGGAGTGTTGGGCTGGAGGGGTAGTGTTGGGCTGGAGAGGGAGTGTTGGGCTGGAGGGGGAGTGTTGGGCTGGAGGGGGAGTGTTGGGCTGGAGGGGGAGTGTTGGGATGGAGGGGGAGTGTTGGGATGGAGGGGGAGTGTAGTGATGGAGGGGTAGTGTTGGGATGGAGGGGGAGTGTTGGGATGGAGGGGGAGTGTAGCGATGGAAGGGGAGTGTTGAGATGGAGTGGGAGTCTAGAGATGGAGGGGGAGTGTTGGAAAGGAGGGGGAGTGTAGGGATGGAGGGGGAGCGTAGGGATGAAGGTGGAGTGTTAGGGTGGAGGGGGAGTGTTGGAAAGGAGGAGGAGTGTAGGGATGGAGGGGGAGTGCAGGGATGGAGGGGAAATGTTGGGATGGAGTGAAGCTTTGGGATGGATGGGGAGGGATGGGATGAAGGGGGAGTGTTGGGATGGAGGCGGAGTGTTGGGATGGAGGGGGAGTATAGGGATGGAGGGGGAGTGGTGGGATGGAGGAGGAGGGATGGAGGGGGAGTGTTGGGATGGAGGGGGAGTGTTGGAAAGGAGGAGGGGTGTAGGGATGGAGGGGGAGTCTAGGGATGGAGGGGGAGTGTTGGGATGGAGGGGGAGGGATGGAGGGGGAGTGTTGGGATGGAGTGGGAGTGTAGGGATGGAGGGGGAGTGTTGGGATAGAGGGGGACTGTTGGGATGGAGGGGGAATGTTTTGGGGGAGGGATGGAGGGGGAGTTCAGGGATGGAGGGGGGATGTTGGGATGGAGTGGAGTGTTGGGATGGAGAGGGAGGGATGGGATGGAGGGGGAGTGTTCAGATGGAGGGGAAGTGCAGCGATGGAGAGGTAGTGTAGGAATGGATGGGGAGTGTTGGAATGGAGCGGGAGTGTAGGGATGGAAGGGGAGTGTTGGGATGGAGGGGAATGTTGGGATGGAGGGGGAGTGCTGGGATGGAGGGGGAGTGTTGGGATGGAGGGGGGTGTAGGGATGGAGGGGGAGTGTAGGGATGGAGGGGGAGTGTTTGGGTGGAGGGGGAGTGTTGGGCTGGAGGGGGAGTGTTGAGATGGAGTGGGTGTGTTGGGATGGAGGCGGAGTGTTCGGCTGGAGGGGGAGTGTTGGGCTGGAGGGGGAGTGTTGGGCTGGAGGTGGTGTGTTGGGATGGAGGGGGAGTGTTGGGATGGAGGGGGAGTGCAGGGATGGAGGGGTAGTGTTGGGATGGAGGGGGTGTGTTGGGATGGAGGGGGTGTGTTGGGATGGAGGGGGAGTGTAGGGATGGAGGGGGAGTGTAGCGATGCAGGGGGAGTGTTGAGATGGAGTGGGAGTCTAGGGATGGAGGGGCAGTGTTGGAAAGGAGTGGGAGTGTAGGGATGGAGGGGGAGCGTAGGGATGAAGGTGGAGTGTTAGGGTGGAGGGGGAGTGTTGGAAAGGAGGAGGAGTGTAGGGATGGAGGGGGAGTGCAGGGATGGAGGGGAAATGTTGGGATGGAGTGGCGTTTTGGGATGGATGGGGAGGGATGGGATGAAGGGGGAGTGTTGGGATGGAGGCGGAGTGTTGGGATGGAGGGGCGGTGTTGGGATGGAGCGGGAAGGATGGAGGGGGAGTGTTGGGATGGAGCTGGAGTGTAGGGATGGAGGGGGAGTTTTGGGATGGAGAGGGAGTGTTGGGATGGAGGGGGAGGAATGGGATGGAGGGGAGTGTTGCGATGGAGGGGGAGTGTTGTGATGGAGGGGGAGTGTAGGGATGGAGGGGAAATGTTGGGATGTAGTGGCGTTTTGGGATGGGTGGGGAGGGATGGGATGAAGGGGGAGTGTTGGGATGGAGGCGGAGTGTTGGGATGGAGGGAGAGTAAAGGGATGGAGGGGGAGTGTTGGGATAGAGGGGGGTGTAGGAATGGAGGGGGAGAGATGGAGGGGCAGTGTGGGGATGGCGGGGGCGTATTGGGATGGAGGGGGAGGGATGGAGGGGGAGTGTTGGGATGGAGTGGGAATGTAGGGATGGAGGGGGAGTGTTGGGATAGAGGGGAACTGTTGGGATGGACGGGGAATGTTTTGGGGGAGGGATGGAGGGGGAGTTCAGGGATAGAGGGGGAATGTTGGGATGGAGTGGAGTGTTGGGATGGAGAGGGAGGGATGGGATGGAGGGGGAGTGTTCGGATGGAGGGGAAGTGTAGCGATGGAGAGGTAGTGTAGGAATGGATGGGGAGTGTTGGAATGGAGCGGGAGTGTAGGGATGGAGGGGGAGTGTTGGGATGGAGGGGAATGTTGGGATGGAGGGTGAGTGTTGGGATGGAGGGAGAGTGTTGGGATGGAGGGGGGGTGTAGGGATGGAGGGGGAGTGTAGGGATGGAGGGGGAGTGTTGGGATGGAGGGGCAGTGTAGGGATGGAGTGGAGTGTAGGGATGGAGGGGGAGTGTTGGGATGGAGGATGAGTGTAGGGATGGAGGGGCAGTGTTGGGATGGAGAGGGAGTGTTGGGATGGAGGGGGAGTGTAGGGATGGAGGGGGAGTGTAGGGATGGAGGGGGAGTGTAGGGATGGAGGGGGAGTGTTGGGAATGAGGGGGAGTGTCGGGATGGAGGAGGCGTGTAGGGATGGAGGGGGAGGGGTGAAGGGGGAGTGTTGGGATGGAGGGGGCGTGTAGGGATGGAGGGGGAGTGTAGGAATGGAGGGGGAGTGTAGGGATGGAGGGGGGATGGAGGGGGAGTGTAGGGATGGAGGGGGCGTGTTGGGATGGAGGGAGGGTGTATCGATGGAGGGTGATGTAGGGATGTAGGGGGAGTCTTGGGATGGAGGGGGAATGTTGGCATGGAGGGGGAGTGTAGGGATGGAGGGGGAGTGTTGGAATGCAGGGGAGTGTTGGAATGGAGGGGCAGGGCTGGAGGGGGTGTGTTGGGATGTAGGGGGAGTGTAGGGCTGGAGTGTGAGTGTTGGGATAGAGGGGGAGGGATGGAGGGGGATTGTAGGGATGTAGGGAGAGTCTTGGGATGGAGGTGGAGTGTAGGGATGGAGGGTAAGTGTAGGGATGGATGGGGAGTGTAGGGATGGAGGGGGAATGTTGGGATGGAGGGGGAGTGTTGGGATGGAGGGGGAGTGTTGGGGTGGAGGGGGAGTGTAGGGATGGAGGGGGAGTGTCAGAATGGAGGGCGAGTTTTGGGATGGAGAGGGAGTGTTGGGATGGAGGGTGAGTATTGGGATGGAGGAGCAGTATAAGGATGGAGGGGGAGTGCTGGGATGGAGGGGGAGTGTAGGGATGGAGGGGGAGTGTTTGGATGGAGGGGGAGTGTTGGGATGGAGGGGCAGGGTTGGAGGGGGAGTGTTGGGATGGAGGGGGAGTGTAGGGATGGAGGGGGAGTGTTGTGATGCAGGGGGCATGTTGGGATGGAGGGGAGTTTTGGGATGGAAGCGAGTGTAGGGATGGAAGGGGAGTTTTGGGATGGAGGGTGGGTGTTGGGATGGAGGGGGAGTGTAGGGATGGAGGGGTAGGGATGGGGGGGAGTGTAGGGATGGAGGAGGAGTGTTGGGATGGAAGGGGTGGGATGGAGGGGGAGTGTTGCGATGGAGCGGGACTGTTGGGATCGAGGGGATGTGTAGGGATGCACGGGGAGTGTAGGGATGGAGGGGGAGGGATGGAGGGGGTGTGTTGGGATCGAGGGGGAGTCTTGGGATCGAGGGGAAGTGTAGTGATGGAGGGAGAGTGTTGGAATGGAGGGGGCGTGTTAGGATGGAAGGGGAGGGATGGAGGGGGAGTGTAGGGATGGAGGGGGAGTGTTGGGATGGAGGGGGAGTGTTGGGCTGGAGGGGGAGTGTTGGGATGGAGGGGGAGTGTTGGGATGGAGGGGGAGCGATGGAATGTAGCACGAGTTTTGCGATGGAGGGGAAGTATTGGGATGGAGGGGGAGGGATGGGATGGAGGGGGAGTGTTGGGATGGAGGGGGAGTGTTGGAATGGAGGGCTAGGGATGGAGGGGGAGTGTTGGGATGGAGGGGGTGTGTAGGGATGGAGGAGGAGTGTAGGGATGGAGGGGGAGTGTAGCGATGGAGGGGGAGTGTTGAGATGGAGGGGGAGTATTGAGATGGAGGGGGAGTGTTGGGATGGAGGGGGAGTGTTGGGCTGGAGGAGGAGTGTTGGGCTGGAGGGGGAGTTTTGGGATGGAGGGGGATTGTTGCGATGGAGAGGGAGTGTTGGGCTGGAGGGGGAGTGTTGGGATGGAGGGGGAGTGTTGGGATGGAGGGGGAGTGTAGGGATGGAGGGGTAGTGTTGGGATGGAGGGGGAGTGTTGGGACGGAGGGGGAGTGTAGGGATGGAGGGGGAGTGTAGCGATGGAGGGGGAGTGTTGAGATGGAGTGGGAGTCTAGAGATGGAGGAGTGTTGGAAAGGAGGGGGAGTGTAGGGATGGAGGGGGAGTGTAGGGATGAAGGTGGAGTGTTAGGATGGAGGGGGAGTGTTTGAAAGGAGGAGGAGTGTAGGGGTGGTGAGGGAGTGCAGGGATGGAGGGGAAATCACAGAATCACAGAAACCCCACACTGCAGATAGAGGCCATTTCGGGCCATCGAGCCTGCACCGACACATATCCCACCTGATCCCCGTAACCCCGACACATATCCCACCCTATCCCCGTAACCCCACGTATTTAATCCCCCTAACACTAAGGGTCAATTTATCATAGCCAATCAACCTTAACCGCACATCTTTGGACTGTGGGAGGAAACCAGAGCACCCGGAGGGAACCCACGCAAACACGGGGAGAATGTGCAAACTCCACACAGACAGTCACCCGAGGCCGGATTCGAACCCGGGTCCCTGGCGCTGTGAGTGTTGGGATGGAGTGGAGTTTTGGGATGGATGGGGAGGGATGGGATGAAGGGGGAGTGTTGGGATGGAGGCGGAGTGTTGGGATGGAGGGGGAGTATAGGGATGGAGGGGGAATGTTGGGATGGAGGGGGAGGGATGGATGGGGAGTGTTGGGATGGAGCGGGAGATAGGGATGGAGGGGGAGTGTTGGAAAGGAGGAGGGGTGTAGGGATGGAGGGGGAGTCTAGGGATGGAGGGGGACTGTTGGGATGGAGGGAGGTGTAGGAATGGAGGGGGAGAGATGGAGGGGCAGTGTGGGGATGGCGGGGGAGTGTTGGGATGGAGGGGGAGGGGTGGAGGCGGAGTGTTGGGATGGAGCGGGAGATAGGGATGGAGGGGGAGTGTTGGAAAGGAGGAGGGGTGTAGGGATGGAGGGGGAGTCTAGGGATGGAGGTGGTCTGTTGGGATGGAGGGAGGTGTAGGAATGGAGGGGGAGAGATGGAGGGGCAGTGTGGGGATAGAGGGGGAGTGTTGGGATGGAGGGGGAATGTTTTGGGGGAGGGATGGAGGGGGAGTTCAGGGATGGAGGGGGAATGTTGGGATGGAGTGGAGTGTTGGGATGGAGAGGGAGGGATGGGATGGAGGGGGAGTGTTCGGATGGAGGGGAAGTGCAGCGATGGAGAGGTAGTGTAGGAATGGATGGGGAGTGTTGGAATGGAGCGGGTGTGTAGGGATGGAGGGGGAGTGTTGGGATGGAGGGGAATGTTGGGATGGAGGGGGAGTGTTGGGATGGAGGGGGAGTGTTGGGATGGAGGGGGGTGTAGGGATGGAGGGGGAATGTAGGGATGGAGGGGGCGTGTTGGGATGGAGGGGCAGTGTAGGGATGGAGTGGAGTGTAGGGATGGAGGGGGAGTGTTGGGATGGAGGATGAGTGTAGGGATGGAGGGGCGGTGTTGGGATGGAGGGGGAGTGTTGGAATGGAGGGGGAGTGTAGCGATGGAGGGGGAGTGTAGGGATGGAGGGGGAGTGTAGGGATGGAGCGGGAAGGATGGAGGGGGAGTGTTGGGATGGAGCTGGACTGTAGGGATGGAGGGGGAGTTTTGGGATGGAGAGGGAGTGTTGGGATGGAGGGGGAGGAATGGGATGGAGGGGGAGTGTTGCGATGGAGGGGGAGTGTTGGGATGGAGGGGGAGTGTAGGGATGGAGGGTAAGTGTAGGGATGGAGGGGGAGTGTAGGGATGGAGAGGGAATGTTGGGATGGAGGGGGAGTGTTGGGATGGAGGGGGAGTGTTGGGATGGAGGGCGGGTGTAGGGATGGGGAGGGAGTGTAGGGATGGAGGGTGAGTGTTGGGATGGAGGGGGAGTGTTGGGATGGAGGGGAGTGTAGGAATGGATGGGGAGTGTTGGAATGGAGCGGGAGTGTAGGGATGGAGGGGGAGTGTTGGGATGGAGGGGAATGTTGGGATGGAGGGGGAGTGTTGGGATGGAGGGGGAGTGTTGGGATGGATGGGGAGTGTTGGGATGGAGGGGGGTGTCGGGATGGAGAGGGAGTGTAGGGATGGAGGAGGAGTGTAGGGATGGAGGGGGAGCGATGGAATGGAGCACGAGTTTTGCGATGGAGGGGAAGTATTGGGATGGAGGGGGAGGGATGGGATGGAGGGGGAGTGTTGGGATGGAGGGGTTGTGTTGGAATGGAGGGGTAGGGATGGAGGGGGAGTGTTGGGATGGAGAGGGAGTGTAGGGATGGAGGGGGAGTGTTGGGATGGAGGGGGAGTGTAGCGATGGAGGGGGAGTGTTGGGATGGAAGGGCAGTATTGGGCTGGAGGGGGAGTTTTGGGATGGAGGGGGAGTGTTTGGATGGAGGGGGAGCGATGGAATGGAGCACGAGTTTTGCGATGGAGGGGAAGTATTGGGATGTAGTGGGAGGGATGGGATGGAGGGGGAGTGTTGGGATGGAGGGGGAGTGTTGGAATGGAGTGGTAGGGATGGAGGGGGAGTGTTGGGATGGAGGGGGAGTGTAGGGATGGAGGAGGAGTGTAGGGATGGAGGGGGAGTGTAGCGATGGAGGGGGAGTGTTGGGATGGAGGGGGAGTGTTGGGATGGAGGGGGAGTGTTGGGCTGGAGGGGGAGTGTTGGGATGGAGGGGGAGTGTTGGGATGGAGGGGGAGCGATGGAATGGAGCATGAGTTTTGCGATGGAGGGGAAGTATTGGGATGGAGGGGGAGGAATGGGATGGAGGGGGAGTGTTGGAATGGAGGGGGAGTGTTGGACTGGAGGGCTAGGGATGAAGGGGGAGTGTTGGGATGGAGGGGGAGTGTAGGGATGGAGGAGGAGTGTAGGGATGGAGGGGGAGTGTAGCGATGGAGGGGGAGTGTTGAGATGGAGGGGGAGTGTTGAGATGGAGGGGGAGTGTTGGGATGGAGGGGGAGTGTTGGGCTGGAGGGGGAGTGTTGGGCTGGAGGCGGAGTGTTGGGCTGGAGGGGGAGTGTTGGGCTGGAGGGGGAGTGTTGGGCTGGAGGGGGAGTGTTGGGCTGGAGGGGGAGTGTTGGATTGGAGGGGGAGTGTAGGGATGGAGTGGGAGTCTAGGGATGGAGGGGCAGTGTTGGAAAGGAGTGGGAGTGTAGGGATGGAGGGGGAGCGTAGGGATGATGGTGGAGTGTTAGGGTGGAGGGGGACTGTTGGAAAGGAGCAGGAGTGTAGGGATGGAGGGGGAGTGCAGGGATGGAGGGGAAATGTTGGGATGGAGTGGCGTTTTGGGATGGATGGGGAGGGATGGGATGAAGGGGGAGTGTTGGGATGGAGGCGGAGTGTTGGGATGGAGGGGGAAGTATAGGGATGGAGGGGGAGTGTTGGGATGGAGGGGGTGGGATGGAGGGGAAGTGTTGTGATGGAGTGGGAGTGTAGGGATGGAGGGGGAGCGTTGGGATAGAGGGGGACTGTTGGGATGGAGGGGGAATGTTTTGGGGGAGGGATGGAGGGGGAGTTCAGGGATGGAGGGGGAATGTTGGGATGGATTGGAGTGTTGGGATGGAGAGGGAGGGATGGGATGGAGGGGGAGTGTTTGGATGGAGGGGAAGTGTGGCGATGGAGAGGTAGTGTAGGAATGGATGGGGAGTGTTGGAATGGAGCGGGAGTGTAGGGATGGAGGGGGAGTGTTGGGATGGAGGGGAATGTTGGGATGGAGGGGGAGTGTTGGGATGGAGGGGGAGTGTTGGGATGGAGGGGGGTGTAGGGATGGAGGGGGAGTGTAAGGATGGAGGGGGTGTGTTCGGATGGAGGGGCAGTGTAGGGATGGAGTGGAGTGTAGGGATGGAGGGGGAGTGTTGGGATGGAGGATGAGTGTAGGGATGGAGGGGCAGTGTTGGGATGGAGGGGGAGTGTTGGGATGGAGGGGGAGTGTTGGGATGGAGGGGTAGGGATGGAGGGGGAGTGTTGGGATGGAGGGGGAGTGTAGGGATGGAGGAGGAGTGTAGGGATGGAGGGGGAGTGTAGCGATGGAGGGGGAGTGTTGGGATGGAGGGGGAGTGTTGGGATGGAGGGGGAGTGTTGGGCTGGAGGGGGAATGTTGGGATGGAGGGGGAGTGTTGGGATGGAGGGGGAGCGATGGATGGAGCACGAGTTTTGCGATGGAGGGGAAGCATTGGGATGGAGGGGGAGCGATCGGATGGAGGGGGAGTGTTGGGATGGAGGGGGTGTGTTGGAATGGAGGGCTAGGGATGGAGGGGGAGTGTTGGGATGGAGGGGGAGAGTAGGGATGGAGGAGGAGTGTAGGGATGGAGGGGGAGTGTAGCGATGGAGGGGGAGTGTTGAGATGGAGGGGGAGTGTTGAGATGGAGGGGGAGTGTTGGGATGGAGGGGGAATGTTGGGCTGGAGGGGGCTGGAGGGGGAGTGTTGGGCTGGAGGGGGAGTGTTGGGCTGGAGGGGGAGTGTTGGGCTGGAGGGGGAGTGTTGGGATGGAGGGGGAGTGTTGGGATGGAGGGGGAGTGTAGGGATGGAGGGGTAGTGTTGGCATGGAGGTGGTGTGTTGGGATGGAGGGGGAGTGTAGCGATGGAGGGGGAGTGTTGAGATGGAGTGGGAGTCTAGGGATGGAGGGGCAGTGTTGGAAAGGAGTGGGAGTGTAGGGATGGAGGGGTGCGTAGGGATGAATGTGGAGTGTTAGGGTGGAGGGGGCTGTTGGAAAGAAGGAGGAGTGTAGGGATGGAGGGGGAGTGCAGGGATGGAGGGGAAATGTTGGGATGGAGTGGCGTTTTGGAATGGATGGGGAGGGATGGGATGAAGGGGGAGTGTTGGGATGGAGGCGGAGTGTTGGGAGGGAGGGGGAGTATAGGGATGGAGGGGGAGTGTTGGGATGGAGGGGGAGTGTTGGAATGGAGGGGTAGGGATGGAGGGGGAGTGTTGGGATGGAGGGGGAGTGTAGGGATGGCGGAGGAGTGTAGGGATGGAGGGGGAGTGTCGCGATGGAGGGGGAGTGTTGGGATGGAGGGGGCGTGTTGGGATGGAGGGGGAGTGTTGGGCTGGAGGGGGAGTGTTGGGATGGAGGGGGAGTGTTGGGATGGAGGGGGAGCGATGGAAAAGAGCACGAGTTTTGCGATGGAGGCGAAGTATTGGGATGGAGGGGGAGGAATGGGATGGAGGGGGAGTGTTGGGATGGAGGGGGAGCGTTGGAATGGAGGGCTAGGGATGGAGGGGGAGTGTTGGGATGGAGGGGGAGTGTAGGGATGGAGGAGGAGTGTAGGGATGGAGGGGGAGTGTAGCGATGGAGGGGGAGTGTTGAGATGGAGGGGGAGTGTTGAGATGGAGGGGGAGTGTTGGGATGGAGGGGGAGTGTTGGGCTGGAGGGGGAGTGTTGGGCTGGAGGGGGAGTGTTGGGCTGGAGGGGGAGTGTTTGGCTGGAGGGGGAGTGTTGGGCTGGAGGGGGAGTGTTGGGCTGGAGGGGGAGTGTTGGGATGGAGGGGGAGTGTTGGGATGGAGGGGGAGTGTAGTGATGGAGGGGTAGTGTTGGGATGGAGTGGGAGTCTAGGGATGGAGGGGCAGTGTTGGAAAGGAGTGGGAGTGTAGGGATGGAGGGGGAGCGTAGGGATGATGGTGGAGTGTTAGGGTGGAGGGGGACTGTTGGAAAGGAGGAGGAGTGTAGGGATGGAGGGGAAATGTTGGGATGGAGTGGCGTTTTGGGATGGATGGGGAGGGATGGGATGAAGGGGGAGTGTTGGGATGGAGGCGGAGTGTTGGGATGGAGGGGGAGTATAGGGATGGAGGGGGAGTGTTGGGATGGAGGGGGGTGTAGGAATGGAGGGGGAGAGATGGAGGGGCAGTGTGGGGATGTAGGGGGAGTCTTGGGATGGAGGGGGAGTGTAGGGGTGGAGAGGGAGTGTAGGGATGGAGGGGGCGTGTTGGGATAGAGGGGGAGGGATGGAGGGGGATTGTAGGGATGTAGGGGGAGTCTTGGGATGGAGGGGGAGTGTAGGGATGGAGGGTAACTGTAGGAAAGGAGGGGGAGTGTAGGGATGGAGGGGGAGTGTTGGGATGGAGGGGGACTGTCGGGATGGAGGGGGAGTGTAGGGATTGAGTGGGAGTGTTGGGATTGAGGGGGAGTGAAGGGATGGAGGGGGAGTGTAGGGATGGATGGGGAGTGTTTGGATGGAGGGGGAGTGTAGGGATGGAGGGGCAGGGTTGGAGGGGGAGTGTTGGGATGGAGGGGGAGTGTAGGGATGGAGGGGGAGTGTTGTGATGCAGGGGGCATGCTGGGATGGAGGGAGAGTGTAGGGATGGAGGGGAGTGTTGGGATAGAAGCGAGTGTAGGGATGGAAGGGGAGTGTTGGGATGGAGGGTGGGTGTTGGGATGGAGGGGGAGTGTAGGGATGGAGGGGTAGGGATGGAGGGGGAGTGTAGGGATGGAGGAGGAGTGTTGGGATGGAAGGGGAGGAATGGAGGGGGTGTGTTAGGATCGAGGGGGAGTCTTGGGATCGAGGGGAAGTGTAGTGATGGAGGGAGAGTGTTGGAATGGAGGGGGAGTGTTAGGATGGAAGGGGAGGGTTGGAGGAGGAGTGTTGGGATGGAGGGGGAGTGTAGGGATGAAGGGGGAGTGTTGCGATGTAGGGGGAGTGTTGGGATGCAGGGGGCGTGTAGAGATGGAGGGGCAGTGTTGGGATGAAGGGGGAGTGTTTGGATTGAAGGGAAGTGCAGGGATGGAGGGGGAGTGTTGGGATGGAGGGGGAGGGATGGAGGGGGAGTGTTGGGATGGCGGGGGAGTGTAGGGATGGAGGGGGAGTGTAGGGATGGAGGGGGAGTGTTGGGATGGAGGGGGAGTGTAGGGATGGAGGGGGAGTGTTGTGATGGAGGGGAATGTTGGGATGGAGGGGGAGTGTTGGGATGGAGGGGGGGTGTAGGGATGGAGAGGGAGTGTAGGGATGGAGGAGGAGTGTTGGGATGGAGGGGGAGTGTTGGGATGGAGGGGTAGGGATGGAGGGGGAGTGTTGGGATGGAGGCGGAGTGTAGGGATGGAGGAGGAGTGTAGGGATGGAGGGGGAGTGTAGCGATGGAGGGGGAGTGTTAGGATGGAGGGGGAGTGTTGGGATGGAGGGGGAGTTTAGGGATGGAGGGGGAGTGTTGGGATGGAGGGGGAGTGTCGGGATGGAGGGGGAGTGTAGGGATTGAGGGGGATTGTTGGGATTGAGGGGGAGTGAAGGGATGGAGGGGGAGTGTAGGGATGGATGGGGAGTGTTTGGATGGAGGGGGAGTGTTGGGATGGAGGGGCATGGTTGGAGGGGGAGTGTTGGGATGGAGGGGGGTGTAGGGATGGAGGGGGAGTGTTGTGATGCAGGGGGCATGCTGGGATGGAGGGAGAGTGTAGGGATGGAGGGGAGTGTTGGGATAGAAGCGAGTGTAGGGATGGAAGGGGAGTGTTGGGATGGAGGGTGGGTGTTGGGATGGAGGGGGAGTGTAGGGATGGAGGGGTAGGGATGGAGGGGGTGTGTTAGGATCGAGGGGGAGTCTTGGGATCGAGGGGAAGTGTAGTGATGGAGGGAGAGTGTTGGAATGGAGGGGGAGTGTTAGGATGGAAGGGGAGGGATGGAGGGGGAGTGTAGGGATGGAGGGGGAGTGTTGGGATGCAGGGGGCGTGTAGAGATGGAGGGGCAGTGTTGGGATGAAGGGGGAGTGTTAGGATTGAAGGGAAGTGTAGGGATGGAGGGGCAGGGATGGAGGGGGAGTGTTGGGATGGAGGGGGAGGGATGGAGGGGGAGTGTTGGGATGGCGGGGGAGTGTAGGGATGGAGGGGGAGTGTAGGGATGGAGGGGGAGTGTTGGGATGGAGGGGGAGGTTTGGAGAGGCAGTGTTGGGATGGAGGGGGAGTGTAAGGATGGAGGGGGAGTGTTGGGATAGAGGGGGTGTGTTGGGATGGTGGGGGAATGATTTGGGGGAAGGATGGAGGGGGAGTGCAGGGATGGAGGTGGAATGTTGGGATGGAGTGGAGTGTTGGGATGGAGAGGGAGGAATGGGATGGAGGGGGAGTGATCTGATGGAGGGGGAGTGTAGTGATGGAGGGGTAGTGTAGGAATGGATGGGGGTGTTGGAATGGAGCGGGAGTGTAGGGATGGAGGGGGAGTGTTGTGATGGAGGGGAATGTTGGGATGGAGGGGGAGTGTTGGGATGGAAGGGGGTGTAGGGATGGAGAGGGAGTGTAGGGATGGAGGGGGAGTGTTGGGATGGAGGGGGAGTGTTGGGATGGAGGGGTAGGGATGGAGGGGGAGTGTTGGGATGGAGGGGGAGTGTAGGGATGGAGGAGGAGTGTAGGGATGGAGGGGGAGTGTAGCGATGGAGGGGGAGTGTTGGGATGGAGGGGGAGTGTTGGGATGGAGGGGGAGTGTTGGGCTGGAGGGGGAATGGTGGGATGGAGGGGGAGTGTTGGGATGGAGGGGGAGCGATGGATGGAGCACGAGTTTTGCGATGGAGGGGAAGCATTGGGATGGAGGGGGAGGGATCGGATGGAGGGGGAGTGTTGGGATGGAGGGGGAGTGTTGGAATGGAGGGCTAGGGATGGAGGGGGAGTGTTGGGATGGAGGGGGAGAGTCGGGATGGAGGAGGAGTGTAGGGATGGAGGGGAAGTGTAGCGATGGAGGGGGAGTGTTGAGATGGAGGGGGAGTGTTGAGATGGAGGGGGAGTGTTGGGATGGAGGGGGAGTGTTGGGCTGGAGGGGGCTTGTTGGGCTGGAGGGGAGTGTTGGGCTGGAGGGGGAGTGTTGGGCTGGAGGGGGAGTGTTGGGCTGGAGGGGGAGTGTTGGGATGGAGGGGGAGTGTTGGGATGGAGGGGGAGTGTAGGGATGGAGGGGTAGTGTTGGGATGGAGGGGGGGTGTTGGGATGGAGGGGGAGTGTAGCGATGGAGGGGGAGTGTTGAGATGGAGTGCGAGTCTAGGGATGGAGGGGCAGTGTTGGAAAGGAGTGGGAGTGTAGGGATGGAGGGGGAGCGTAGGGATGAAGGTGGAGTGTTAGGGTGGAGGGGGACTGTTGGAAAGAAGGAGGAGTGTAGGGATGGAGGGGGAGTGCAGGGATGGAGGGGAAATGTTGGGATGGAGTGGCGTTTTGGAATGGATGGGGAGGGATGGGATGAAGGGGGAGTGTTGGGATGGAGGCGGAGTGTTGGGAGGGAGGGGGAGTATAGGGATGGAGGGGGAGTGTTGGGATGGAGGGGGAGTGTTGGAATGGAGGGGTAGGGATGGAGGGGGAGTGTTGGGATGGAGGGGGAGTGCAGGGATGGAGGAGGAGTGTAGGGATGGAGGGGGAGTGTAGCGATGGAGGGGGAGTGTTGGGATGGAGGGGGCGTGTTGGGATGGAGGGGGAGTGTTGGGCTGGAGGGGGAGTGTTGGGATGGAGGGGGAGTGTTGGGATGGAGGGGGAGCGATGGAATGGAGCACGAGTTTTGCGATGGAGGGAAAGTATTGGGATGGAGGGGGAGGAATGGGATGGAGGGGGAGTGTTGGGATGGAGGGGGAGTGTTGGAATGGAGGGCTAGGGATGGAGGGGGAGTGTTGGGATGGAGGGGGAGTGTAGGGATGGAGGAGGAGTGTAGGGATGGAGGGGGAGTGTAGCGATGGAGGGGGAGTGTTGAGATGGAGGGGGAGTGTTGAGATGGAGGGGGAGTGTTGGGATGGAGGGGGAGTGTTGGGCTGGAGGGGGAGTGTTGGGCTGGAGGGGGAGTGTTGGGCTGGAGGGGGAGTGTTGGGCTGGAGGGGGAGTGTTGGGCTGGACGGGGAGTGTTTGGCTGGAGGGGGAGTGTTGGGATGGAGGGGGAGTGTTGGGATGGAGGGGTAGTGTTGGGATGGAGTGGGAGTCTAGGGATGGAGGGGCAGTGTTGGAAAGGAGTGGGAGTGTAGGGATGGAGGGGGAGTGCAGGGATGGAGGGGAAATGTTGGGATGGAGTGGCGTTTTGGGATGGATGGGGAGGGATGGGATGAAGGGGGAGTGTTGGGATGGAGGCGGAGTGTTGGGATGGAGGGGGAGTATAGGGATGGAGGGGGAGTGCTGGGATGGACGGGGGTGTAGGAATGGAGGGGGAGAGATGGAGGGGCAGTGTGGGGATATAGGGGGAGTCTTGGGATGGAGGGGGAGTGTAGGGATGGAGGGGGAGTGTAGGGATGGAGGGGGCGTGTTGGGATAGAGGGGGAGGGATGGAGGGGTATTGTAGGGATGTAGGGGGAGTCTTGGGATGGAGGGGGAGTGTAGGGATGGAGGGTAACTGTAGGGATGGAGGGGAAGTGTAGGGATGGAGGGGGAGTGTTGGGATGGAGGGGGACTGTCGGGATGGAGGGGGAGTGTAGGGATTGAGTGGGAGTGTTGGGATTGAGGGGGAGTGAAGGGATGGAGGGGGAGTGTAGGGATGGATGGGGAGTGTTTGGATGGAGGGGGAGTGTAGGGATGGAGGGGCAGGGTTGGACGGGGAGTGTTGGGATGGAGGGGGAGTGTAGGGATGGAGGGGGAGTGTTGTGATGCAGGGGGCATGCTGGGATGGAGGGAGAGTGTAGGGATGGAGGGGAGTGTTGGGATAGAAGCGAGTGTAGGGATGGAAGGGGAGTGTTGGGATGGAGGGTGGGTGTTGGGTTGGAGGGGGAGTGTAGGGATGGAGGGGTAGGGATGGAGGGGGAGTGTAGGGATGGAGGAGGAGTGTTGGGATGGAAGGGGAGGAATGGAGGGGGTGTGTTAGGATCGAGGGGGAGTCTTGGGATCGAGGGGAAGTGTAGTGATGGAGGGAGAGTGTTGGAATGGAGGGGGAGTGTTAGGATGGAAGGGGAGGGTTGGAGGAGGAGTGTAGGGATGGAGGGGGAGTGTAGGGATGAAGGGGGAGTGTTGCGATGTAGGGGGAGTGTTGGGATGCAGGGGGCGTGTAGAGATGGAGGGCCAGTGTTGGGATGAAGGGGGAGTGTTTGGATTGAAGGGAAGTGTAGGGATGGAGGGGCAGGGATGGAGGGGGAGTGTTGGGATGGAGGGGGAGGGATGGAGGGGGAGTGTTGGGATGGCGGGGGAGTGTAGGGATGGAGGGGGAGTGTAGGGATGGAGGGGGAGTGTTGGGATGGAGGGGGAGGGTTGGAGGGGCAGTGTTGGGATGGAGGGGGAGTGTAGGGATGGAGGGGGAGTGTTGGGATAGAGGGGGAGTGTTGGGATGGTGGGGGAATGATTTGGGGGAAGGATGGAGGGGGAGTGCAGGGATGGAGGTGGAACGTTGGGATGGAGTGGAGTGTTGGGATGGAGAGGGAGGAATGGGATGGAGGGGGAGTGATCTGATGGAGGGGGAGTGTAGCGATGGAGGGGTAGTGTAGGAATGGATGGGGGTGTTGGAATGGAGCGGGAGTGTAGGGATGGAGGGGGAGTGTTGTGATGGAGGGGAATGTTGGGATGGAGGGGGAGTGTTGGAATGGAGGGGGGGTGTAGGGATGGAGAGGGAGTGTAGGGATGGAGGGGGAGTGTTGGGATGGAGGGGGAGTGTTGGGATGGAGGGGGAGTGTTGGGATGGAGGCAGAGTGTAGGGATGGAGGAGGAGTGTAGGGATGGAGGGGGAGTGTAGCAATGGAGGGGGAGTGTTGGGATGGAGGGGGAGTGTTGGGATGGAGGGGGAGTGTTGGGCTGGAGGGGGAATGTTGGGAATGAGGGGGAGTGTCGGGATGGAGGGGGAGCGATGGAATGGAGCACGAGTTTTGCGATGGAGGGGAAGTATTGGGATGGAGGGGGAGGAATGGGATGGAGGGGGAGTGTTGGGATGGAGGGGGAGTGTTGGAATGGAGGGCTAGGGATGGAGGGGGAGTGTTGGGATGGAGGGGGAGTGTAGGGATGGAGGAGGAGTGTTGAGATGGAGGGGGAGTGTTGAGATGGAGGGGGAGTGTTGGGATGGAGGGGGAGTGTTGGGCTGGAGGGGGAGTGTTGGGCTGGAGGGGAGTGTTGGGCTGGAGGGGGAGTGTTGGGCTGGAGGGGGAGTGTTGGGCTGGAGGGGTAATGTTGGGATGGAGGGGGAGTATAGGGATGGAGGGGGAGTGTAGCGATGGAGGGGGAGTGTTGAGATGGAGTGGGAGTCTAGGGATGGAGAGGCAGTGTTGGAAAGGAGTGGGAGTGTAGGGATGGAGGGGGAGCGTAGGGATGATGGTGGAGTGTTAGGGTGGAGGGGGACTGTTGGAAAGGAGGAGGAGTGTAGGGATGGAGGGGGAGTGCAGGGATGGAGGGGAAATGTTGGGATGGAGTGGCGTTTTGGGATGGATGGGGAGGGATGGGATGAAGGGGGAGTGTTGGGGTGGAGGCGGAGTTTTGGGATGGAGGGGGAGTATAGGGATGGAGGGGGAGTGTTGGGATGGAGGGGGGTGTAGGAATGGAGGGGGAGAGATGGAGGGGCAGTGTGGGGATGGCGGGGGAGTGTTGGGATGGAGGGGGAGGGATGGAGGGGAAGTGTTGCGATGGAGTGGGAGTGTAGGG
>NC_140990.1:156717958-156754161 GCF_052327205.1 Somniosus microcephalus | reverse complement strand
TGGACGGGAGTGTTGCGATGGAGGGGGAGTGTAGGGATGGAGAGGGAGTGTAGGGATGGAGGGGGAGAGTAGGGATGGAGGGGGAGTGTTGGGATGGAGAGGAGTGTTGGGATGGAGGGCGAGTGTTGGAGGGAGGGGGAGTGTTATGGAGAGGGAGTGTTGGGATAGAGGGGGAGTGTAGGGATGGTGGGGGAGTGTAGGGATGGAGGGGGAGTGTTATGGAGAGGCAGTGTTGGGATGGAGGGGGAGTGTTGGGATGAAGTGGGTGTGTAGGGATGGAGGGGAGTGTTGCGTTGGAGGGGGAGTGTAAGGATGGAGGGGGAGTGTTGGGATGGAGGGGGTGTGTTGGGATGGAGGGGGAGTATAGGAATGGAGTGGGAGTGTTGGGATGGAGTGGGAGTGTTGGCATGGAGGGGGAGTGTAGGGATGGAGTGGGAGTGTTGGGATGGAGGGGGAATGTTTTGGGGGAGGGATGGAGGGGGAGTTCAGGGATGGAGGGGGAATGTTGGGATGGAGTGGAGTGTTGGGATGGAGAGGGAGGGATGGGATGGAGGGGGAGTGTTCGGATGGAGGGGAAGTGTAGCGATGGAGAGGTAGTGTAGGAATGGATGGGGAGTGTTGGAATGGAGCGGGAGTGTAGGGATGGAGGGGGATTGTTGGGATGGAGGTGAATGTTGGGATGGAGGGGGAGTGTTGGGATGGAGGGGGAGTGTTGGGATGGAGGGGGTGTGTAGGGATGGAGGGGGAATGTAGGGATGGAGGGGGAGTGTTGGGATGGAGGGGAATGTTGGGATGGAGGGGGAGTGTTGCGATGGAGGGGGAGTGTTGGGATGGTGGGGGGTGTAGGGATGGAGGGGGAATGTAGGGATGGAGGGGGAGTGTTGGGATGGAGGATGAGTGTCGGGATGGAGGGGCAGTGTTGGGATGGAGGGGGAGTGTTGGGATGGAGGGGGAGTGTAGGGATGGAGGGGGAGTGTAGGGATGGAGGGGGAGTGTTGGGAATGAGAGGGAGTGTCGGGATGGAGGGGGCATGTAGGGATGGGGGGAGGGGTGAAGGGGGAGTTTTGGGATGGAGGGGGGCGTGTAGGGATGGAGAGGGGAGTGTAGGAATGGAGGGGGAGTGTAGGGATGGAGGGGGGATGGAGGGGGAGTGTAGGGATGGAGGGGGAGTGTTGGGATGGAGGGAGGGTGTATCGATGGAGGGTGATGTTGGGATGGAGGGGGAGTATTGGGATGGACGGGGAGTGTTGGGATAGAGGGGGAGGGATGAAGGGGGATTGTAGGGATGTCGGGGGAGTCTTGGGATGGAGGGGGAATGTTGGCATGGAGGGGGAGTGTAGGGATGGAGGGGGAGTGTTGGAATGGAGGGGGAGTGTTGGAATGGAGGGGCAGGGATGGAGGGGGAGTGTTGGGATGGAGGGGGTGTGTAGGGATGGAGGGGGAGTGTAGGGATGGAGGGGGAGTGTAGGGATGGAGGGGGAGTGTCGGGATGGAGGGGGAGTGTAGGGATGGAGGGGGATGTTGAGATGGAGGGGGAGTGTAGGGATGGAGGGGGTGTGTAGGGATGGAGGGGGAGTGTAGGGATGGAGGGGATGTTGGGATGGGTTGGGAGGGATGGAGGGGGAGGGATGGAGGGGGCGTGTTGGGATGGATTGGGAGGGATGGAGGGGGAGTGTTGGGATGGAGGGGGACTGTTGGGATGGAGAGGAGTGTTGCGATGGAAGGGGACTGTTGGGATGAAGGAGGAGTGTTGGGATGGAGGGGGAGGCATGGAGGGGGAGAGTTGGGATGGAGGGAGAGGGATGGAGGGGGTTGTTGGCATGGAGGGGGCGGAATGGAGCGGGAGTGTTGGGATGGAGGGTTCGTGTAGGGATGGAGGAGGTGTGTTGGGATGGAGAGGGAGGGATGGAGGGGGAATTTAGGGATGGAGGGGGAGTGTAAGGATGGAGGGGGAGTGCTGGGATGGAGAGGGAGTGTAGGGATGGAGGGGGAGTGTTGGGATGGAAGGGCAGTATTGGGCTGGAGGGGGAGTGTTGGGATGGAGGGGGAGTGTTGGGATGGAGGGGGAGTGTTGGGATGGAGGGGGAGTGTTGGGATGGAGGGGGAGCGATGGAATGGAGCACGCGTTTTGCGATGGAGCGGAAGTATTGGGATGGAGGGGGAGGGAGGGATGGAGGGGGAGTGTTGGACAGGAGGGGGAGTGTTGGGATGGAGGGGGAGTGTAGGGATGGAGGAGAAGTGTAGGGATGGAGGGGGAGTGTAGCGATGGAGGGGGAGTGTTGGGATGGAGGGGGAGTGTTGGGATGGAGGGGGAGTGTTGGGCTGGAGGGGGAGTGTTGGGATGGTTGGGGGAGTGTTGGGATGGGGGGGATCGATGGAATGGAGCACGAGTTTTGCGATGGAGGGGAAGTATTGGGATGGATGAGGAGGGATTTGATGGAGGGGGAGTGTTGGTATGGAGGGCTAGGGATGGAGGGGGAGTGTTGGGATGGAGGGGGAGTGTAGGGATGGAGGAGGAGTGTAGGGATGGAGGGGGAGTGTAGCGATGGAGGGGGAGTGTTGAGATGGAGGGGGAGTGTTGAGATGGAGGGGGAGTGTTGGGATGGATTGGGAGTGTTGGGCTGGAGGGGGAGTGTTGGGCTGGAGGGGGAGGGTTGCGCTGGAGAGGGAGTGTTGGGCTGGGGGGTGGGTGTTGGGCTGGAGGGGGAGTGTTGGGCTGGAGGGGGAGTGTTGGGATGGAGGGGGAGTGTTGAGATGGAGGGGGAGTGTAGGGATGGAGGGGTAGTGTTGAGATGGAGGGGGAGTGTTGGGATGGAGGGGCAGTGTAGGGATGGAGGGGGAGTGTAGCGATGGAGGGGGAGTGTTGAGATGGATTGGGAGTCTTGGGATGGAGGGGGAGTGTTGGAAAGGAGGGGGAGTGTAGGGATGGAGGGTGAGCGTAGGGATGAAGGTGGAGTGTTAGGGTGGAGGGGGAGTGTTGGAAAGGAGGAGGAGTGTAGGGATGGAGGGGAAATGTTGGGATGGAGTGGAGTTTTGGGATGGATGGGGAGGGATGGGATGAAGGGGGAGTGTTGGGATGGAGGCGGAGTGTTGGGATGGAGGGGGAGTATAGGGATGGAGGGGGAGTGTTGGGATGGAGGGGGTGTGTAGGGATGGAGGGGGAGTGTAGGGATGGAGGGGGAGTGTAGGGATGGAGGGGGAGTGTAGGGATGGAGGGGGAGTGTTGGGATGGAGGGGGACTGTTGGGATGGAGAAGAGTGTTGCGATGGAAGGGGACTGTTGGGATGGAGGAGGAGTGTTGGGATGGAGGGGGAGGCATGGAGGGGGAGAGTTGGGATGGAGGGAGAGGGATGGAGGGGGTTGTTGGCATGGAGGGGGCGGAATGGAGCGGGAGTGTTGGGATGGAGGGTTCGTGTAGGGATGGAGGAGGTGTGTTGGAATGGAGAGGGAGGGATGGAGGGGGAATTTAGGGATGGAGGGGGAGTGTAAGGATGGAGGGGGAGTGCTGGGATGGAGAGGGAGTGTAGGGATGGAGGGAGTGTGTTGGGATGGAGGGGGAGTGTAGCGATGGAGGGGGAGTGTTGGGATGGAAGGGCAGTATTGGGCTGGAGGGGGAGTGTTGGGATGGAGGGGGAGTGTTGGGATGGAGGGGGAGTGTTGGGATGGAGGGGGAGTGTTGGGATGGAGGGGGAGCGATGGAATGGAGCACGAGTTTTGCGATGGAGCGGAAGTATTGGGATGGAGGGGGAGGGAGGGATGGAGGGGGAGTG
Source organism: Somniosus microcephalus (assembly GCF_052327205.1). NCBI lineage: Eukaryota > Metazoa > Chordata > Chondrichthyes > Squaliformes > Somniosidae > Somniosus > Somniosus microcephalus. The sequence continues at coordinate 156,750,391 of NC_140990.1, read as the reverse complement.
TTGGACAGGAGGGGGAGTGTTGGGATGGAGGGGGAGTGTAGGGATGGAGGAGAAGTGTAGGGATGGTGGGGGAGTGTAGCGATGGAGGGGGAGTGTTGGGATGGAGGGGGAGTGTTGGGATGGAGGGGGAGTGTTGGGCTGGAGGGGGAGTGTTGGGATGGTTGGGGGAGTGTTGGGATGGAGGGGGATCGATGGAATGGAGCACGAGTTTTGCGATGGAGGGGAAGTATTGGGATGGATGGGGAGGGATTTGATGGAGGGGGAGTGTTGGTATGGAGGGCTAGGGATGGAGGGGGAGTGTTGGGATGGAGGGGGAGTGTAGGGATGGAGGAGGAGTGTAGGGATGGAGGGGGAGTGTAGCGATGGAGGGGGAGTGTTGAGATGGAGGGGGAGTGTTGAGATGGAGGGGGAGTGTTGGGATGGATTTGGAGTGTTGGGCTGGAGGGGGAGTGTTGGGCTGGAGGGGGAGTGTTGCGCTGGAGAGGGAGTGTTGGGCTGGGGGGTGGGTGTTGGGCTGGAGGGGGAGTGTTGGGCTGGAGGGGGAGTGTTGGGATGGAGGGGGAGTGTTGGGATGGAGGGGGAGTGTAGGGATGGAGGGGTAGTGTTGAGATGGAGGGGGAGTGTTGGGATGGAGGGGGAGTGTAGGGATGGAGGGGGAGTGTAGCGATGGAGGGGGAGTGTTGAGATGGATTGGGAGTCTTGGGATGGAGGGGGAGTGTTGGAAAGGAGGGGGAGTGTAGGGATGGAGGGTGAGCGTAGGGATGAAGGTGGAGTGTTAGGGCGGAGGGGGAGTGTTGGAAAGGAGGAGGAGTGTAGGGATGGAGGGGAAATGTTGGGATGGAGTGGATTTTTGGGATGGATGGGGAGGGATGGGATGAAGGGGGAGTGTTGGGATGGAGGCGGAGTGTTGGGATGGAGGGGGAGTATAGGGATTGAGGGGGAGTGTTGGGATGGAGGGGGAGGGATGGAGGGGGAGTGTTGGGATGGAGTGGGGTGTAGGAATGGAGGGGGAGAGATGGAGGGGCAGTGTGGGGCTAGCGGGGGAGTGTTGGGATGGAGGGGGAGGGATGGAGGGGGAGTGTTGGGAATGAGGGGGAGTGTCGGGATGGAGGAGGCGTGTCGGGATGGAGGGGGAGGGGTGAAGGGGGAGTGTTGGGATGGAGGGGGCGTGTAGGGGTGGAGGGGGGAGTGTAGGAATGGAGGGGGAGTGTAGGGATGGAGGGGGGATGGAGGGGGAGTGTAGAGATGGAGGGGGAGTGTTGGGATGGAGGGCGGGTGTATCGATGGAGGGTGATGTTGGGATGGAGGGGGAGTATTGGGATGGAGGGGGAGTGTTGGGATAGAGTGGGAGGGATGGAGGGGGATTGTAGGGATGTAGGGGGAGTCTTGGGATGGAGGGGGAATGTTGGCATGGAGGGGGGATGTAGGGATGGAGGGGGAGTGTTGGAATGGAGGGGGAGTGTTGGAATGGAGGGGCAGGGATGGAGGGGGGTGTGTTGGGATGTAGGGGGAGTGTAGGAATGGAGGGGGAGTGTTGGGATAGAGGGGGAGGGATGGAGGGGGATTGTAGGGATGTAGGGAGAGTCTTGGGATGGAGGGGGAGTGTAGGGATGGAGGGTAAGTGTAGGGATGGCGGGGGAGTGAAGGGATGGAGGGGGAATGTTGGGATGGAGGGGGAGTGTTGGGATGGAGGGGGAGTGTTGGGATGGAGGGGGAGTGTCGGGATGGAGGGGGAGTGTCAGAATGGAGGGCGAGTTTTAGGATGGAGAGGGAGTGTAGGGATGGAGCAGGAGTGTTGGGATGGAGGGTGAGTATTGGGATGGAGGGGCAGTGTAAGGATGGAGGGGGAGTGCTGGGATGGAGGGGGAGTGTAGGGATGGAGGGGGAGTGTTTGGATGGAGGGGGAGTGTAGGGATGGAGGGGGAGTGTTGTGATGCAGGGGGCATGTTGGGATGGAGGGGAGTGTTGGGATGGATGCGAGTGTAGGGATGGAAGGGGAGTGTTGGGATGGAGGGTGGGTGTTGGGATGGAGGGGGAGTGTAGGAATGGAGGGGTAGGGATGGGGGGGGAGTGTAGGGATGGAGGAGGAGTGTTGTGATGGAAGGGGAGGGATGGAGGGGGAGTGTTGCGATGGAGGGGGAGTGTTGGGATCGAGGGGATGTGTGGGGATGCACGGGGAGTGTAGGGATGGAGGGGGAGGGATGGAGGGGGTGTGTTGGGATCGAGGGGGAGTCTTGGGATCGAGGGGAAGTGTAGTGATGGAGGGAGAGTGTTGGGATGGAGGGGGAGCGTTGGGCTGGAGGGGGAGTGTTGGGATGGAGGGGGAGTGTAGGGATGGAGGGGGAGTGTTGGGATGGAGGGGGAGCGTTGGGCTGGAGGGGGAGTGTTGGGATGGAGGGGGAGTGTTGGGATGGAGGGGGAGCGATGGAATGTAGCACGAGTTTTGCGATGGAGGGGAAGTATAGGGATGGAGGGGGAGGGATGGGATGGAGGGGGAGTGTAGGGATGGAGGGGGAGTGTAGGGATGGAGGGGAGTGTAGGGATGGAGGGGGAGTGTTGGGAATGAGGGGGAGTGTCGGGATGGAGGAGGCGTGTCGGGATGGAGGGGGAGGGGTGAAGGGGGAGTGTTGGGATGGAGGGGGCGTGTAGGGGTGGAGGGGGGAGTGTAGGAATGGAGGGGGAGTGTAGGGATGGAGGGGGGATGGAGGGGGAGTGTAGAGATGGAGGGGGAGTGTTGGGATGGAGGGAGGGTGTATCGATGGAGGGTGATGTTGGGATGGAGGGGGAGTATTGGGATGAAGGGGGAGTGTTGGGATAGAGTGGGAGGGATGGAGGGGGATTGTAGGGATGTAGGGGGAGTCTTGGGATGGAGGGGGAATGTTGGCGTGGAGGGGGGGTGTAGGGATGGAGGGGGAGTGTTGGAATGGAGGGGGAGTGTTGGAATGGAGGGGCAGGGATGGAGGGGGTGTGTTGGGATGTAGGGGGAGTGTAGGAATGGAGGGGGAGTGTTGGGATAGAGGGGGAGGGATGGAGGGGGATTGTAGGGATGTAGGGAGAGTCTTGGGATGGAGGGGGAGTGTAGGGATGGAGGGTAAGTGTAGGGATGGCGGGGGAGTGTAGGGATGGAGGGGGAATGTTGGGTTGGAGGGGGAGTGTTGGGATGGAGGGGGAGTGTTGGGATGGAGGGGGAGTGTCGGGATGGAGGGGGAGTGTCAGAATTGAGGGCGAGTTTTGGGATGGAGAGGGAGTGTAGGGATGGAGCAGGAGTGTTGGAATGGAGGGTGAGTATTGGGATGGAGGGGCAGTGTAAGGATGGAGGGGGAGTGCTGGGATGGAGGGGGAGTGTAGGGATGGAGGGGGAGTGTTTGGATGGAGGGGGAGTGTAGGGATGGAGGGGGAGTGTTGTGATGCAGGGGGAGCGTTGGGCTGGAGGGGGAATGTTGGGATGGAGGGGGAGTGTTGGGATGGAGGGGGAGTGTTGGGCTGGAGGTGGAGTGTTGGGCTGGAGGGGGAGCGTTGGGCTGGAGGGGGAGTGTTGGGATGGAGGGGGAGTGTTGGAATGGAGGGCTAGGGATGGAGCGGGAGTGTTGGGATGGAGGGGGTGTGAAGGGATGGAGGAGGAGTGTAGGGATGGAGGGGGAGTGTAGCGATGGAGGGGGAGTGTTGAGATGGAGGGGGAGTGTTGAGATGGAGGGGGAGTGTTGGGATGGAGGGGGAGTGTTGGGCTGGAGGTGGAGTGTTGGGCTGGAGGGGGAGTGTTGGGCTGGAGGGGGAGTGTTGGGATGGAGGGGGAGTGTAGGGATGGAGGGGGAGTGTAGCGATGGAGGGGGAGTGTTGAGATGGAGTGGGAGTCTAGGGATGGAGGAGTGTTGGAAAGGAGGGGGAGTGTAGTGATGGAGGGGGAGTGTAGGGATGAAGGTGGAGTGTTAGGATGGAGGGGGAGTGTTTGAAAGGAGGAGGAGTGTAGGGATGGTGGGGGAGTGCAGGGATGGAGGGGAAATCACAGAATCACAGAATCACAGAAACCCCACACTGCAGATAGAGGCCATTTCGGCCCGTCGAGCCTGCACCGACACATATCCCACCCGATCCCCGTAACCCCGACACATATCCCACCCTATCCCCGTAACCCCACGTATTTAATCCCCCTAACACTAAGGGTCAATTTATCACAGCCAATCAACCTTAACCGCACATCTTTGGACTGTGGGAGGAAACCGGAGCACCCGGAGGAAACCCACGCAAACACGGGGAGAATGTGCAAACTCCACACAGACAGTCACCCGAGGCCGGATTCGAACCCGGGTCCCTGGCGCTGTGAGTGTTGGGATGGAGTGGAGTTTTGGGATGGATGGGGAGGGATGGGATGAAGGGGGAGTGTTGGGATGGAGGCGGAGTGTTGGGATGGAGGGGGAGTATAGGGATGGAGGGGGAGTGTTGGGATGGAGGGGGAGGGATGGAGGGGGAGTGTTGGGATGGAGCGGGAGATAGGGATGGAGGGGGAGTGTTGGAAAGGAGGAGGGGTGTAGGGATGGAGGGGGAGTCTAGGGATGGAGGGGGACTGTTGGGATGGAGGGAGGTGTAGGAATGGAGGGGGAGAGATGGAGGGGCAGTGTGGGGATGGCGGGGGAGTGTTGGGATGGAGGGGGAGGGATGGAGGGGGTGTGTTGGGATGGAGCGGGAGTGTTGGGATGGAGGGGGAATGTTTTGGGGGAGGGATGGAGGGGGAGTTCAGGGATGGAGTGGGAATGTTGGGATGGAGTGGAGTGTTGGGATGGAGAGGGAGGGATGGGATGGAGGGGGAGTGTTCGGATGGAGGGGAAGTGTAGTGATGGAGAGGTAGTGTAGGAATGGATGGGGAGTGTTGGAATGGAGCGGGTGTGTAGGGATGGAGGGGGAATGTTTTGGGGGAGGGATGGAGGGGGAGTTCAGGGATGGAGTGGGAATGTTGGGATGGAGTGGAGTGTTGGGATGGAGAGGGAGGGATGGGATGGAGGGGGAGTGTTCGGATGGAGGGGAAGTGTAGTGATGGAGAGGTAGTGTAGGAATGGATGGGGAGTGTTGGAATGGAGCGGGTGTGTAGGGATGGAGGGGGAGTGTTGGGATGGAGGGGAATGTTGGGATGGAGGGGGAGTGTTGGGATGGAGGGGGAGTGTTGGGATGGAGGGGGGTGTAGGGATGGAGGGGGAATGTAGGGATGGAGGGCCGTGTTGGGATGGAGAGGCAGTGTAGGGATGGAGTGGAGTGTAGGGATGGAGGGGGAGTGTTGGGATGGAGGATGAGTGTAGGGATGGAGGGGCAGTGTTGGGATGGAGGGGGAGTGTTAGGATGGAGGGGGAGTGTAGGGATGGAGGGGGAGTGTAGGGATGGAGGGGGAGTGTAGGGACGGAGCGGGAAGGATGGAGGGGGAGTGTTGGGATGGAGCTGGAGTGTTGGGATGGAGGGGGAGTTTTGGGATGGAGAGGGAGTGTTGGGATGGAGGGGGAGGAATGGGATGGAGGGGGAGTGTTGGGATGGAGGGGGAGTGTTGATATGGAGGGGGAGTGTAGGGATGGAGGGTAAGTGTAGGGATGGAGGGGGAGTGTAGGGATGGAGGGGGAATGTTGGGATGGAGGGGGAGTGTTGGGATGGAGGGGGAGTGTTGGGATGGAGGGCGGGTGTAGGGATGGAGAGGGAGTGTAGGGATGGAGGGTGATTTTTGGGATGGAGGGGGAGTGTTGGGATGGAGGGGGAGTGTAGGAATGGATGGGGAGTGTTGGAATGGAGCGGGAGTGTAGGGATGGAGGGGGAGTGTTGGGATGGAGGGGAATGTTGGGATGGAGGGGGAGTGTTGGGATGGAGGGGGGGTGTAGGGATGGAGAGGGAGTGTAGGGATGGAGGAGGAGTGTAGGGATGGAGGGGGAGCGTTGGGATAGAGGGGGAGTGTTGAGATGGAAGGGGAGTGTTGAGATGGAGGGGGGAATGGAGGGGGAGTGTTGGGATGGAGGGGGAGCGATGGAATGGAGCACGAGTTTTGCGATGGGGGGGAAGTATTGGGATGGAGGGGGAGGGATGGGATGGAGGTGGAGTGTTGGGATGGAGGGGGAGTGTTGGAATGGAGGGGTAGGGATGGAGGGGAGTGTTGGGATGGAGAGGGAGTGTAGGGATGGAGGGGGAGTGTAGGGATGGAGGGGGAGTGTAGCGATGGAGGGGGAGTGTTGGGATGGAAGGGCAGTATTGGTCTGGAGGGGGAGTGTTGGGATGGAGGGGGAGTGTTGGGATGGAGGGGGAGCGATGGAATGGAGCACGAATTTTGCGATGGAGGGGAAGTATTGGGATGGAGGAGGAGGGATGGGATGGAGGGGGAGTGTTGGGATGGAGGGGGAGTGTAGGGATGGAGGGGGAGTGTTGGGATGGAGGGGGAGTGTTGGGCTGGAGGGGGAGTGTTGGGATGGTGGGGGAGTGTTGGGATGGAGGGGGAGCGATGGAATGGAGCACGAGTTTTGCGATGGAGGGGAAGTATTGGGATGGAGGGGGAGGGATGGGATGGAGGGGGAGTGTTGGGATGGAGAGGGAGTGTAGGGATGGAGGGGGAGTGTTGGGATGGAGGTGGAGTGTTGGGCTGGAGGGGGAGTGTTGGGATGGAGGGGGAGTGTTGGGATGGAGGGGGAGTGTTGGGATGGAGGGGGAGGGATCGGATGGAGGGGGAGTGTTGGGATGGAGGGGGAGTGTTGGAATGGAGGGCTAGGGATGGAGGGGGAGTGTTGGGATGGAGGGGGAGTGTAGGGATGGAGGAGGAGTGTAGGGATGGAGGGGGAGTGTTGAGATGGAGGGGGAGTGTTGAGATGGAGGGGGAGTGTTGAGATGGAGGGGGAGTGTTGGGCTGGAGGGGGAGTGTTGGGCTGGAGGGGGGTGTTGGGCTGGAGGGGGGTGTTGGGCTGGAGGGGGAGTGTTAGGCTGGAGGGGGCGTGTTGGGATGGAGGGGGAGTGTTGGGATGGAGGGGGAGTGTAGGGATGGAGGGGTAGTGTTGGGATGGAGGGGGTGTGTTCTAATGGAGGGGGAGTGTAGGGATGGAGGGGGAGTGTAGCGATGGAGGGGGAGTGTTGAGATGGAGTGGGAGTCTAGGGATGGAGGGGCTGTGTTGGAAAGGACTGGGAGTGTAGGGATGGAGGGGGAGCGTAGGGAAGAAGGTGGAGTGTTAGGGTGGAGGGGGACTGTTGGAAAGGAGGAGGAGTGTAGGGATGGAGGGGGAGTGCAGGGATGGAGGGGAAACGTTGGGATGGAGTGGCGTTTTGGGATGGATGGGGAGGAATGGGATGAAGGGGGAGTGTTGGGATGGAGGCGGAGTGTTGGGATGGAGGGGGAGTATTGGGATGGAGGGGGAGTGTTGGGATGGAGGGGGTGTAGGAATGGAGGGGGAGAGATGGAGGGGCAGTGTGGGGATGGCGGGGGGTGTTGGGATGGAGCGGGAGTGTAGGGATGGAGGGGGAGTGTTGGGATGGAGGTTGAGTGTAGGGATGGAGGGGCAGTGTTGGGATGGAGGGGGAGTGTTGGGATGGAGGGGGAGTGTAGGGATGGAGGGGTGATGGAGGGGGAGTGTAGGGATGGAGGGGGAGTGTAGGGACGGAGGGGGACTGTTGGGAATGAGTGGGAATGTCGGGATGGAGGGGGCGTGTAGGGATGGAGGGGGAGGGGTGAAGGGGGAGTGTTGGGATGGATGGGGCGTGTAGGGATGGAGGGGGGAGTGTAGGAATGGAGGGGGAGTGTAGGGATGGAGGGGGGATGGAGGGGGAGTGTCGGGATGGAGGGGGAGTGTAGGGATTGAGGGGGAGTGTTGTGATTGAGGGGGCGTATAGGGATGGAGGGGGAGTGTTTGGATGGAGGGGGAGTGTTGGGATGGAGGGGCAGTGTTGGAGGGGGAGTGTTGGGATGGAGGGGGAGTGTAGGGATGGAGGGGGAGTGTTGTGATGCAGGGGGCATGTTGGGATGGAGGGAGAGTGTAAGGGATGGAGGGGAGTGTTGGGATGGAAGCGAGTGTCGGGATGGAAGGGGAGTGTTGGGATGGAGGGTGGGTGTTGGGATGGAGGGGGAGTGTAGGGATGGAGGGGTAGGGATGGAGGGGGAGTGTAGGGAGGAAGGAGGAGTGTTGGGATGGAAGGGGAGGGATGGAGGGGGTGTGTTGGGATCGAGGGGGAGTCTTGGGATCGAGGGGAAGTGTAGTGATGGAGGGAGAGTGTTGGATTGGAGGGGGAATGTTTGGATGGAAGGGGAGGGATGGAGGGGGAGTGTAGGGATGGAGGGGGAGTGTAGGGATGGAGGGGGAGTGTTGGGATGTAGGGGGATTGTTGGGATACAGGGGGCGTGTAGAGATGGAGGGGCAGTGTTGGGATGAAGGGGGAGTGTTAGGATTGAAGGGAAGTGTAGGGATGGAGGGGCAGGGATGGAGGGGGAGTGTTGGGATGGAGGGGGAGGGATGGAGGGGGAGTGTTGGGATGGAGGGGGAGTGTAGGGATGGAGGGGGAGTGTAGGGATGGAGGGGGAGTGTTGGGATGGAGGGGCAGTGTAGGGATGGAGTGGAGTGTAGCGATGGAGGGGGAGTGTTGGGATGGAGGATGAGTGTCGGGATGGAGGGGCAGTGTTGGGATGGAGGGGGAGTGTTGGGATGGAGGGGGAGTGTAGGGATGGAGGGGGGATGGAGGGGGAGTGTAGGGATGGAGGGGGAGTGTAGGGATGGAGGGGGCGTGTTGGGAATGAGTGGGAGTGTCGGGATGGAGGCGGCGTGTAGGGATGGAGGGGGAGGGGTGAAGGGGGAGTGTTGGGATGGAGGGGGCGTGTAGGGATGGAGGGAGGAGTGTAGGAATGGAGGGGGAGTGTAGGGATGGGGGGGATGGAGGGGGAGTGTAGGGATGGAGGGGGCGTGTTGGGATGGAGGGAGGGTGTATCGATGGAGGGTGATGTTGGGATGGAGGGGGAGTATTGGGATGGAGGGGGAGTGTTGGGATAGAGGGGGAGGGATGGAGGGGGATTGTAGGGATGTAGGGGGAGTCTTGGGATGGAGGGGGAGTCTTGGGACGGAGGGGGAGTGTCGGGATGGAGGGGGAGTGTAGGGATTGAGGGGGAGTGTTGGGATAGAGTGGGAGGGATGGAGGGGGATTGTAGGGATGTAGGGGGGTCTTGGGATGGAGGGGGTGTGTTGGGAGGTAGGGGGAGTGTAGGGATGGAGGGGGAGTGTTGGGATAGAGGGGGAGGGATGGAGGGGTATTGTAGGGATGTAGGGGGAGTCTTGGGATGGAGGGTAACTGTAGGGATGGAGGGGGAGTGTAGGGATGGAGGGGGAGTGTTGGGATGGAGGGGGAGTGTCGGGATGGAGGGGGAGTGTAGGGATTGAGGGGGAGTGTTGGGATTGAGGGGGAGTGTAGGGATGGAGGGGGAGTGTTTGGATGGAGGGGGAGTGTTGGGATGGAGGCGCAGGGTTGGAGGTGGAGTGTTGGGATGGAGGGGGAGTGTAGGGATGGAGGGGGAGTGTTGTGATGCAGGGGGCATGTTGGGATGGAGAGAGAGTGTAGGGATGGAGGGGAGTGTTGGGATGGAAGCGAGTGTAGGGATGGAAGGGGAGTGTTGGGATGGAGGGTGGGTGTTGGGATGGAGGGGGAGTGTAGGGATGGAGGGGTAGGGATGGAGGGGGAGTGTAGGGATGGAAGAGGAGTGTTGGGATGGAAGGGGAGGGATGGAGGGGGTGTGTTGGGATCGAGGGGGAGTCTTGGGATCGAGGGGAAGTGTAGTGATGGAGGGAGAGTGTTGGAATGGAGGGGGAGTGTTTGGATGGAAGGGGAGGGATGGAGGGGGAGTGTAGGGATGGAGGGGGAGTGTTGCGATGGAGGGGGAGTGTTGGGCTGGAGGGGGAGTGTTGGGATGGAGGGGGAGTGTTGGGATGGAGGGGGAGTGTAGCGATGGAGGGGGAGTGTTGAGATGGACTGGGAGTCTAGGGATGGAGGGGCTGTGTTGGAAAGGACTGGGAGTGTAGGGATGGAGGGGGAGCGTAGGGATGAAGGTGGAGTGTTAGGGTGGAGGGGGACTGTTGGAAAGGAGGAGGAGTGTAGGGATGAAGGGGGAGTGCAGGGATGGAGGGGAAATGTTGGGATGGAGTGGCGTTTTGGGATGGATGGGGAGGGATGGGATGAAGGGGGAGTGTTGGGATGGAGGCGGAGTGTTGGGATGGAGGGTAACTGTAGGGATGGAGGGGGAGTGTAGGGATGGAGGGGGAGTGTTGGGATGGAGGGGGAGTGTCGGGATGGGGGGGTTGGAGGGGGAGTGTAGGGATGGAGGGGGAGTGTTGGGATGGAGGGAGGGTGTATCGATGGAGGGTGATGTTGGGATGGAGGGGGAGTATTGGGATGGAGGGGGAGTGTTGGGATAGAGGGGGAGGGATGGAGGGGGATTGTAGGGATGTAGGGGGAGTCTTGGGATGGAGGGGGAGTGTAGGGATGCAGGGGGAGTGTCGGGATGGAGGGGGAGTGTAGGGATTGAGGGGGAGTGTTGGGATAGAGGGGGAGGGATGGAGGGGGATTGTAGGGATGTAGGGGGGTCTTGGGATGGAGGGGGTGTGTTGGGAGGTAGGGGGAGTGTAGGGATGGAGGGGGAGTGTTGGGATAGAGGGGGAGGGATGGAGGGGGATTGTAGGGATGTAGGGGGAGTCTTGGGATGGAGGGGGAGTGTAGGGATGGAGGGTAACTGTAGGGATGGAGGGGGAGTGTAGGGATGGAGGGGGAGTGTTGGGATGGAGGGGGAGTGTCGGGATGGAGGGGGAGTCCAGGGATTGAGGGGGAGTGTTGGGATTGAGGGGGAGTGTAGGGATGGAGGGGGAATGTTTGGATGGAGGGGGAGTGTTGGGATGGAGGGAGGGTGTTGTGATGCAGGGGGCATGTTGGGATGGAGGGAGAGTGTAGGGATGGAGGGGATTGTTGGGATGGAGGGTGGGTGTTGGGATGGAGGAGGAGTGTAGGGATGGAGGGGTAGGGATGGAGGGGGAGTGTAGGGATGGAGGAGGAGTGTTGGGATGGAAGGGGAGGGATGGAGGGGGTGTGTTGGGATCAAGGGGGAGTCTTGGGATCGAGGGGAAGTGTAGTGATGGAGGGAGAGTGTTGGAATGGAGGGGGAGTGTTTGGATGGAAGGGGAGGGATGGAGGGGGAGTGTAGGGATGGAGGGGGAGTGTTGGGATGGAGGGGGAGTGTTGGGTTGTAGGGGGAGTGTTGGGATGCAGGGGGCGTGTAGAGATGGAGGGGCAGTGTTGGGATGAAGGGGGAGTGTAGGGATGGAGGGGGAGCGTTGGGATAGAGGGGGAGTGTTGAGATGGAAGGGGAGTGTTGAGATGGAGGGGGAGGAATGGAGGGGGAGTGTTGGGATGGAGGGGGAGCGATGGAATGGAGCACGAGTTTTGCGATGGAGGGGAAGTATTGGGATGGAGGGGGAGGGATGGGATGGAGGGGGAGTGTTGGGATGGAGGGGGAGTGTTGGAATGGAGGGGTAGGGATGGAGGGGGAGTGTTGGGATGGAGAGGGAGTGTAGGGATGGAGGGAGAGTGCTGGGATGGAGGGGGAGTGTAGCGATGGAGGGGGAGTGTTGGGATGGAGGGGAATTTTGGGATGGAGGGGGAGTGTAGGAATGGATGGGGAGTGTTGGAATGGAGCAGGAGTGTAGGGATGGAGGGGGAGTGTTGGGATGGAGGGGGAGTGTTGGGATGGAGGGGGGTGTAGGGATGGAAAGGGAGTGTAGGGATGGAGGAGGAGTGTAGGGATGGAGGGGGAGCGTTGGGATAGAGGGGGAGTGTTGAGATGGAAGGGGAGTGTTGAGATGGAGGGGGAGGAATGGAGGGGGAGTGTTGGGATGGAGGGGGAGCGATGGAATGGAACACGAGTTTTGCGATGGAGGGGAAGTATTGGGATGGAGGGGGAGGGATGGGATGGAGGGGGAGTGTTGGGATGGAGGGGGAGTGTTGGAATGGAGGGGTAGGGATGGAGGGGGAGTGTTGGGATGGAGAGGGAGTGTAGGGATGGAGGGGGAGTGTTGGGATGGAGGGGGAGTGTAGCGATGGAGGGGGAGTGTTGGGATGGAAGGGCTGTATTGGGCTGGAGGGGGAGTGTTGGGATGGAGGGGGAGTGTTGGGATGGAGGGGGAGTGTTGGGATGGAGGGGGAGCGATGGAATGGAGCACGAGTTTTGCGATGGAGGGGAAGTATTGGGATGGAGGGGGAGGGATGGGATGGAGGGGGAGTGTTGGGATGGAGGGGGAGTGTTGGAATGGAGGGGTAGGGATGGAGGGGGAGTGTTGGGATGGAGAGGGAGTGTAGGGATGGAGGGGGAATGCTGGGATGGAGGGGGAGTGTAGCGATGGAGGGGGAGTGTTGGGATGGAGTGGAATGTTGGGATGGAGGGGGAGTGTTGGGATGGAGGGGGAGTGTTGGGATGGAGGGGTGTGTAGGGATGGAAAGGGAGTGTAGGGATGGAGGAGGAGTGTAGGGATGGAGGGGGAGCGTTGGGATAGAGGGGGAGTGTTGAGATGGAATGGGAGTGTTGAGATGGAGGGGGAGGAATGGAGGGGGAGTGTTGGGATGGAGGGGGAGCGATGGAATGGAACACGAGTTTTGCGATGGAGGGGAAGTATTGGGATGGAGGGGGAGGGATGGGATGGAGGGGGAGTGTTGGACAGGAGGGGGAGTGTTGGAATGGAGGGGTAGGGATGGAGGGGGAGTGTTGGGATGGAAGGGGAGTGTAGGGATGGAGGAGGAGTGTAGGGATGGAGGGGGAGTGTAGCGATGGAGGGGGAGTGTTGGGATGGAGGGGGAGTGTTGGGATGGAGGGGGAGTGTTGGGCTGGAGGGGGAGTGTTGGGATGGATGGGGGAGTTTTGGGATGGAGGGGGATCGATGGAATGGAGCACGAGTTTTGCGATGGAGGGGAAGTATTCGGATGGAGGGGGAGTGTTGGAATGGAGGGCTAGGGATGGAGGGGGAGTGTTGGGATCGAGGGGATGTGTAGGGATGCACGGGGAGTGTAGGGATGGAGGGGGAGGGATGGAGGGGGTGTGTTGGGATCGAGGGGGAGTCTTGGGATCGAGGGGAAGTGTAGTGATGGAGGGAGAGTGTTGGAATGGAGGGGGAGTGTTAGGATGGAAGGGGAGGGATGGAGGGGGAGTGTAGGGATGGAGGGGGAGTGTTGGGATGGAGGGGGAGTGTTGGGATGGAGGGGGAGCGATGGAATGTAGCACGAGTTTTGCAATGGAGGGGAAGTATTGGGATGGAGGGGGAGGGATGGGATGGAGCGGGAGTGTTGGGATGGAGGGGGAGTGTTGGAATGGAGGGCTAGGGATGGAGGGGGAGTGTTGGGATGGAGGGGGTGTGTAGGGATGGAGGAGGAGTGTAGGGATGGGGGGGGAGTGTAGCGATGGAGGGGGAGTGTTGAGATGGAGGCGGAGTATTGAGATGGAGGGGGAGTGAATGGATGGAGGGGGAGTGTAGGGATGGAGGGGGAGTGTTTGGATGGAGGGGGAGTGTTGGGATGGAGGGGCAGGGTTGGAGGGGGAGTGTTGGGATGGAGGGGGAGTGTAGGGATGGAGGGGGAGTGTTGTGATGCAGGGGGCATGTTGGGATGGAGGGAGAGTGTAGGGATGGAGGGGAGTGTTGGGATGGAAGCGAGTGTTGGGATGGAAGGGGAGTGTTGGGATGGAGGGTGGGTGTTGGGATGGAGGGGGAGTGTAGGGATGGAGGGGTAGGGAAGGAGGGGGAGTGTAGGGATGGAGGAGGAGTGTTGGGATGGAAGGGGAGGGATGGAGGGGGTGTGTTGGGATCGAGGGGGAGTCTTGGGATCGAGGGGAAGTGTAGTGATGGAGGGAGAGTGTTGGAATGGAGGGGGAGTGTTTGGATGGAAGGGGAGGGATGGAGGGGGAGTGTAGGGATGGAGGGGGAGTGTTGGGATGTAGGGGGAGTGTTGGGATGTAGGGGGAGTGTTGGGATGCAGGGGGCGTGTAGAGATGGAGGGGCAGTGTTGGGATGAAGGGGGAGTGTTAGGATTGAAGGGAAGTGTAGGGATGGAGGGGCAGGGATGGAGGGGGTGTGTTGGGATGGAGGGGGAGGGATGGAGGGGGAGTGTTGGGATGGAGGGGGAGTGTAGGGATGGAGGGGGAGTGTAGGGATGGAGGGGGAGTGTTGGGATGGAGGGGGAGGGTTGGAGGGGCAGTGTTGGGATGGAGGGGGAGTGTTGGGATAGAGGGGGAGTGTTGGGATGGTGGGGGAATGATTTGGGGGAAGGATGGAGGGGGAGTGCAGGGATGGAGGTGGAATGTTGGGATGGAGTGGAGTGTTGGGATGGAGAGGGAGGAATGGGATGGAGGGGGAGTGTTCTGATGGAGGGGGAGTGTCGCGATGCAGGGGTAGTGTAGGAATGGATGGGGGTGTTGGAATGGAGCGGGAGAATAGGGATGGAGGGGGAGTGTTGTGATGGAGGGGAATGTTGGGATGGAGGGGGAGTGTTGGGATGGAGTGGGAGTGTTGGGATGGAGGGGGAGTGTAGGGATGGAGGAGACGTGTAGGGATGGAGGGGGAGTATTGGGATGGAGCTGGAGTGTAGGGATGGAGGGGGAGTTTTGTGATGGAGAGGGAGTGTTGGGATGGAGGGGGAGTGTTGGGATGGAGGGGTGGTGATGGGATGGAGGGGGTGTGTTGGGATTGAGGGAGAGGGATGGAGGGGGAGTGTGGGGATGGAGGTGAAGTGTTGGGATGGAGGGGGAGTGTAGGGATGGAGGGTAAGTGTAGGGATGGAGGGGGGGTGTAGGGATGGAGGGGGAATGTTGGGATGGAGGGGGAGTGTTGGGATGGAGGGGGAGTGTTGGGATGGAGGGCGTGTGTAGGGATGGAGAGGGAGTGTAGGGATGGAGGGGGAGAGATGGAGGGGCAGTGTGGGGATGGCGGGGGAGTGTTGGGATGGAGGGGGAGGGATGGAGGTGGTGTGTTGGGATGGAGTGGGAGTGTAGGGATGCAGGGGGAGTGTTGGGATAGAGGGGGACTGTTGGGATGGAGGGGGAATGTTTTGGGGGAGGGATGGAGGGGGAGTTCAGGGATGGAGGGGGAATGTTGGGATGGAGTGGAGTGTTGGGATGGAGAGGGAGGGATGGGATGGAGGGGGAGTGTTCGGATGGAGGGGAAGTGTAGCGATGGAGAGGTAGTGTAGGAATGGATGGGGAGTGTTGGAATGGAGCGGGAGTGTAGGGATGGAGGGGGAGTGTTGGGATGGAGGGGAATGTTTGGATGGAGGGGGAGTGTTGGGATGGAGAGGGAGTGTAGGGATGGAGGGGGAGTGTTGGGATGGAGGGGGAGTGTAGCGATGGAGGGGGAGTGTTGGGATGGAAGGGCTGTATTGGGCTGGAGGGGGAGTGTTGGGATGGAGGGGGAGTGTTGGGATGGAGGGGGAGCGATGGAATGGAGCACGAGTTTTGCGATGGAGGGGAAGTATTGGGATGGAGGGGGAGGGATCGGATGGAGGGGGAGTGTTGGACAGGAGGGGGAGTGTTGGAATGGAGGGGTAGGGATGGAGGGGGAGTGTTGGGATGGAAGGGGAGTGTAGGGATGGAGGAGGAGTGTAGGGATGGAGGGGGAATGTAGCGATGGAGGGGGAGTGTTGGGATGGAGGGGGAGTGTTGGGATGGAGGGGGAGTGTTGGGCTGGAGGGGGAGTGTTGGGATGGATGGGGGAGTTTTGGGATGGAGGGGGATCGATGGAATGGAGCACGAGTTTTGCGATGGAGGGGAAGTATTGGGATGGAGGGGGAGTGTTGGAATGGAGGGCTAGGGATGGAGGGGGAGTGTTGGGATCGAAGGGATGTGTAGGGATGCACGGGGAGTGTAGGGATGGAGGGGGAGGGATGGATGGGGTGTGTTGGGATCGAGGGGGAGTCTTGGGATCGAGGGGATGTGTAGTGATGGAGGGAGAGTGTTGGAATGGAGGGGGAGTGTTAGGATGGAAGGGGAGGGATGGAGGGGGAGTGTAGGGATGGAGGGGGAGTGTTGGGATGGAGGGGGAGTGTTGGGCTGGAGGGGGAGTGTTGGGATGGAGGGGGAGTGTTGGGATGGAGGGGGAGCGATGGAATGTAGCACGAGTTTTGCAATGGAGGGGAAGTATTGGGATGGAGGGGGAGGGATGGGATGGAGCGGGAGTGTTGGGATGGAGGGGGAGTGTTGGAATGGAGGGCTAGGGATGGAGGGGGAGTGTTGGGATGGAGGGGGTGTGTAGGGATGGAGGAGGAGTGTAGGGATGGAGGGGGAGTGTAGCGATGGAGGGGGAGTGTTGAGATGGAGGCGGAGTATTGAGATGGAGGGGGAGTGAATGGATGGAGGGGGAGTGTAGGGATGGAGGGGGAGTGTTTGGATGAAGGGGGAGTGTTGGGATGGAGGGGCAGGGTTGGAGGGGGAGTGTTGGGATGGAGGGGGAGTGTAGGGATGGAGGGGGAGTGTTGTGATGCAGGGGGCATGTTGGGATGGAGGGAGAGTGTAGGGATGGAGGGGAGTGTTGGGATGGAAGCGAGTGTTGGGATGGAAGGGGAGTGTTGGGATGGAGGGTGTGTGTTGGGATGGAGGGGGAGTGTAGGGATGGAGGGGTAGGGATGGAGGGGGAGTGTAGGGATGGAGGAGGAGTGTTGGGATGGAAGGGGAGGGGTGGAGGGGGTGTGTTGGGATCGAGGTGGAGTCTTGGGATCGAGGGGAAGTGTAGTGATGGAGGGAGAGTGTTGGAATGGAGGGGGAGTGTTTGGATGGAAGGGGAGGGATGGAGGGGGAGTGTAGGGTTGGAGGGGGAGTGTTGGGATGGAGGGGGAGTGTTGGGATGTAGGGGGAGTGTTGGGATGCAGGGGGCGTGTAGAGATGGAGGGGCAGTGTTGGGATGAAAGGGGAGTGTTAGGATTGAAGGGAAGTGTAGGGATGGAGGGGCAGGGATGGAGGGGGAGTGTTGGGATGGAGGGGGAGGGAAGGAGGGGGAGTGTTGGGATGGAGGGGGAGTGTAGGGATGGAGGGGGAGTGTAGGGATGGAGGGGGAGTGTTGGGATGGAGGGGGAGGGTTGGAGGGGCAGTGTTGGGATGGAGGGGGAGTGTTGGGATAGAGGGGGAGTGTTGGGATGGTGGGGGAATGATTTGGGGGAAGGATGGAGGGGGAGTGCAGGGATGGAGGTGGAATGTTGGGATGGAGTGGAGTGTTGGGATGGAGAGGGAGGAATGGGATGGAGGGGGAGTGTTCTGATGGAGGGGGAGTGTCGCGATGCAGGGGTAGTGTAGGAATGGATGGGGGTGTTGGAATGGAGCGGGAGTATAGGGATGGAGGGGGAGTGTTGTGATGGAGGGGAATGTTCGGATGGAGGGGGAGTGTTGGGATGGAGGGGGAGTGTAGGGATGGAGGAGACGTGTAGGGATGGAGGGTGAGTGTTTGGATGGAGCTGGAGTGTAGGGATGGAGGCGGAGTTTTAGGATGGAGAGGGAGTGTTGGGATGGAGGGGGAGTGTTGGGATGGAGGGGTGGTGATGGGATGGAGGGGGTGTGTTGGGATTGAGGGAGAGGGATGGAGGGGGAGTGTGGGGATGGAGGTGAAGTGTTGGGATGGAGGGGGAGTGTAGGGATGGAGGGTAAGTGTATGGATGGAGGGGGAGTGTAGGGATGGAGGGGGAATGTTGGGATGGAGGGGGAGTGTTGGGATGGAGAGGGAGTGTTGGGATGGAGGGGGTGTGTAGGGATGGAGAGGGAGTGTAGGGATGGAGGGGGAGAGATGGAGGGGCAGTGTGGGGATGGCGGGGCAGTGTTGGGATGGAGGGGGAGGGATGGAGGTGGTGTGTTGGGATGGAGTGGGAGTGTAGGGATGGAGGGGGAGTGTTGTGATAGAGGGGGACTGTTGGGATGGAGGGGGAATGTTTTGGGGGAGGGATGGAGGGGGAGTTCAGGGATGGAGGGGGAATGTTGGGATGGAGTGGAGTGTTGGGATGGAGAGGGAGGGATGGGATGGAGGGGGAGTGTTCGGATGGAGGGGAAGTGTAGCAATGGAGAGGTAGTGTAGGAATGGATGGGGAGTGTTGGAATGGAGCGGGAGTGTAGGGATGGAGGGGGAGTGTTGGGATGGAGGGGAATGTTTGGATGGGGGGAGTGTTGGGATGGAGGGGGAGTGTTGGGATGGAGGGGGGGTGTAGGGATGGAGGGGGAGTGTAGGGATGGAGGGGGAGTGTTGGGATGGAGGGGCAGTGTAGGGATGGAGTGGAGTGTCGGGATGGAGCGGGAGTGTTGGGATGGAGGATGAGTGTAGGGATGGAGGGGCAGTGTTGGGATGGAGAGGGAGTGTTGGGATGGAGGGGGAGTGTAGGGATGGAGGGGGAGTGTAGGGATGGAGGGCTAGGGATGGAGGGGGAGTGTTGGGATGGAGGGGGTGTGTAGGGATGGAGGAGGAGTGTAGGGATGGAGGGGGAGTGTAGCGATGGAGGGGGAGTGTTGAGATGGAGGGGGAGTATTGAGATGGAGGGGGAGTGAAGGGATGGAGGGGGAGTGTAGAGATGGAGGGGGAGTGTTTGGATGGAGGGGGAGTGTTGGGATGGAGGGGATGTAGGGATGGAGAGGGAGTGTAGGGATGGAGGAGGAGTGTAGGGATGGAGGGGGAGCGTTGGGATAGAGGGGGAGTGTTGAGATGGAAGGGGAGTGTTGAGATGGAGGGGGAGGAATGGAGGGGGAGTGTTGGGATGGAGGGGGAATGTTGGCATGGAGGGGGAGTGTAGGGATGGAGGGGGAGTGTTGGGATAGAGGGGGAGGGATGGAGGGGGATTGTAGGGATGTAGGGAGAGTCTTGGGATGGAGGGGGAGTGTAGGGATGGAGGGTAAGTGTAGTGATGGAGGGGGAGTTTAGGGATGGAGGGGGAATGTTGGGATCGAGGGGGAGTGTTGGGATGGAGGGGGAGTGTTGGGATGGAGGGGGAGTGTCGGGATGGAGGGGGAGTGTCAGAATGGAGGGCGAGTTTTGGGATGGAGAGGGAGTGTTGGGATGGAGGGTCAGTATTGGGATGGAGGAGCAGTGTAAGGATGGAGGGGGAGTGCTGGGATGGAGGGGGAGTGTAGGGATGGAGGGGGAGTGTTTGGATGGAGGGGGAGTGTTGGGATGGAGGGGCAGGGTTGGAGGGGGAGTGTTGGGATGGAGGGGGAGTGTAGGGATGGAGGGGGAGTGTTGTGATGCAGGGGGCATGTTGGGATGGAGGGGAGTGTTGGGATGGAAGCGAGTGTAGGGATGGAAGGGGAGTGTTGGGATGGAGGGAGGGTGTTGGGATGGAGGGGGAGTGTAGGGATGGAGGGGTAGGGATGGGGGGGAGTGTAGGGATGGAGGAGGAGTGTTGGGATGGAAGGGGAGGGATGGAGGGGGAGTGTTGCGATGGAGGGGGAGTGTTGGGATCGAGGGGATGTGTAGGGATGCACGGGGAGTGTAGGGATGGAGGGGGAGGGATGGAGGGGGTGTGTTGGGATCGAGGGGGAGTCTTGGGATTGAGGGGAAGTGTAGTGATGGAGGGAGAGTGTTGGAATGGAGGGGGAGTGTTAGGATGGAAGGGGAGGGATGGAGGGGGAGTGTAGGGATGGAGGGGGAGTGTTGGGATGGAGGGGGAGTGTTGGGCTGGAGGGGGAGTGTTGGGATGGAGGGGGAATGTTGGGATGGAGGGGGTGCGATGGAATGTAGCACGAGTTTTGCAATGGAGGGGAAGTATTGGGATGGAGGGGGAGGGATGGGATGGAGCGGGAGTGTTGGGATGGAGGGGGAGTGTTGGAATGGAGGGCTAGGGATGGAGGGGGAGTGTTGGGATGGAGGGGGTGTGTAGGGATGGAGGAGGAGTGTAGGGATGGAGGGGGAGTGTAGCGATGGAGGGGGAGTGTTGAGATGGAGGCGGAGGAATGGAGGGGGAGTGTTGGGATGGAGGGGGAATGTTGGCATGGAGGGGGAGTGTAGGGATGGAGGGGAAGTGTTGGGATAGAGGGGGAGGGATGGAGGGGGATTGTAGGGATGTAGGGAGAGTCTTGGGATGGAGGGGGAGTGTAGGGATGGAGGGTAAGTGTAGGGATGGAGGGGGAGTGTAGGGATGGAGGGGGAATGTTGGGATCGAGGGGGAGTGTTGGGATGGAGGGGGAGTGTTGGGATGGAGGGGGAGTGTCGGGATGGAGTGGAGTGTTGGGATGGAGAGGGAGGAATGGGATGGAGGGGGAGTGTTCTGATGGAGGGGGAGTGTCGCGATGCAGGGGTAGTGTAGGAATGGATGGGGGTGTTGGAATGGAGCGGGAGTATAGGGATGGAGGGGGAGTGTTGTGATGGAGGGGAATGTTCGGATGGAGGGGGAGTGTTGGGATGGAGTGGGAGTGTTGGGATGGAGGGGGAGTGTAGGGATGGAGGAGACGTGTAGGGATGGAGGGGGAGTGTTGGGATGGAGCTGGAGTGTAGGGATGGAGGCGGAGTTTTGGGATGGAGAGGGAGTGTTGGGATGGAGGGGGAGTGTTGGGATGGAGGGGTGGTCATGGGATGGAGGGGGTGTGTTGGGATTGAGGGAGAGGGATGGAGGGGGAGTGTGGGGATGGAGGTGAAGTGTTGGGATGGAGGGGGAGTGTAGGGATGGAGGGTAAGTGTATGGATGGAGGGGGAGTGTAGGGATGGAGGGGGAATGTTGGGATGGAGGGGGAGTGTTGGGATGGAGAGGGAGTGTTGGGATGGAGGGGGTGTGTAGGGATGGAGAGGGAGTGTAGGGATGGAGGGGGAGAGATGGAGGGGCAGTGTGGGGATGGCGGGGCAGTGTTGGGATGGAGGGGGAGGGATGGAGGTGGTGTGTTGGGATGGAGTGGGAGTGTAGGGATGGAGGGGGAGTGTTGTGATAGAGGGGGACTGTTGGGATGGAGGGGGAATGTTTTGGGGGAGGGATGGAGGGGGAGTTCAGGGATGGAGGGGGAATGTTGGGATGGAGTGGAGTGTTGGGATGGAGAGGGAGGGATGGGATGGAGGGGGAGTGTTCGGATGGAGGGGAAGTGTAGCGATGGAGAGGTAGTGTAGGAATGGATGGGGAGTGTTGGAATGGAGCGGGAGTGTAGGGATGGAGGGGGAGTGTTGGGATGGGGGGAATGTTTGGATGGAGGGGGAGTGTTGGGATGGAGGGGGAGTGTTGGGATGGAGGGGGGGTGTAGGGATGGAGGGGGAGTGTAGGGATGGAGGGGGAGTGTTGGGATGGAGGGGCAGTGTAGGGATGGAGTGGAGTGTAGGGATGGAGGGGGAGTGTTGGGATGGAGGATGAGTGTAGGGATGGAGGGGCAGTGTTGGGATGGAGAGGGAGTGTTGGGATGGAGGGGGAGTGTAGGGATGGAGGGGGAGTGTAGGGATGGAGGGCTAGGGATGGAGGGGGAGTGTTGGGATGGAGGGGGTGTGTAGGGATGGAGGAGGAGTGTAGGGATGGAGGGGGAGTGTAGCGATGGAGGGGGAGTGTTGAGATGGAGGGGGAGTATTGAGATGGAGGGGGAGTGAAGGGATGGAGGGGGAGTGTAGGGATGGAGGGGGAGTGTTTGGATGGAGGGGGAGTGTTGGGATGGAGGGGATGTAGGGATGGAGAGGGAGTGTAGGGATGGAGGAGGAGTGTAGGGATGGAGGGGGAGCGTTGGGATAGAGGGGGAGTGTTGAGATGGAAGGGGAGTGTTGAGATGGAGGGGGAGTGTTGGGATGGAGGGGGAATGTTGGCATGGAGGGGGAGTGTAGGGATGGAGGGGGAGTGTTGGGATAGAGGGGGAGGGATGGAGGGGGATTGTAGGGATGTAGGGAGAGTCTTGGGATGGAGGGGGAGTGTAGGGATGGAGGGTAAGTGTAGGGATGGAGGGGGAGTGTAGGGATGGAGGGGGAATGTTGGGATGGAGGGGGAGTGTTGGGATGGAGGGGGAGTGTTGGGATGGAGGGGGAGTGTCGGGATGGAGGGGGAGTGTCAGAATGGAGGGCGAGTTTTGGGATGGAGAGGGAGTGTTGGGATGGAGGGTGAGTATTGGGATGGAGGAGCAGTGTAAGGATGGAGGGGGAGTGCTGGGATGGAGGGGGAGTGTAGGGATGGAGGGGGAGTGTTTGGATGGAGGGGGAGTGTTGGGATGGAGGGGCAGGGTTGGAGGGTGAGTGTTGGGATGGAGGGGGAGTGTTGTGATGCAGGGGGCATGTTGGGATGGAGGGGAGTGTTGGGATGGAAGCGAGTGTAGGGATGGAAGGTGAGTGTTGGGATGGAGGGAGGGTGTTGGGATGGAGGGGGAGTGTAGGGATGGAGGGGTAGGGATGGGGGGGAGTGTAGGGATGGAGGAGGAGTGTTGGGATGGAAGGGGAGGGATGGAGGGGGAGTGTTGCGATGGAGGGGGAGTGTTGGGATCGAGGGGATGTGTAGGGATGCACGGGGAGTGTAGGGATGGAGGGGGAGGGATGGAAGGGGTGTGTTGGGATCGAGGGGGAGTCTTGGGATCGAGGGGAAGTGTAGTGATGGAGGGAGAGTGTTGGAATGGAGGGGGAGTGTTAGGATGGAAGGGGAGGGATGGAGGGGGAGTGTAGGGACGGAGGGGGAGTGTTGGGATGGAGGGGGAGTGTTGGGCTGGAGGGGGAGTGTTGGGATGGAGGGGGAATGTTGGGATGGAGGGGGAGCGATGGAATGTAGCACGAGTTTTGCAATGGAGGGGAAGTATTGGGATGGAGGGGGAGGGATGGGATGGAGCGGGAGTGTTGGGATGGAGGGGGAGTGTTGGAATGGAGGGCTAGGGATGGAGGGGGAGTGTTGGGATGGAGGGGGTGTGTAGGGATGGAGGAGGAGTGTAGGGATGGAGGGGGAGTGTAGCGATGGAGGGGGAGTGTTGAGATGGAGGGGGAGTGTTGGGATGGAGGGGCAGGGTTGGAGGGGGAGTGTTGGGATGGAGGGGGAGTGTAGGGATGGAGGGGGAATGTTGTGATGCAGGGGGCATGTTGGGATGGAGGGAGAGTGTAGGGATGGAGGGGAGTGTTGGGATGGAAGCGAGTGTAGGGATGGAAGGGGAGTGTTGGGATGGAGGGTGGGTGTTGGGATGGAGGGGGAGTGTAGGGATGGAGGGGTAGGGATGGAGGGGGAGTGTAGGGATGGAGGAGGAGTGTTGGGATGGAAGGGGAGGGGTGGAGGGGGTGTGTTGGGATCGAGGTGGAGTCTTGGGATCGAGGGGAAGTGTAGTGATGGAGGGAGAGTGTTGGAATGGAGGGGGAGTGTTTGGATGGAAGGGGAGGGATGGAGGGGGAGTGTAGGGATGGAGGGGGAGTGTTGGGATGGAGGGGGAGTGTTGGGATGTAGGGGGAGTGTTGGGATGCAGCGGGTGTGTAGAGATGGAGGGGCAGTGTTGGGATGAAGGGGGAGTGTTAGGATTGAAGGGAAGTGTAGGGATGGAGGGGCAGGGATGGAGGGGGAGTGTTGGGATGGAGGGGGAGGGATGGAGGGGGAGTGTTGGGATGGAGGGGGAGGGTTGGAGGGGCAGTGTTGGGATGGAGGGGGAGTGTTGGGATAGAGGGGGAGTGTTGGGATGGTGGGGGAATGATCTGGGGGAAGGATGGAGGGGGAGTGCAGGGATGGAGGTGGAATGTTGGGATGGAGTGGAGTGTTGGGATGGAGAGGGAGGAATGGGATGGAGGGGGAGTGTTCTGATGGAGGGGGAGTGTCGCGATGCAGGGGTAGTGTAGGAATGGATGGGGGTGTTGGAATGGAGCGGGAGTGTAGGGATGGAGGGGGAGTGTTGTGATGGAGGGGAATGTTGGGATGGAGGGGGAGTGTTGGGATGGAGGGGGAGTGTTGGGATGGAGGGGGAGTGTAGGGATGGAGGAGACGTGTAGGGATGGAGGGTGAGTGTTGGGATGGAGCTGGAGTGTCGGGATGGAGGGGGAGTTTTGGGATGGAGAGGGAGTGTTGGGATGGAGGGGAGTGTTGGGATGGAGGGGTGGTGATGGGATGGAGGGGGTGTGTTGGGATTGAGGGAGAGGGATGGAGGGGGAGTGTAGGGATGGAGGGTAAGTGTAGGGATGGAGGGGGAGTGTAGGGATGGAGGGGGAATGTTGGGATGGAGGGGGAGTGTTGGGATGGAGGGGGAGTGTTGGGATGGAGGGGGTGTGTAGGGATGGAGAGGGAGTGTACGGATGGAGGGGGAGTGTTGGGATGGAGGGGGAGTGTTGGGATGGAGGGGGAGTGTTGGGATGGAGGGGAATGTTGGGATGGAGGGGGAGTGTAGGAATGGATGGGGAGTGTTGGAATGGAGCAGGAGTGTAGGGATGGAGGGGGAGTGTTGGGATGGAGGGGGAGTGTTGGGATGGAGGGGGGTGTAGGGATGGAAAGGGAGTGTAGGGATGGAGGAGGAGTGTAGGGATGGAGGGGGAGCGTTGGGATAGAGGGGGAGTGTTGAGATGGAAGGGGAGTGTTGAAATGGAGGGGGAGGAATGGAGGGGGAGTGTTGGGATGGAGGGGGATCGATGGAATGGAACATGAGTTTTGCGATGGAGGGGAAGTATTGGGATGGAGGGGAGGTATGGGATGGAGGGGGAGTGTTGGATGGAGGGGGAGTGTTGGAATGGAGGGGTAGGATGGAGGGGAGTGTTGGGATGGAGAGGGAGTGTAGGGATGGAGGGGGAGTGTTGGGATGGAGGGGGAGTGTAGCGATGGAGGGGGAGTGTTGGGATGGAGGGCTGTATTGGCTGGAGGGGAAGTGTTGGGATGGAGGGGGAGTGTTGGGATGGAGGGGGTGTGGGATGGAGGGGGAGTGTTGGGATGGAGGGGGAGCGATGGAATGGAGCACGCGTTTTGCGATGGAGGGGAAGTATTGGGATGGAGGGGGAGGGATGGGATGGAGGGGGAGTGTTGGACAGGAGGGGGAGTGTTGGAATGGAGGGGTAGGGATGGAGGGGGAGTGTTGGGATGGAAGGGGAGTGTAGGGATGGAGGAGGAGTGTAGGGATGGAGGGGGAGTGTAGCGATGGAGGGGGAGTGTTGGGATGGAGGGGGAGTGTTGGGATGGAGGGGGAGTGTTGGGCTGGAGGGGGAGTGTTGGGATGGATGGGGGAGTTTTGGGATGGAGGGGGATCGATGGAATGGAGCACGAGTTTTGCGATGGAGGGGAAGTATTGGGATTGGAAGGGAGGGCTAGGGATGGAGGGGGAGTGTTGGGATCGAGGGGATGTGTAGGGATGCACGGGGAGTGTAGGGATGGAGGGGGAGGGATGGAGGGGGTGTGTTGGGATCGAGGGGGAGTCTTGGGATCGAGGGGAAGTGTAGTGATGGAGGGAGAGTGTTGCAATGGAGGGGGAGTGTTAGGATGGAAGGGGAGGGATGGAGGGGGAGTGTTGGGATGGACGGGGAGTGTTGGGATGGAGGGGGAGTGTTGGGCTGGAGGAGGAGTGTTGGGATGGAGGGGGAGTGTTGGGATGGAGGGGGAGCGATGGAATGTAGCACGAGTTTTGCAATGGAGGGGAAGTATTGGGATGGAGGGGGAGGGATGGGATGGAGCGGGAGTGTTGGGATGGAGGGGGAGTGTTGGAATGGAGGGCTAGGGATGGAGGGGGAGTGTTGGGATGGAGGGGGTGTGTAGGGATGGAGGAGGAGTGTAGGGATGGAGGGGGAGTGTAGCGATGGAGGGGGAGTGTTGAGATGGAGGCGGAGTATTGAGATGGAGGGGGAGTGAATGGATGGAGGGGGAGTGTAGGGATGGAGGGGGAGTGTTTGGTTGGAGGGGGAGTGTTGGGATGGAGGGGCAGGGTTGGAGGGGGAGTGTTGGGATGGAGGGGGAGTGTAGGGATGGAGGGGGAGTGTTGTGATGCAGGGGGCATGTTGGGATGGAGGGAGAGTGTAGGGATGGAGGGGAGTGTTGGGATGGAAGCGAGTGTTGGGATGGAAGGGGAGTGTTGGGATGTAGGGTGGGTGTTGGGATGGAGAGGGAGGAATGGGATGGAGGGGGAGTGTTCTGATGGAGGGGGAGTGTCGCGATGCAGGGGTAGTGTAGGAATGGATGGGGGTGTTGGAATGGAGCGGGAGTGTAGGGATGGAGGGGGAGTGTTGTGATGGAGGGGAATGTTGGGATGGAGGGGGAGTGTTGGGATGGAGGGGGAGTGTTGGGATGGAGGGGGAGTGTAGGGATGGAGGAGACGTGTAGGGATGGAGGGGGAGTGTTGGGATGGAGCTGGAGTGTAGGGATGGAGGGGGAGTTTTGGGATGGAGAGGGAGTGTTGGGATGGAGGGGGGAGTGTTGGGATGGAGGGATGGTGATGGGATGGAGGGGGTGTGTTGGGATTGAGGGAGAGGGATGGAGGGGGAGTGTAGGGATGGAGGGTAAGTGTAGGGATGGAGGGGGAGTGTAGGGATGGAGGGGGAATGTTGGGATGGAGGGTGAGTGTTGGGATGGAGGGGGAGTGTTGGGATGGAGGGGGTGTGTAGGGATGGAGAGCGAGTGTACGGATGGAGGGGGAGTGTTGGGATGGAGGGGGAGTGTTGGGATGGAGGGGGAGTTTTGGGATGGAGGGGAATGTTGGGATGGAGGGGGAGTGTAGGAATGGATGGGGAGTGTTGGAATGGAGCAGGAGTGTAGGGATGGAGGGGGAGTGTTGGGATGGAGGGGGAGTGTTGGGATGGAGGGGGGTGTAGGGATGGAAAGGGAGTGTAGGGATGGAGGAGGAGTGTAGGGATGGAGGGGGAGCGTTGGGATAGAGGGGGAGTGTTGAGATGGAAGGGGAGTGTTGAGATGGAGGGGGAGGAATGGAGGGGGAGTGTTGGGATGGAGGGGGAGCGATGGAATGGAACACGAGTTTTGCGATGGAGGGGAAGTATTGGGATGGAGGGGGAGGGATGGGATGGAGGGGGAGTGTTGGGATGGAGGGGGAGTGTTGGAATGGAGGGGTAGGGATGGAGGGGGAGTGTTGGGATGGAGAGGGAGTGTAGGGATGGAGGGGGAGTGTTGGGATGGAGGGGGAGTGTAGCGATGGAGGGGGAGTGTTGGGATGGAAGGGCTGTATTGGGCTGGAGGGGGAGTGTTGGGATGGAGGGGGAGTGTTGGGATGGAGGGGGAGTGTTGGGATGGAGGGGGAGCGATGGAATGGAGCACGAGTTTTGCGATGGGGGGAAGTATTGGGATGGAGGGGGAGGGATGGGATGGAGGGGGAGTGTTGGACAGGAGGGGGAGTGTTGGAATGGAGGGGTAGTGATGGAGGGGGAGTGTTGGGATGGAAGGGGAGTGTAGGGATGGAGGAGGAGTGTAGGGATGGAGGGGGAGTGTAGCGATGGAGGGGGAGTGTTGGGATGGAGGGGGAGTGTTGGGATGGAGGGGGAGTGTTGGGCTGGAGGGGGAGTGTTGGGATGGATGGGGGAGTTTTGGGATGGAGGGGGATCGATGGAATGGAGCACAAGTTTTGCGATGGAGGGGAAGTATTGGGATGGAGGGGGAGTGTTGGAATGGAGGGCTAGCGATGGAGGGGGAGTGTTGGGATCGAGGGGATGTGTAGGGATGCACGGGGAGTGTAGGGATGGAGGGGGAGGGATGGAGGGTGTGTGTTGGGATCGAGGGGGAGTCTTGGGATCGAGGGGAAGTGTAGTGATGGAGGGAGAGTGTTGGAATGGAGGGGGAGTGTTAGGATGGAAGGGGAGGGATGGAGGGGGAGTGTTGGGATGGAGGGGGAGTGTTGGGATGGAGGGGGAGTGTTGGGCTGGAGGGGGAGTGTTGGGATGGAGGGGGAGTGTTGGGATGGAGGGGGAGCGATGGAATGTAGCACGAGTTTTGCAATGGAGGGGAAGTATTGGGATGGAGGGGGAGGGATGGGATGGAGCGGGAGGGTTGGGATGGAGGGGGAGTGTTGGAATGGAGGGCTAGGGATGGAGGGGGAGTGTTGGGATGGAGGGGGTGTGTAGGGATGGAGGAGGAGTGTAGGGATGGAGGGGGAGTGTAGCGATGGAGGGGGAGTGTTGAGATGGAGGCGGAGTATTGAGATGGAGGGGTCGTGAATGGATGGAGGGGGAGTGTAGGGATGGAGGGGGAGTGTTTGGATGGAGGGGGAGTGTTGGGATGGAGGGGCAGGGTTGGAGGGGGAGTGTTGGGATGGAGGGGGAGTGTAGGGATGGAGGGGGAGTGTTGTGATGCAGGGGGCATGTTGGGATGGAGGGAGAGTGTAGGGATGGAGGGGAGTGTTGGGATGGAAGCGAGTGTTGGGATGGAAGGGGAGTGTTGGGATGGAGGGTGGGTGTTGGGATGGAGGGGGAGTGTAGGGATGGAGGGGTAGGGATGGAGGGGGAGTGTAGGGATGGAGGAGAAGTGTTGGGATGGAAGGGGAGGGATGGAGGGGGTGTGTTGGGATGGAAGGGGAGGGATGGAGGGGGTGTGTTGGGATCGAGGGGGAGTCTTGGGATCGAGGGGAAGTGTAGTGATGGAGGGAGAGTGTTGGAATGGAGGGGGAGTGTTTGGATGGAAGGGGAGGGATGGAGGGGGAGTGTAGGGATGGAGGGGGAGTGTTGGGATGGAGGGGGAGTGTTGGGATGGAGGAGACGTGTAGGGATGGAGGGGGAGTGTTGGGATGGAGCTGGAGTGTAGGGATGGAGGGGGAGCTTTGGGATGGAGAGGGAGTGTTGGGATGGAGGGGTAGTGTTGGGATGGAGGGGTGGTGATGGGATGGAGGGGGTGTGTTGGGATTGAGGGAGAGGGATGGAGGGGGAGTGTGGGGATGGAGGTGAAGTGTTGGGATGGAGGGGGAGTGTAGGGATGGAGGGTAAGTGTAGGGATGGAGGGGGAATGTTGGGATGGAGGGGGAATGTTGGGATGGAGGGGGAGTGTTGGGATGGAGGGGGAGTGTTGGGATGGAGGGGGTGTGTAGGGATGGAGAGGGAGTGTAGGGATGGAGGGGGAGTGTTGGGATGGAGGGGGAGTGTTGGGATGGAGGGGGAGTGTTGGGATGGAGGGGAATGTTGGGATGGAGGGGGAGTGTAGGAATGGATGGGGAGTGTTGGAATGGAGCAGGAGTGTAGGGATGGAGCGGGAGTGTTGGGGTGGAGAGGGAGGAATGGGATGGAGGGGGAGTGTTCTGATGGAGGGGGAGTGTAGCGATGGAGGGGTAGTGTAGGAATGGATGGGGGTGTTGGAATGGAGCGGGAGTGTAGGGATGGAGGGGGAGAGTTGGGACGGAGGGGAATGTTAGGATGGAGGGGGAGTGTTGGGATGGAGGGGGGGTGTAGGGATGGAGAGGGAGGGTAGGGATGGAGGGGGAGTGTTGGGATGGAGGGGTAGTGTTGGGATGGAGGGGGGTGTAGGGATGGAGAGGGAGTGTAAGGATGGAGGAGGAGTGTCGGGATGGAGGGGGAGCGTTGGGATAGAGGGGGAGTGTTGAGATGGAAGGGGAGTGTTGAGATGGAGGGGGAGGAATGGAGGGGCAGTGTTGGGATGGAGGGGGAGCGATGGAATGGAACACGAGTTTTGCGATGGAGGGGAAGTATTGGGATGGAGGGGGAGGGATGGGATGGAGGGGGTGTGTTGGAATGGAGGGGGAGTGTTGGAATGGAGGGGTAGGGATGGAGGGGGAGTGTTGGGATGGAGAGGGAGTGTAGGGATGGAGAGGGAGTGTTGGGATGGAGGGGGAGTGTAGCGATGGAGGGGGAGTGTTGGGATGGAAAGGCAGTATTGGGCTGGAGGGGGAGTGTTGGGATGGAGGGGGAGTGTTGGGATGGAGGGGGAGTGTTGGGATGGAGGGGGAGTGTTGGGATGGAAGGGGAGCGATGGAATGGAGCACGAGTTTTGCGATGGAGGGGAAGTATTGGGATGGAGGGGGAGGGATGGGATGGAGGGGGAGTGTTGGACAGGAGAGGGAGTGTTGGAATGGAGGGGTAGGGATGGAGGGGGAGTGTTGGGATGGAGGGGGAGTGTAGGGATGGAGGAGGAGTGTAGGGATGGAGGGGGAGTGTAGCGATGGAGGGGGAGTGTTGAGATGGAGGGGGAGGGTTGAGACGGAGGGGGAGTGTTGGGATGGAGGGGGAGTGTTAGGGTGGAGGGGGAGTGTTGGGCTGGAGGGGGAGTGTTGGGCTGGAGAGGGAGTGTTGGCCTGAAGGGGGAGTGTTGGGCTGGAGTTGGAGTGGGAGTGTTGGGCTGGAGGGGGAGTGTTGGGATGGAGGGGGAGTGTTGGGATGGAGGGGGAGTGTAGGGATGGAGGGGTAGTGTTGGGATGGAGGGGGAGTGTTGGGATGGAGGGGGAGTGTAGCGATGGAAGGGGAGTGTTGAGATGGAGTGGGAGTCTAGAGATGGAGGGGGAGTGTTGGAAAGGAGGGGGAGTGTTGGGATGGAGGGGGAGCGTAGGGATGAAGGTGGAGTGTTAGGGTGGAGGGGGAGTGTTGGAAAGGAGGAGGAGTGTAGGGATGGAGGGGGAGTGCAGGGATGGAGGGGAAATGTTGGGATGGAGTGAAGCTTTGGGATGGATGGGGAGGGATGGGATGAAGGGGGAGTGTTGGGATGGAGGCGGAGTGTTGGGATGGAGGGGGAGTATAGGGATGGAGGGGGAGTGGTGGGATGGAGGAGGAGGGATGGAGGGGGAGTGTTGGGATGGAGGGGGAGTGTTGGAAAGGAGGAGGGGTGTAGGGATGGAGGGGGAGTCTAGGGATGGAGGGGGAGTGTTGGGATGGAGGGGGGTATAGGAGTGGAGGGGGAGAGATGGAGGGGCAGTGTGGGGATGGCGGGGGTGTGTTGGGATGGAGGGGGAGGGATGGAGGGGGAGTGTTGTGATGGAGTGGGAGTGTAGGGATGGAGGGGGAGTGTTGGGATAGAGGGGGACTGTTGGGATGGAGGGGGAATGTTTTGGGGGAGGGATGGAGGGGGAGTTCAGGGATGGAGGGGGGATGTTGGGATGGAGTGGAGTGTTGGGATGGAGAGGGAGGGATGGGATGGAGGGGGAGTGTTCAGATGGAGGGGAAGTGCAGCGATGGAGAGGTAGTGTAGGAATGGATGGGGAGTGTTGGAATGGAGCGGGAGTGTAGGGATGGAGGGGGAGTGTTGGGATGGAGGGGAATGTTGGGATGGAGGGGGAGTGCTGGGATGGAGGGGGAGTGTTTGGGTGGAGGGGGAGTGTTGGGCTGGAGGGGGAGTGTTGAGATGGAGTGGGTGTGTTGGGATGGAGGCGGAGTGTTCGGCTGGAGGGGGAGTGTTGGGCTGGAGGGGGAGTGTTGGGCTGGAGGCGGAGTGTTGGGATGGAGGGGGAGTGTTGGGATGGAGGGGGAGTGCAGGGATGGAGGGGTAGTGTTGGGATGGAGGGGGTGTGTTGGGATGGAGGGGGAGTGTAGGGATGGAGGGGGAGTGTAGCGATGCAGGGGGAGTGTTGAGATGGAGTGGGAGTCTAGGGATGGAGGGGCAGTGTTGGAAAGGAGTGGGAGTGTAGGGATGGAGGGGGAGCGTAGGGATGAAGGTGGAGTGTTAGGGTGGAGGGGGAGTGTTGGAAAGGAGGAGGAGTGTAGGGATGGAGGGGGAGTGCAGGGATGGAGGGGAAATGTTGGGATGGAGTGGCGTTTTGGGATGGATGGGGAGGGATGGGATGAAGGGGGAGTGTTGGGATGGAGGCGGAGTGTTGGGATGGAGGGAGAGTAAAGGGATGGAGGGGGAGTGTTGGGATAGAGGGGGGTGTAGGAATGGAGGGGGAGAGATGGAGGGGCAGTGTGGGGATGGCGGGGGCGTGTTGGGATGGAGGGGGAGGGATGGAGGGGGAGTGTTGGGATGGAGTGGGAGTGTAGGGATGGAGGGGGAGTGTTGGGATAGAGGGGAACTGTTGGGATGGACGGGGAATGTTTTGGGGGAGGGATGGAGGGGGACTTCAGGGATGGAGGGGGAATGTTGGGATGGAGTGGAGTGTTGGGATGGAGAGGGAGGAATGGGATGGAGGGGGAGTGTTCGGATGGAGGGGAAGTGTCGCGATGGAGAGGTAGTGTCGGAATGGATGGGGAGTGTTGGAATGGAGCGGGAGTGTCGGGATGGAGGGGGAGTGTTGGGATGGAGGGGAATGTTGGGATGGAGGGGGAGTGTTGGGATGGAGGGAGAGTGTTGGGATGGAGGGGGGGTGTAGGGATGGAGGGGGACTGTAGGGATGGAGGGGGAGTGTTGGGATGGAGGGGCAGTGTAGGGATGGAGTGGAGTGTAGGGATGGAGGGGGAGTGTTGGGATGGAGGATGAGTGTAGGGATGGAGGGGCAGTGTTGGGATGGAGAGGGAGTGTTGGGATGGAGGGGGAGTGTAGGGATGGAGGGGGAGTGTAGGGATGGAGGGGGAGTGTTGGGAATGAGGGGGAGTGTCGGGATGGAGGAGGCGTGTAGGGATGGAGGGGGAGGGGTGAAGGGGGAGTGTTGGGATGGAGGGGGCGTGTAGGGATGGAGGGGGGAGTGTAGGAATGGAGGGGGAGTGTAGG
>NC_140990.1:156651048-156717458 GCF_052327205.1 Somniosus microcephalus | reverse complement strand
CCTTAACGCCCCCTCCATCCCAACACTCCCCCTCCATCCCTCCCCCTCCATCCCAACACGCCCCCTCCATCCCAACAATCCCCCTCATTCCCAACACTCCCCCTCCATCCCAACACTCCCCCTGCTTCCCTCACCCGCCATCCCAACACTCCCGCTCCATCCCTCCCCTCCATCCCTACACTCCTCCTCCATTCCAACACTTCCCCTCCATCCCTACACTCCCCCTCCATCCCTACACTCCCCCTCCATCCCAACACTCCACCTCCATCCCTACACTCCCCCTCCATCCCTACACTCCCCCTCCATCCCTATACTCCCCCTCCATCCCAACGCTCCACCTCCATCCCTACGCTGCCGCTCCATCCCAACGCTCCCCCACCATCCCAACACTCCCCCTCTATACCAATACTCCAACTCCATCCCTCCCCCTCCATCCCAAAACTCCCCCTCCATCCCTACACTCGCCCTCCTTCCCAACACTCCCCCTCCATCCCATTCCTCCCCCTCCATGCCTACCCTCCATCCCAACACTCCCTCTGCATCCCAACACTCCCCCTCCATCACTCCCCCTCCATCCCAACACTCCCCTTCCATCCCTACATTCCCCCTCCATGCCAACACTCCCCCTCCATCCCAACACTCCCGCTCCATTCCGACACTCCCGCTCCATCGCTACACTCCAAAGACTTCCCAACACTCCCCCTCCATCCCTGCCCCTCCATTCCAACACTCCCCCTCCATTCCAACATTCCCCCTCCATCCCTACACTCCCCCTCCATGCCAACATTCCCCCTGCATCCCAACACTCCCCCTCCATTCCTACACTCCCCCCTCCAACCCTTAACGCCCCCTCCATCCCAACACTCCCCCTCCATCCCTCCCCCTCCATCCCTACACACCCCCTCCATCCCAACAATCCCCCTCATTCCCAACACTCCCCCTCCATCCCAACACTCCCCCTGCATCCCTCACCCGCCATCCCAACACTCCCCCTCCATCCCTCCCCTCCATCCCTACACTCCTCCTCCATCCCAACACATCCCCTCCATCCCTACACTCCCCCTCCATCCCTACACTCCCCCTCCATCCCAACACTCCACCTCCATCCCTACACTCCCCCTCCATCCCCACACTCCCCCTCCATCCCTGCACTCCCCCTCCATCCCATCCCTCCACCTGCATCCCAACACGCCACTCCATCCATACGCTCCCCCCATCCCTACACTCCCGCTCCATTCCAACACTGCCCCTCCATCCCAACACTCCCCCTCCATCCCAACACTCCCCCTCCATCCCTACACTCCCCCTCCATCCCAACGCTCCACCTCCATCCCTACGCTCCCCCTCCATCCCAACGCTCCCCCTCCATCCCAACACTCCCCCTCCATCCCAACACTCCCCCTCTATCCCAATACTCCCACTCCATCCCTCATCCTCCATCCCTACACACCCCCTCCATCCCTACACTCCCCCTCCATCCCAACACTCGCCCTCCATCCCATCTCTCCCCCTCCATCCCAACACTCCACTCCATCCCAACATTCCCCCTCCATCCCTGCACTCCCCCTCCATCCCAGCACTCCCCTCCAACCCAACACTCCCCCTACATCCCAACACTCCCCCTACATCCCTACACTGCCCCCAATCCCTACATGCCCCCTCCATCCAAACACTCCGTCTCCATCCCAACACTCCACTTCCATCCCTCCCCCTCCATCCCTACACTCCCCTGCATCCCTACACTTCCCCTCGATCCCAACACTCCCCCTCTATCGCAACACTCCCCCTCCATCCCTACACTCCCCCTCCACCCCTACACTCCCCCTCCATCCCAACACCCACCCTCCATCCCAACACTCCCCCTCCATCCCTACACTCCCTTCCATCCCAACACTCCCCTCCATCCCAACAATCCCCTCCATCCCTACACTCCCCCTCCATCCCAACACTCCCCCTACATCCCTGCCTCTCCATCCCAACACTCCCACTCTATCCAAACCCTCCCCCTCCATCCCTACACTCCCCCTCCATCCCAGCACTCCCCCTCCATCCCTACACTCCCCCT
The DNA here is from genome assembly GCF_052327205.1 of Somniosus microcephalus. NCBI lineage: Eukaryota > Metazoa > Chordata > Chondrichthyes > Squaliformes > Somniosidae > Somniosus > Somniosus microcephalus. Next base: position 156,715,393 of record NC_140990.1, on the reverse strand, counting down.
CAATCACAACAGTCCCCCTCCATCCCAACACTCCCCCTCCATCCCAACACTCCCCCTCCATCCCTACACTGCCCCTCCATCCCAACACTCCCCCTCCATCCCTCCCTCTCCAACGCAACACTCCCCCTCCAATGCAACACTCACCCTCCATCCCTACACACCCCCTTCATCCCAACACTCCCCCTCCATCCCAACACTTAATCTCCATACCACTCCCCCTCCATCACTACACTCCCACTCCATCCCTACATTCCCCTTTTTTCCCAACACTCCCTCTCCATGACACTCCCCCTCCATCCCAACACTCGCCCTCCATCCCAACACTCCCTCTCCATCCCAACACTCCCCCTCCATCCCTACACTCCCCCTCCATCCCAGCACTCCCCCTCCATCCCTACACTCCCCCTCAATCCAAACACTCCCCCTCAATCACAACAGTCCCCCTCCATCCCAACACTCCCCCTCCATCCCAACACTCCCCCTCCATCCCTACACTGCCCCTCCATCCCAACACTCCCCCTCCATCCCTCCCCCTCCAACGCAACACTCCTCCTCCAATGCAACACTCACCCTCCATCCCTACACACCCCCTTCATCCCAACACTCCCCCTCCATCCCAACACTTAATCTCCATACCACTCCCCCTCCATCACTACACTCCCACTCCATCCCTACATTCCCCTTTTTTCCCAACACTCCCTCTCCATGACACTCCCCCTCCATCCCAACACTCGCCCTCCATCCCAACACTCCCTCTCCATCCCAACACTCCCCCTCCATCCCTACACTCCCCCTCCATCGCAACACTCCCCTCCATCCCTACACTCCCCCTCCATTCCTACACTCCCCCTCCATCCCCACACTCCTCCTCCATCGCAACACTCCCCCTCCATCCCTACACTCCCCCTCCATCCCTACACTCCCCCTCCATCCCAACAGTCCCCCTCCATCCCAACGCTCCGCCACCATCCCTACGCTCCCCCTCCATCCCTACGCTCCCCCTCCATCCCTACACTCCCCCTCCATCCCTACACTCCCCCTCCATCCCAACGCTCCGCCTCCATCCCTACGCTCCCCCTCCATCCCTACGCTCCCCCTCCATCCCAACACTCCCCCTCTATCCCAATACTCCCACTCCATCCCTCCCCCTCCATCCCTACACGCCCCCTCCATCCGTACACTCCCCCTCCATCCCAACACTCGCCCTGCATCCCATCCCTCCCCGTCCATCCCAACACTCCACTCCATCCCAACATTCCCGGTCCATCCCTGCACTCCTCCTCCATCCCACCACTCCCCCTCCATTCCTACACTCCCCCTCCATCCCAACACTTCCCCTCCATCCCCACACTTCCTCTGCATCCCTCCCCCTAATCCCAACACTCCCCCTCCATCCCTTCACTCCCCCTCCATCCCAACACTCCCCCTCCATCCCTACACTCCCCCTCCATCCCGACACTCCCCCTCCATCCCAACACACACTCTCCATCCCAACACTCCCCCTCCATCCCTACACTCCCCCTCCATCCCTACACTCCCCCTCCATCCCTACACTCCCCCTTCATCCCAACACTCCCCCTCCATCCCAACACTTAATCTCCATAACACTCCCCCTCCATCACTACACTCACACTCCATCCCTACACTCCCCCTCTATTCCAACACTCCCTCTCCATGACACTCCCCCTCCATCCCAACACTCGCCCTCCATCCCAACACTCCCTCTCCATCCCAACACTCCCCCTCCATCCCTACACTCCCCCTCCATCGCAACACTCCTCTCCATCCCTACACTCCCCCTCCATTCCTACACTCCCCCTCCATCCCTACACTCCTCCACCATCGCAACACTCCCCCTCCATCCCTACACTCCCCCTCCATCCCTACACTCCCCCTCCATCCCTACACTCCCCCTCCATTCCTACACTCCCCCTCCATCCCAACACTCCCCCTCCATCCCTACACTCCCCCTCCATCCCTACACTTCCCCTCCATCCCAACACTTAATCTCCAGAACACTCCCCCCATCACTACACTCCCACTCCATCCCTACACTCCCCCTCTATCCCCACTCCCTCTCCATGACACTCCCCCTCCATCCCAAAACTCGCCCTCCATCCCAACACGCCCTCTCCATCCCAACACTCCCCCTCCATCCCCACACTCCCCCTCCATCGCAACACTCCCCTCCATCCCTACACTCCCCCTCCATTCCTACACTCCCCCTCCATCCCTACACTCCCCCTCCATCCCTACACTCCCCCTCCATCCCTACACTCCCCCTCCATCCCTACACTCCCCCTCCATCCCAACGCTCCCCCTCCATCCCTACGCTCCCCCTCCATCCCAACACTCCCCCTCTATCCCAATACTCCCACTCCATCCCTCCCCCTCCATCCCTACACGCCCCCTCCATCCCTACACTCCCCCTCCATCCCAACACTCGCCCTGCATCCCATCCCTCCCCCTCCATCCCAACACTCCACTCCATCCCAACATTCCCGGTCCATCCCTGCACTCCCCCTCCATCCCACCACTCCCCCTCCATTCCTACACTCCCCCTCCATCCCTGCACTCCCCCTCCATCCCATCCCTCCACCTGCATCCCAACACGCCACTCCATCCCTACGCTCCCCCTCCATCCCTACACTCCCGCTCCATTCCAACACTCCCCCTCCATCCCAACACTCCCCCTCCATCCCAACACTCCCCCTCCATCCCTACACTCCCCCTCCATCCCAACGCTCCACCTCCATCCCTACGCTCCCCCTCCATCCCTACGCTCCCCCTCCATCCCAACGCTCCCCCTCCATCCCAACACACCCCCTCCATCCCAACACTCCCCCTCTATCCCAATACTCCCACTCCATCCCTCCCCCTCCATTCCTACACACCCCCTCCATCCCTACACTCCCCCTCCATCCCAACACTCGCCCTCCATCCCATCCCTCCCCCTGCATCCCAACACTCCACTCCATCCCAACATTTCCCCTCCATCCCTGCACTCCCCCTCCATCCCAGCACTCCCCTCCATCCCAACACTCCCCCTACATCCCAACACTCCCCCTACATCCCTACACTCCCCCTCCATCCCTCCCCCTCCATCCCAACACTCTCCCTCCATCCCTACACTCCCCCTCCATCCAAACACTCCGCCTCCATCCCAACACTCCACTTCCATCCCTCCCCCTCCATCCCTACACACCCCTGCATCCCTACACTTCCCCTCGATCCCAACACTCCCCCTCTATCGCAACACTCCCCCTCCATCCCTACACTCCCCCTCCATCCCTACCCCTCCATCCCTACACTCCCCCTCCATCCCAACACCCACCCTCTATCCCAACACTCCCCCTCCATCCCTACACTCCCTTCCATCCCAACACTCCCCTCCATCCAAACACTCCCCTCCATCCCTACACTCCCCCTCCATCCCAACACTCCCCCTACATCCCTGCCCCTCCATCCCAACACTCCCACTCTATCCAAACCCTCCCCCTCCATCCCTACACTCCCCCTCAATCCAAACACTCCCCCTCAATCACAACAGTCCCCCTCCATCCCAACACTCCCCCTCCATCCCAACACTTCCCCTCCATCCCTACACTGCCCCTCCATCCCAGCACTCCCCCTCCATCCCTCCCCCTCCAACGCAACACTCCCCCTCCAATGCAACACTCACCCTCCATCCCTACACACCCCCTTCATCCCAACACTCCCCCTCCATCCCAACACTTAATCTCCATACCACTCCCCCTCCATCACTACACTCCCACTCCATCCCTACATTCCCCTTTTTTCCCAACACTCCCTCTCCATGACACTCCCCCTCCATCCCAACACTCGCCCTCCATCCCAACACTCCCTCTCCATCCCAACACTCCCCCTCCATCCCTACACTCCCCCTCCATCCCAGCACTCCCCCTCCATCCCCACACTCCCCCTCAATCCAAACACTCCCCCTCAATCACAACAGTCCCCCTCCATCCCGACACTCCCCCTTCATCCCATCCCTCCCCATCCATCCCAAAACTCCACTCCATCCCAACATTTCCCCTCCATCCCTGCACTCCCCCTCCAGCCCTACACCCCTCCTCCGATCCAACACTCCCCCTCCATCCTAACACTCCACCTTCATCCCTACACTCCCCCTCCATCCCTACACTCCCCCTCCTTTCCAACACTCCCCCTCCATCCCTAGACTCCCACTCCATCTGAACACTCCCCCTCCATCGCTACACTCCCCCTCCATCCCTACACTCCCCCTCCATTCCTACACTCAACCTCCATCCCTGCACTCCCCCTCATCCCTACATTCCCCCTCCATCCAAACGCTCCCCCTCCATCCCTACGCTCCCCCTCCATCCCAACACTCCCCCTCTATCCCAATACTCCCACTCCATCCCTCCCCCTCTATCCCTACACTCCCCCTCCATCCCTACACTCCCCCTCCATCCCAACACTCGCCCTGCATCCCATCCCTCCCCCTCCATCCCAACACTCCACTCCATCCCAACATTCCCGGTCCATCCCTGCACTCCCCCTCCATCCCACCACTCCCCCTCCATTCCTACACTCCCCCTCCATCCCAACACTTCCCCTCCATCCCCACACTTCCTCTGCATCCCTCCCCCTAATCCCAACACTCCCCCTCCATCCCTTCACTCCCCCACCCTCCCAACACTCCCCCTCCATCCCTACACTCCCCCTCCATCCCTACACTCCCCCTCCATCGCAACACTCCCCTCCATCCCTACACTCCCCCTCCATTCCTACACTCCCCCTCCATCCCTACACTCCTCCTCCATCGCAACACGCCCCCTCCATTCCTGCACTCCCCCTCCATCCCTACACTCCTCCTCCATTCCTACACTCCCCCTCCATCCCTACGCTCCCCCTCCATCCCAACACTCCCCCTCTATCCCAACACTCCCCCTCCATCCCTACACTCCCCCTCCATCCCAACACTCCCCCTCCATCCCTACACTCCCCCTCCATCCCAACACTCCCCCTGCATCCCTCCCCCTCCATCCCAACACACCCCTGCCATCCCCACACTGCCCCTCCATCCCTCCCCCTCCATTCCTACACCCCCCTCCATCCCAACACTCCCCTTCCATCCCTAGGCGCCCCTTCCATCCCTAGGCGCCCCCTCCATCCCTACACTCCCCCTCCACCCCAACACTCCCCCTCCATCCCAACACTCGACCTCCATCCCTACACTCCCCCTCCATCCCAACACTCCCCCTCCATCCCTACACTCCCCCTCCATCCCTACACTCCCCCTCCACCCCAACACTGCCCCTCCATCCCATCCCTCCCCATCCATCCCAACACTCCACTCCATCCCAACATTCCCGCTCCGTCCCTGCACTCCCCCTCCATCCCTACACTCCCCCTCCATCCCAACACTTCCCCTCCATCCCCACACTTCCTCTGCATCCCTCCCCCTAATCCCAACACTCCCCCTCCATCCCTTCACTCCCCCTCCATCCCAACACTCCCCCTCCATCCCTACACTCCCGCTCCATCCCTACACTCACCCTCCATCCCTACACTCCCCCTCCATCCCTACACTCCCCCTCCATCCCAACACACACTCTCCATCCCAACACTCCCTCTCCATCCCTACACTCCCCCTCCATCACTACACTCCCTCTCCATCACAAAACTCCCCCTCCATCCCAACACTCCCCCTCCATCCCTACACTCCCCCTCCATCCCGACACTCTCCCTCCAACCCTACACTCCCTCTCCATCACAAAACTCCCCCTCCATCCCTACACTCCCCCTCCATCCCAACACTCCCTCTCCATCCCATTCGTCCCCCTCCATGCCTCCCCCTCCATCCCAACATTCCCCCTCCATCCCAACACTCCCTCTCCATCCCAACACTCCCCCTCCATCACTCCCCCTCCATCGCAACACTCCCCCTCCATCCCAACACTCCCTCTCCATCCCAACACTCCCCCTCCATCACTCCCCCTCCATCACAACACTCCCCCTCCATCCCAACACTCCCCCTCCATCCCAACACTCCCTCTCCATCCCAACACTCCCCCTCCATCACTCCCCCTTCATCCCAACACTCCCCCTCCATCCCTACACTCCCCCTCCATGCGAACACTCCCCCTCCATCCCAACACTCCCCCTCCATCCCAACACTCCCCCTCCAGCGCTACACTCCCCCTACATCCCAACACTCCCCCTCCATCCCTGCCCCTCCATTCCAACACTCCCCCTCCATTCCAACACTCCCCCTCCATCCCTACACTCCCCCTACATCCCAACACTCCCCCTAAATCCCCGCCCCTCCATTCCAACACTTCCCCTCCATGACAACATTCCCCCACCATCCCTACACTCCCCCTCCATCCCAACACTCCCCCTCCTTCCCTACACTCCCCCTCCATCCCCCCTCCATCCCGACACTCCCCCTCATTCCCAACACTCCCCCTCCATCCCTACACTCCCCCTCTATCCCTACACTCCCCCTCCATCCCTACATACCCCCTCCATCCCAACACTCCCACTCCATCCCTCCCCTGCCATCCCAACACTCCCCCTCCATCCTGCCCCCTCCATCCCTACACTACCCCTCCATCCCTACACTCCCCCTCCATCCCTACACTCCTCCTCCATCCCTACACTCCTCCTCCATCCCTACACTCCTCCTCCATCCCTACACTCCCCCTCCATCCCAACACTCCTCCTCCATCCCTACACTCACCCTCCATCCCAACACTCCCCCTCCAACCCTACACTCCCCCTCCATCCCTACACTCCCCCTCCATCCCAACACTCCACTCCATCCCTACATTCCCCCTCCATCCCAACACTCTCGCTCCATTCCACACTCCCCCCATCCCTACACACCCCTCCATCCCTACACTCCCCCTCCATCCCTACACTCCCCCTCCATCCCAACACTCCACCTCCATCCCTACGCTCCCCCTCCATCTCAACACTCCCCCTCTATCCCAATACACCCACTCCATCCCTCCCCCTCCATCCCTCCCCCTCTATCCCTACACTCCCTCTCCATACCTACACTCCCCCCACACCAATAGTCCCCCTCCATCCCAACACTCCTGCTCCATTCCAACACTCCCCCTCCATTCCTACACTACCCCTCCATTGCTACACTCGACCTCCATCCGAACACTCCCCCTCCATCCCATCCCTCCCCTCCATCCCAACACTCCACTCCATCCCAACATTCCCCCTCCATCCCTGCACTGCCCCTCCATCCCTCCCCCTCCATCCCAACACTCCCCCTCTATCCCAACACACCCCCTCCATCCCTACACTCCCCCTCCATCCCAACACTCCCCCTCCATCCCAACACTCCCCCTCCATCCCTACACTCCCCCTCCATCCCAACACTCCCCCTGCATCCCTCCCCCTCCATCCCAACACTCCCCTGCCATCCCCACACTGCCCCTCCATCCCTCCCCCTCCATTCCTACACCCCCCTCCATCCCAACACTCCCCTTCCATCCCTAGACTCCCTCTCCATCCCTACACTCCCCCTCCACCCCAACACTCCACCTCCATCCCAACACTCCCCCTCCATCTCTACACTCCCCCTCCATCCCAACACTCCCCCTCCATCCCTACACTCCCCCTCCATCCCTGCACTCCCCCTCCATCCCTACATTCCCCCTCCATCCCAACACTTCCCCTCCATCCCCACACTTCCTCTGCATCCCTCCCCCTAATCCCAACACTCCCCCTCCATCCCTTCACTCCCCCTCCATCCCAAAACTCCCCCTCCATCCCTACACTCCCGCTCCATCCCAACACTCCCCCTCCATCCCTACACACCCCCTCCATGCCATTCCTCCCCCTCCATCCCAACACTCCCTCTCCATCCCATTCCTCCCCCTCCATGCCTCGCCCTCCATCCCAACACTCCCCCTCCATCCCTACACTCCCCCTCCATCGCTACACTCCCCCTCCATCCCTACACTCCTCGTCCATCCCAACACTCCACTCCATCCCTACATTCCCCCTCCATCCCAACACACACTCTCCATCCCAACACTCCCTCTCCATCCCTACACTCCCCCTCCATCACTACACTCCCTCTCCATCACAAAACTCCCCCTCCATCCCTACACTCCCCCTCCATCCCAACACTCCCCCTCCATCCCTACACTCCCGCTCCATCCCAACATTCCCCCTTCATCCCTACACACCCCCTCCATGCCATTCCTCCCCCTCCATCCCAACACTCCCTCCCCATCCCATTCCTCCCCCTCCATGCCTCGCCCTCCATCCCAACACTCCCCCTCCATCCCTACACTCCCCCTCCATCGCTACACTCCCCCTCCATCCCTACACTCCTCGTCCATCCCAACACTCCACTCCATCCCTACATTCCCCCTCCATCCCAACACTCTCGCTCCATTCCGCACTCCCCCTCCATCCCTACACTCCCCCTCCATCGCAACACTCCACCTCCATCCCTACGCTCCGCCTCCATCCCAACACTCCCCCTCTATCCCAATACTCCCACTCCATCCCTCCCCCTCCATCCCTCCCCCTCCATCCCTACACTCCCGCTCCATCCCGACACACACCCTCATTCCCAACACTCCCCCTCCATCCTGCCCCCTCCATCCCTACACTCCCCCTCCATCCCTACACTCCCCCTCCATCCTTACACTCCTCCTCCATCCCTACACTCCCCGTCCATCCCTACACTCCCGCTCCATCCCTACACTCCCCCTCCATCCCAACACTCCACTCCATCCCTACATTCCCCCTCCATCCCAACACTCTCGCTTCATTCCACACTCACCCCCCATCCCTACACTCCCCTCCATCCCTACACTCCCCCTCCATCCCTACACTCCCCCTCCATCCCAACACACCAACTCCATCCCTACGCTCCCCCTCCATCCCAACACTGCCCCTCTATCCCAACACTCCCCTCCATCCCTCCACTCCCCCTCCATCCCTACACTCCCCCTCCATCCCAACACTCCCCCTCCATCCCTACACTCCCCCTCCATCCCAACACTCCCCCTGCATCCCTCCCACTCCATCCCAACACTCCCCTGCCATCCCCACACTGCCCCTCCATCCCTCCCCCTCCATTCCTACACCCCCCTCCATCCCAACACTCCCCTTCCATCCCTAGACTCCCCCTCCATCCCTACACTCCCCCTCCACCCCAACACTCCCCCTCCATCCCAACACTCCCCCTCCGTCCCTACACTCCCTCTCCATCCCAACACTTCCCCTCCATCCCTACACTCCCCCTCCATCCCTACACTCCCCCTCCACCCCAACACTCCCCCTCCATCCCATCCCTCCCCATCCATCCCAACACTCCCATCCATCCCAACATTCCCCCTCCGTCCCTGCACTCCCCCTCCATCCCTACACTCCCCCTCCATCCCTACACTCCCCCTCCATCCCAACACTCCCCCTCCATCCCTACACTCCCGCTCCATCCCTACACTCACCCTCCATCCCTACACTCCCCCTCCATCCCTACACTCCCCCTCCATCCCAACACACACTCTCCATCCCAACACTCCCTCTCCATCCCTACACTCCCCCTCCATCCCTACACTCCCTCTCCATCACAAAACTCCCCCTCCATCCCAACACTCCCCCTCCATCCCTACACTCCCCCTCCATCACTACACTCCCCCTCCATCCCAACACTTCCCCTCCATCCCTACACTCCCCCTCCATCCCTACACTCCCTCTCCATCACAAAACTCCCCCTTCATCCCTACACTCCCCCTCCATCCCAACACTCCCTCTCCATCCCATTCCTCCCCCTCCATGCCTCCCCCTCCATCCCAACATTCCCCCTCCATCCCAACACTCCCTCTCCATCCCAACACTCCCCCTCCATCACTCCCCCTCCATCGCAACACTCCCCCTCCATCCCAACACTCCCTCTCCATCCCAACACTCCCCCTCCATCGCAACACTCCCCCTCCATCGCAACACTCCCCCTCCATCCCAACACTCCCCCTCCATCCCAACACTCCCTCTCCATCCCAACCCTCCCCCTCCATCACTCCCCCTTCATCCCAACACTCCCCCTCCAACCCTACACTCCCCCTCCATGCCAACACTCCCCCTTCATCCCAACACTCCCCCTCCATCCCAACACTCCCCCTCCAGCGCTACACTCCCCCTACATCCCAACACTCCCCCTCCATCCCTGCCCCTCCATTCCAACACTCCCCCTCCATTCCAACACTCCCCCTCCATCCCTACACTCCCCCTACATCCCAACACTCCCCCTCCATCCCTGCCCCTCCATTCCAACACTCCCCCTCCATGCCAACATTCCCCCACCATCCCTACACTCCCCCTCCATCCCAACACTCCCCCTCCTTCCCTACACTCCCCCTCCATCCCCCCTCCATCCCGACACTCCCCCTCATTCCCAACACTCCCCCTCCATCCCTACACTCCCCCTCTATCCCTACACTCCCCCTCCATCCCTACACACCCCCTCCATCCCAACACTCCCACTCCATCCCTCCCCTGCCATCCCAACACTCCCCCTCCATCCTGCCCCCTCCATCCCTACACTCCCCCTCCATCCCTACACTCCCCCTCCATCCTTACAGTCCTCCTCCATCCCTACACTCCCCCTCAATCCCTAAACTCCCCCTCCATGCCTACACTCCCCCTCCATCCCTACACTCCTCCTCCATCCCTACACTCCTCCTCCATCCCTACACTCCCCCTCCATTCCTACACTCCCCTCCATCCCTACACTCCCCCTCCATCCCTACACTCCCCCTCCATCCCTACACTCCCCCTCCCTCCCTACACTCCCACTCCATCCCTACACTCCCCCTCCATCCCAACACTCCACTCCATCCCTACATTCCCCCTCCATCCCAACACTCCCGCTCCATTCCAACACTCCCCCTCCATCCCTACACTCCCCCTCCATCCCTACACTCCCCCTCCATCCCAACACTCCCCCTCCATCCCAACACTCCACCTCCATCCCTACGCTCCCCCTCCATCCCAACACTCCCCCTCCATTCCTACACTACCCCTCCATCGCTACACTCCCCCTCCATCCGAACATTCCCCCTCCATCCCATCCCTCCCCCTCCATCCCAACACTCCACTCCATCCCAACATTCCCCCTCCATCCCTGCACTGCCCCTCCATCCCTCCCCCTCCATTTCAACATTCCCCCTCCATCCCAACACTCCCCCTCTATCCCAACACTCCCCCTCCATCCGTACACTCCCCCTCCATCCCAACACTCCCCCTCCATCCCAACACTCCCCCTCCATCTCAACACTCCCCCTGCATCCCTCCCCCTCCATCCCAACACTCCCCTGCCATCCCCACACTGCCCCTCCATCCCAACACTCCCCCTCCATCCCTACACTCCCCCTCCATCTCAACACTCCCCCTGCATCCCTCCCCCTCCATCCCAACACTCCCCTGCCATCCCCACACTGCCCCTCCATCCCTCCCCCTCCATTCCTACACCCCCCTCCATCCCAACACTCCCCTTCCATCCCTAGACTCCCTCTCCATCCCGACACCCGTCCTCCTTTCCAACACTCCCCCTCCATCCCTCCCCCTCCATCCCAACACTCCCCCTCCATCCCTACACTCCCCCTCCATCCCTACACTCCCCCTCCATCCCAACACTCCCCCTCCATCCCATCCCTCCCCATCCATCCCAACACTCCACTCCATCCCAACATTCCCTCTCCATCCCTGCACTCCCCCTCCACCCTTACACTCCTCCTCCTTTCCAACACTCCCCCTCCATCCCAACACTCCCCCTCCATCCCTACACTCCCCCTCCATCGCTACACTCCCCCTCCATCGCTACACTCCCCCTCCATCCCTACACTCCCCCTCCTTTCCAACACTCCTCCTCCATCCTTAGACTCCCACTCCATCCCAACACCCCCGCTCCATTCCAACACTCCCCCTCCATCCCTACACTCCCCCTCCATCCCTACACTCCCCCTCCATCCCAACACTCCCCCTCTATCCCTCCCTCTCCATCCCAACACTCCCCCTCTATCCCTCCCCCTCCATCCCAACACTCCATCTCCATTCCAACACTCCCACTCCATCCCTCCCCCTTCATCCGTGTGGAGTTTGCACATTCTCCCCGTGTTTGCGTGGGTTTCCTCCGGGTGCTCCGGTTTCCTCCCACAGTCCAAAGATGTGCGGGTTTAGGTTGATTGGCTATGATAAATTGACCCTTAGTGTTAGGGGGATTAAATATGTGGGGTTACGGGGATAGGGTGGGATGGCTGTTGGTGTAGGGGTTACGGGGATTGGGTGGGATATGTGTCGGTGCAGGCTCGATGGGCCGAAATGGCCTCTATCTGCACTGTGGGGTTTCTGTGATTCTGTGATTCTGTGATCCCTACACTCCCTCTCCATCCCTACACCCACCCTCCATCCCTAAACCCCCCTCCATCCCGACACTCCCCCTCCATCCCTACACCCCACCTCCAGCCCAAAATCCAATGAAGGCTCTGTTGTTTTGACGCTGGCTGGCCCCCGCGCCAATGTAAATGTGCCGCTAGAAGCACACACACACTCAATAACGAGTATATCTGCAGTGTTACCGATCATCTATCAGTGATTTGCCCGACCTGTATCAGGTGTCTGAGTCAAGGGGAGGACAGCACAGCACTTCTGATCCTCAGCTTTCTGTCTCTGCATACTAGGCTCCACACAGGCGCACATAACTCTCATTCCAGGACTCAGGAAGACGCATAGTGATGAGGATCTGATCAAAAAAGAGCAAGCAGGAGTATTACTAGCCCATACAGTCTCTATAACGAGTGCTGGTACAGTGAGACCTGTCTCTCTCTCTCTCTCTCTCTCTCTGTCTCTATAACGAGTGCTGGTACAGTGAGGCCTGTCTCTCTCTCTCTCTCTCTCTGTCTCTATAACGAGCGCTGGTACAGTGAGACCTGTCTCTCTCTCTCTCTCTCTATAACGAGCGCTGATACAGTGAGACCTGTCCCTCTCTCTCTCTCTCTCTCTCTATAACGAGCGCTGGTACAGTGAGACCTGTCTCTCTCTCTCTCTCTCTCTCTCTATAACGAGCGCTGATACAGTGAGACCTGTCTCTCTCTCAGTTCAGTTCAGTTCAGTTCAAATGCTTTATTGGCATGAAAGTTTACAGAGAACCATATTGCCAAAGCTTACATAGCAAAAAGGTACAGTTCTCTCTCTCTCTCTCTCTCTCTCTATAACGAGCGCTGGTACAGTGAGACCTGTCTCTCTCTCGCTCTCTCTCTCTCTCTATAACGAGCGCTGATACAGTGAGACCTGTCTCTCGCTCTCTCTCTCTCTCGATAACGAGCGCTGATACAGTGAGACCTGTCTCTCTCTCTCTCTCTCTCTCTATAACGAGCGCTGGTACAGTGAGACCTGTCTCCCTCTCTCTCTCTCTCTCTCTCTATAACGAGCGCTGGTACAGTGAGACCTGTCCCTCTCTCTCTCTCTCTCTCTCTATAACGAGCGCTGGTACAGTGAGACCTGTCCCTCTCTCTCTCTCTCTCTCTCTGTCTCTATAACGAGCGCTGGTACAGTGAGACCTGTCTCTCTCTCTCTCTCTCTGTCTCTATAACGAGCGCTGGTACAGTGAGACCTGTCTCTCTCTCTCTCTCTCTCTGTCTCTATAACGAGCGCTGGTACAGTGAGACCTGTCTCTCTCTCGCTCTCTCTCTCTCTCTATAACGAGCGCTGATACAGTGAGACCTGTCCCTCTCTCTCTCTCTCTCTCTCTCTCTCTGTCTCTATAACGAGCGCTGGTACAGTGAGACCTGTCTCTCTCTCGCTCTCTCTCTCTCTCTATAACGAGCGCTGATACAGTGAGACCTGTCTCTCTCTCTCTCTCTGTCTCTATAACGAGCGCTGGTACAGTGAGAGCTGTCTCTCTCTCTCTCTCTCTCTGTCTCTATAACGAGCGCTGGTACAGTGAGACCTGTCTCTCTCTCTCTCTCTGTCTCTATAACGAGCGCTGGTACAGTGAGACCTGTCTCTCTCTCTCTCTCTCTCTCTCTGTCTCTTTAACGAGCGCTGGTACAGTGAGACCTGTCTCTCTCAGTTCAGTTCAGTTCAGTTCAAATGCTTTATTGGCATGAAAGTTTACAGAGAACCATATTGCCAAAGCTTACATTGCAAAAAGGTACAGTTTTCCAACATTCTGTAGGTGTCAATCGATTTGACATTTGTTGGGTATATACAATATTACTTTTAAACAATATTAATTTTAAACAGTCTTTCTACTTCATTTGGTACGTTCAATATTAATTTTAAACAGTCTTACTTTTAAACAGTCCTCAGGTTGTGACATGTTGTTACATATTTAGCCCCAAGGTATGGTCTGTCTCCTTCTCCTAGGACTAATCTCAATTTTGACAGATCATCCAATTCCTTGAAATCTGGGGTTGTTTGGCTTAGCTTGTTGAATAATATGTTTCTTGATGTGTTGAATTTTTCGCATTTTAGGAGGAAATGCATTTCTGTTTCAACCTCGCCAGCCAGACATTGATCGCATATTCTATTCTCTCTAGGCTGCCAGGATTTCTTGTATCTGCCTTTTTCAATTTCCAGTTGGTGGTCGCTTAGTCTGTACCTGGTGAGGGTCTGTCTCTGTTTTGTGTCTCTGATGGTCGTGAGGTAGTCTGCCAGTTTATATTCTCTTTTTAGGGCCCGGTAACATTCTAATCTGCTTTGGCTTTCGGTTATTTTGTTCCAATGTTCCAGGTAGGTTTCTTTGCATTTTTTAATGATTTGGTTCACTCGGATTGGTGTTTGGACGGCTGTGTTGGTCTGGGGCTGGTCAGGGTCCGGTTGAGTACTTAGTTTCAGTAGCAGCTGACTCAGGGGACTCTTTTCTGGGTTTAGCTCTTGGGTCTGAAAGGCTTTGAAATGAAGGGTGTCTGGGGAGCTAGATTTGAGGTGATTTAGGAAGTTTAGTGCTCGTTTTTGGATGTTTATTATCAGTGGGTATCTGCCTAGTTCGGCTCTGCATGCATTTGTTGGCGTTTTTCTTTGGGTGCGAAGGATGCTTCGGCAGAATTCTGCATGTAGGGCTTCTATTGTGTGTTTTTCCCATTTAGTGTAGCTTTGGTGATTTAGCGGGCCCCATACTTCACTACCGTACAGTGCAATGGGCAGGATTATGCTGTCAAAAATTTTGAGCCAGATTTTGATTGGGATTTGGATGTTGTAGAATTTTCTTTTTATTGCATATAGGGCTCTTCGGGCTTTTTCTTTTAGTGCATTCACTGCTATGCTGAAGCTCCCTGATGCTGTAATAGTTAGACCAAGGTAGGTGTAGCTCATAGTGTGTCCTATAGTGGTATCACTGAGGGTAAACTGGTATTTGTTTTCCTGACATCTGGGTCTTTTCTGAAAAATCATGATGTTGGTTTTCTTTAGATTTACTGTTAGAGCCCAA
The DNA here is from genome assembly GCF_052327205.1 of Somniosus microcephalus. NCBI lineage: Eukaryota > Metazoa > Chordata > Chondrichthyes > Squaliformes > Somniosidae > Somniosus > Somniosus microcephalus. The sequence continues at coordinate 156,699,939 of NC_140990.1, read as the reverse complement.
TTTTGGCAGTATTTGTCGAGTAGGTCTAGTTGTTGCTGTAATCCCTGTTCTGTGGGAGACAGCAGAACCAGGTCGTCCGCATAGAACAGGGACTTCACTTCTCCATCCAGGAGACGGAGACCTGGTGACTCGCTTTGCTCCAGCATGTCTGCTAATTCATTTATGTATATGTTGAACAGGGTCGGGCTCAAATTGCAGCCCTGCCGGACGCCTCTTCTCTGGGTGAAGAAATCGGTGCGTTTGTCTCCAATTTTGACCCCGCATTTGTTTTTCAGATACATTGATTTAATAAGGTCATAGACTTTGCCCCCTATTCCACACTGAAGAAGTTTATAATAGAGCCCTTCGTGCCATATAGAGTCAAAGGCTTTCTTGAAGTCGATGAAACAGGCGAATATTTTCCCATTTTTTGTTTGGTGTTTATGTTTTTCAATGAGGGTGTGAAGGGTATAGATATGGTCGGCGGTGCGGTGTTTTGGAAGAAAGCCTATTTGTTTTTTTCTGAGGATATTATGTTTGTTAAGAAAATCAAGTAATCTACTATTTAGAATACTGCAGAATAACTTCCCTAGACAACTGTTGACACAGATGCCGCGGTAGTTATTTGGGTCTGATTTGTTTCCACTTTTATATATGGGGGAGATTAGTCCTTGGCACCAGATATCGGGAAAACAGCCTGAGCGTAATATGATGTTGAATAGTTTGAGTATCGCACCCTGCATCTCCATATTGCTGAACTTTAGCATTTCATTTTTGATGTTGTCTGGGCCACAGGCTTTCTTTAGGTGGAGAGATTTTGTTTTTGTGGCCAGTTCTTTCCATGTGATTGGGGAGTCTAGAGGGTTTTGGTTGTCTTTAATTGTTGCTTCTAATGTGTGGAGTTTTTCTGTGACCTGATGTTGACTTGTGTTTGTTTTGTTTTTTGGGATGTCTTTGTAGAGGTTTTCAAAATGTGTTCTCCAGATGTCGCCATCTTGGATTGGTAATGCTTGCAATTGTGTTGTACTCAGGTTATTCCACATTTCCCAAAATTGTTTTGGATTGGTGGAGTTTTCAATTTCTTCGAGTATTTTGTGGGTATAGTTTTGTGTTTTGTTCCTAATGGTGTGTTTATATCTTTTGAGGGTTTCGTTGTATCTAGTACGTAGGTCCGGGTCTCTATAACGAGCGCTGGTACAGTGAGACCTGTCTCTCTCTCTCTCCCTGTGTCTCTATAATGAGCGCTGGTACAGTGAGACCTGTATCTCTCTCTCTCTGTCTCTGTAATGAGCGCTGGTACAGTGAGACCTGTCTCTCTCTCTGTGTCTCTATAACGAGTGCTGGTCCAGTGAGACCGGTCTCTCTCTCTCTCTCTCTCTATAACGAGCGCTGGTACAGTGAGACCTGTCTCTCTCTCTCTGTCTCTGTCTCTATAACGAGCGCTGGTACAGTGAGACCTGTCTCTCTCTCTCTCTCTGTGTCTCTATAACGAGCGCTGGTACAGTGAGACCTGTCTCTCTCTCTCTCTCTCTATAATGAGTGCTGGTACAGTGAGACCTGTCTCTCTCTCTCTCTCTGTCTGTATAATGAGTGCTGGTACAGTGAGACCTGTCTCTCTCTCTCTGTTTATATAACGAGCGCTGGCACAGTGAGACCTGTCTCTCTCTCTCTCTCTCTATAACGAGCGCTGGTGCAGTGAGACCTGTCTCTCTCTCTCTCTCTCTCTGTGTCTCTATAACGAGCGCTGGTACAGTGAGACCTGTCTCTCTCAATTCAATTCAATTCAAATGCTTTATTGGCATGAAAGTTTACAGGGGACCATATTGCCAAAGCTTACATAACAAAAAGTACAGTTTTCCAACATTCTGTAGGTGTCAAACAATTTTGACCTTCGTTGGGTACAGACAATATTAATTTAAACAGTCGTTGACCCTCGTTGGGTACATTCAGTATTAATTTTTAAACAGTCGTTGGGTACATTCGGTATTGATTTAAACATTCTTAATGTTTATATATGCTATCGGTGTGCTCGTTAGTCCCTCACTGTTCCTCAGGTTGTGACATGTTGTTACATATTGGGCACCAAGGTATGGTCTGTCTCCTTCTCCCAGGACTAATCTTAATTTTGACAGGTCATCCAATTCTTTGAAATCTGGGGTTGTTTAGCTGAGCTTGTCAAAATATATGTTTCTTGTTTTGTTGAATTTTTCGCATTTTAGGAGGAAGTGCATCTCTGTCTCAACCTCGCCGGCCAGACATTGATCACATATTCTATTCTCTCTAGGCTGCCAGGATTTCTTGTATCTTCCTTTTTCAATTGCCAGTTGGTGGTCGCTTAGTCTGTACCTGGTGAGGGTCTGTCTCTGTTTTGTGTCTCTGATGGTCGAGAGATAGTCTGCCAGTTTATATTCTCTTTTTAGGGCCTGGTAACATTCTAATCTGCTTTGGCTTTTGGTTATTTTGTTCCAATGTTCCAGGTAGGTTTCTTTGCATTGTTTAATGATTTGGTTCACTCGGATTGGTGTTTGGAGGGCAGTGTTGGTCTGGGACTGGTCAGGGTCCAGCTGAGTAAAGAGGGTGTGACATCCTCGTGTGGGGGGGCATCCGACGGGTTCTGTGTCCCTGTGTGTGTTGTTTTTGTGTCAGCAGGTTGTTGGACCTTGAGAGGTTTGTGTTGCCTGCTGAGTTCATTTTCCTGCCTTTCTACGGCCTCCTTCGTTTTGTTTAGCTGAGTACGGAGTTCTTTGATCTCATTTCTTTGCTCCTCCACGATCTTTCTCAACTCGTGGATGGTGGACTCGTTTTCCGTTTTCAGCTGTTTGAGTTCCTCCTTCAAATTCTTGGCCTGTGTTTCCCTGTATTCATTGAAATCGAGTTCTAGTTTGGACAGACTCTCCTTCAGCAGTTTGTTTGCGTTGAGAGGTGTGGGAGGGGTGGAGATGGTCAGGGAGGTGTGTGTCTCTGCTGGACTCTCTTCTTCTTCCTCCGCTTGGCTCTCTTCATCCTCTGTTTGGCTCTCTTTTGCCTCCTGTCCATTGGTCCTCTTTGTGTCTGCCTTAGTTTTCAACTGGGGGAATTCCTTTTCAAAGGAGTCCAAATTTTCTACATTCCCCTGTATCATGATCTGTCCTTTTTTGTTGTAGTAGCTTATAGTTAGCAGGGGGTCATCTTTATCTAGATTTCCATCTTTACATATTTTCAGTCTGCCTCCCATGCTAATACCTTCACTGGAGACGTGTGCGTAGTTTTTTTGTAAAGCCTCCTTCCATGAGGGAACGAAGTCGGTGTAGAATATGAGGTTGTTCTTCTTCCTAATCCCTTTGTGTGTGACATAGTCAACGTAGAGGACCTCTGGGTTATTTTGTAGTGTTATATCCTTGTGTTTATCCTTTGCCTTTATACTGTTGCATTGCTCAGGATATTTCACTTCCCTGCTTTGTGTCATTGTAGTCGTTTGTTTTTTTTTCGTAGCTAGATAACTTTTTTTTTCTCTTTTTTTTTTGTGTCGTGTTCCACCTTATCCCACTTTTAGGTCCAAAATTGAGAGTTTTTCAGGGGTTCATCTTAGATATAGCTGCTCTTAAAAGTTTATCTCTCTCTCTCACAGTATTTGGGAGCCTTCGGGCTGCTCCCCTCTCGGGCTGAATCTGTCTCTGGGCCTCAGTCTCAGGCCTGAGCCCTCGGGTTTTCTCAGGTTTCAGGCTCCTGGCTCGGGTTGTTTCCCTCTCCCTACCGTTTCTCTCGGGGTTTCTCTCAGTTTTTGGGCCTCACTCTCCTGGTTTTTCCCCCGAGTTTATTTTTTTTAATTTTTTTTTTTCTTTTTCTCGCGGGTTTGTTGTGCTTTTTTCAGGTTTTCTTTTCGAACTAAACTTAAACAAAATTAAACTTCGGTAGAATTAAGTAAAACTTTTTTTCAGGACCCGGTGTTTTCCTCTTCCGACTCTCTCACTCGCTCTCCGGGCCTCGGACTCGCGCTCTCTCCGTGTCCCAGACTCGCCCACTCTCCGTGCCCCGGACTCGTCCGCTCTCCGCGCCCCGGGCGGATTTCCTCGCGTCGTCGCGTCGGTCTCAGGCCCCCGGTTTTTCTGACTCACCAGGCTGTTTTCCTCCAATCCCGCGGTCTCTGGGCTTCAGTCCGGTTTCCCCCGGGTTTCAGGCCCTGGGCTCGGGTTGTTTCTCTTACCCGAATTCGCGCTCTCCAGGCCCTTTCCCCACTCTCCTGGCTCGGGCTGTTCCTCTCTCGCTGCGTCTCTCGGTCTCTCGGGGTTAACCCGGTTTTTGAGGCCTCAGGCTTGGGTATTTTCTTTCCCCGGGTTCTTACTCGTGCTCTCCAGGCCCCGTCCTCAATCTCTGGGCTCGTGATGTTTCTCGTGTATTTTCTTTCTTTTTTCTGTTTCTCCGTTTATCTGCCTCACTTCTCCAGTTTTCCCCCGAGTTTATTTTTTCTTTTCCTCGCTGTTTTGTTTTTCCTTTTTCCTTTTTCCGTGTTTTTTCTCTCCGTGTTTTTTTTTTTTTTTTTTGGCGGTCTTTTTCTTCAATCCGTAGTTTTGTTACAGTTGCAGTTGCTTAAACTTAAACTTAAATAAAACTAGGACAAAACCACAAAAGTTTCAGGAGCACATCTTCAGCACGTCCTGTCTCTCTCTCTCTCTCTCTCTCTCTCTCTATAACGAGGGCTGGTACAGTGAGACCTGTCTCTCTCTCTCTCTCTCTCTCTCTGTCTATATAACGAGCGCTGGTACAGTGAGACCTGTCTCTCTCTCTCTCTCTATAACGAGCGCTGGTACAGTGAGACCTGTCTCTCTCTCTCTCTGTCTCTATAACGAGCGCTGGTACAGTGAGACCTGTCTCTCTCTCTCTCTGTCTCTATAACGAGCGCTGGTACAGTGAGACCTGACTCTCTCTCTCTCTGTCTCTATAACGAGCGCTGGTACAGTGAGACCTGTCTCTCTCTCTCTCTCTGTGTCTCTATAACGAGTGCTGGTACAGTGAGACCTGTCTCTCTCTCTCTCTGTCTATATAACGAGCGCTGGTACAGTGAGACCTGTCTCTCTCTCTCTCTGTCTCTATAACGAGCGCTGGTACAGTGAGACCTGTCTCGCTCTCTCTCTCTCTCTCTATAATGAGCGCTGGTACAGTGAGAGCTGTCTCTCTCTCTCTCTCTGTGTCTCTATAACGAGCGCTGGTACAGTGAGACCTGTCTCTCTCTCTCTCTCTGTCTCTATAACGAGCGCTGGTACAGTGAGACCTGTCTCTCTCTCTCTCCCTGTGTCTCTATAATGAGCGCTGGTACAGTGAGACCTGTATCTCTCTCTCTCTGTCTCTATAATGAGCGCTGGTACAGTGAGACCTGTCTCTCTCTCTCTGTGTCTCTATAACGAGTGCTGGTCCAGTGAGACCGGTCTCTCTCTCTCTCTCTCTCTCTATAACGAGCGCTGGTACAGTGAGACCTGTCTCTCTCTCCGTCTCTATAACGAGCGCTGGTACAGTGAGACCTGTCGCTCTCTCTCTCTCTGTGTCTCTGTAACGAGCGCTGGTACAGTGAGACCTGTCGCTCTCTCTCTCTCTGTCTCTATAACGAGCGCTGGTACAGTGAGACCTGTCTCTCTCTCTCTGTGTCTCTATAACGAGCGCTGGGACAGTGAGACCTGTCTCTCTCTCTCTCTCTCTCTGTCTGTCTCTATAACGAGCGCTGGGACAGTGAGACCTGTCTCTCTCTCTCTCTCCCTCTCTCTAACGAGCGCTGTTACAGTGAGACCTGTCTCTCTCTCTCTCTCGTTTCTATAACGAGCGCTGGTACAGTGAGACCTGTCACTCTCTATCTCTCTCTGTCTCTATAACGAGCGCTGGTACAGTGAGACCTGTCTCTCTCTCTCTCTCTCTCTCTCTGTCTCTATAACGAGCGCTGGTACAGTGAGACCTGTCTCTCTCTCTCTCTCTCTGTCTCTATAACGAGTGCTGGTACAGTGAGACCTGTCTCTCTCTCTCTCTGTGTCTCTATAACGAGCGCTGGTACAGTGAGACCTGTCTCTCTCTCTCTCTCTCTCTCTCTCTATAACGAGCGCTGGTACAGTGAGACCTGTCTCTCTCTCTCTCTCTCTCTCTCTCTATAATGAGTGCTGGTGCAGTGAGACCTGTCTCTCTCTCTCTCTGTCTCTATAACGAGCGCTGGTACAGTGAGACCTGTCTCTCTCTCTCTCTGTCTCTATAACGAGCGCTGGTACAGTGAGACCTGTCTCTCTCTCTCTCTCTGTGTCTCTATAACGAGTGCTGGTACAGTGAGACCTGTCTCTCTCTCTCTCTGTCTATATAACGAGCGCTGGTACAGTGAGACCTGTCTCTCTCTCTCTCTGTCTCTATAACGAGCGCTGGTACAGTGAGACCTGTCTCGCTCTCTCTCTCTCTCTCTCTCTGTGTCTCTATAACGAGCGCTGGTACAGTGAGACCTGTCTCGCTCTCTCTCTCTCTCTCTCTCTCTCTCTATAACGAGCGCTGGTACAGTGAGAGCTGTCTCTCTCTCTCTCTCTGTGTCTCTATAACGAGCGCTGGTACAGTGAGACCTGTCTCTCTCTCTCTCTCTGTCTCTATAACGAGCGCTGGTACAGTGAGACCTGTCTCTCTCTCTCTCCCTGTGTCTCTATAATGAGCGCTGGTACAGTGAGACCTGTATCTCTCTCTCTCTGTCTCTGTAATGAGCGCTGGTACAGTGAGACCTGTCTCTCTCTCTCTCTCTCTCTATAACGAGCGCTGGTACAGTGAGACCTGTCTCTCTCTCCGTCTCTATAACGAGAGCTGGTACAGTGAGACCTGTCGCTCTCTCTCTCTCTGTGTCTCTGTAACGAGTGCTGGTCCAGTGAGACCTGTCTCTCTCTCTCTCTCTCTCTATAACGAGCGCTGGTACAGTGAGACCTGTCGCTCTCTCTCTCTCTGTCTCTATAACGAGCGCTGGTACAGTGAGACCTGTCTCTCTCTCTCTGTGTCTCTATAACGAGCGCTGGGACAGTGACACCTGTCTCTCTCTCTCTCTCTGTCTCTATCTGTCTCTATAACGAGCGCTGGGACAGTGAGACCTGTCTCTCTCTCTCTCTCGTCTCTATAACGAGCGCTGGCACAGTGAGACCTGTCTCTCTCTCTCTCTCCCTCTCTCTAACGAGCGCTGTTACAGTGAGACCTGTCTCTCTCTCTCTCTCGTTTCTATAACGAGCGCTGGTACAGTGAGACCTGTCACTCTCTATCTCTCTCTGTCTCTATAACGAGCGCTGGTACAGTGAGACCTGTCTCTCTCTCTCTCTCTCTGTGTCTCTATAACGAGCGCTTGTACAGTGAGACCTGTCTCTCTCTCTCTCTCTCTCTCTCTGTCTCTATAACGAGCGCTGGTACAGTGAGACCTGTCTCTCTCTCTCTGTCTCTGTCTCTATAACGAGCGCTGGTACAGTGAGACCTGTCTCTCTCTCTCTCTCTCTGTCTCTATAACGAGCGCTGGTACAGTGAGACCTGTCTCTCTCTCTCTCTGTGTCTCTATAACGAGCGCTGGTACAGTGAGACCTGTCTCTCTCTCTCTCTCTCTCTCTCTCTATAATGAGTGCTGGTACAGTGAGACCTGTCTATCTCTCAATTCAATTCAATTTCAATTCAAATGCTTTATTGGCATGAAAGTTTACAGGGAACCATATTGCCAAAGCTTACATAACAAAAAGTACAGTTTTCCAACATTCTGTAGGTATCAAACAATTTTGGCCTTCGTTGGGTACATACAATATTACTTTGAACAATATTAATTTAAACAGTCTTTGTACATCAGTGGGTATATTCAGTATTAATTTTAAACAGTCCTCCGGTTGTGACATGTTGTTACATATTTGGCACCAAGGTATGGTCTGTCTCCTTCTCCCAGGACTAATCTTAATTTTGACAGGTCATCCAATTCCTTGAAATCTGGGGTTGTTTGGCTGAGCTTGTCAAATAATATGTTTCTTGATGTGTTGAATTTTTCGCATTTTAGGAGGAAATGCATCTCTGTCTCAACCTCGCCGGCCAGACATTGATCACATATTCTATTCTCTCTAGTCTGCCAGGATTTCTTGTATCTTCCTTTTTCAATTGCCAGTTGGTGGTCGCTTAGTCTGTACCTGGTGAGGGTCTGTCTCTGTTTTGTGTCTCTGATGGTCGAGAGATAGTCTGCCAGTTTATATTCTCTTTTTAGGGCCCGGTAACACTCTAATCTGCTTTGGCTTTTGGTTATTTTGTTCCAATGTTCCAGGTAGGTTTCTTTGCTTTGTTTAATGATTTGGTTCACTCGGATTGGTGTTTGGACGGCTGTGTTGGTCTGGGGCTGGTCAGGGTCCGGCTGAGTAGGAGCACTTAGTTTCAGTAGCAGCTGACTCAGGGGACTCTTTTCTGGGTTTAGCTCTTGGGTCTGGAAGGCTTTAAAATGAAGGGTGTCTGGGGAGCTAGATTTGAGGTGATTTAGGAAGTTTAGTGCTCGTTTTTGGATGTTTACTTTCAGTGGGTATCTGCCTAGTTCGGCTCTGCATGCATTTGTTGGTGTTTTCCTTTGGGTGCGAAGGATGCTTCGGCAAAATTCTGCATGTAGTGCTTCTATTGTGTGTTTTTCCCATTTAGTGTAGCTATGGTGATTGAGCGGGCCCCATACTTCACTACCGTACAGCGCAATCGGCAGGATTACGCTGTCAAATATTTTTAGCCAGATTTTGATTGGGATTTGGATGTTGTAGAATTTTCTTTTTATTGCATATAGGGCTCTTCGTGCTTTTTCTTTTAGTGCATTCACTGCTATGCTGAAGCTCCCTGATGCTGTAATGGTTAGACCAAGGTAAGTGTAGCTCATAGTGTGTCCTATGATGGTATCACTGAGAGTAAACTGGTATTTGTTTTCCTGACACCTGGGCCTTTTTTGAAAAATCATGATGTTGGTTTTCTTTAGATTTACTGTTAGGGCCCAATTTTGGCAGTATTTAATAAGGTCATAGATTTTGCCCCCTATTCCACACTGAAGAAGTTTGTAATAGAGCCCTTCGTGCCAGATAGAGTCAAAGGCTTTCTTGAAGTCAATGAAACAAGCGTACATTTTCCCATTTTTTGTTTGGTGTACATGCTTTTCAATGAGAGTGTGAAGGGTATAGATCTGGTCGGTGGTGCGGTGTTTTGGAAGAAAGCCTATTTGATTTTTTCTAAGGATCTTATGTTTGTTAAGAAAATCCAGTAATCTACTATTTAGAGAATAACTTCCCTAGACAACTGTTGACACAGATGCCGCGGTAGTTATTTGGGTCTGATTTGTTTCCACTTTTATATATGGGGGAGATTAGTCCTTGGCACCAGATATCGGGAAAACAGCCTGAACGTAATATGATGTTGAATAATTTGAGTACCGCACCCTGCATCTCCATATTGCTGAACTTGAGCATTTCATTTTTGATGTTGTCTGGGCCACAGGCTTTCTTTAGGTGGAGAGATTTTGTTTTTGTGGCCAGTTCTTTCCATGTGATTGGGGAGTCTAGAGGGTTTTGGTTGTCTTTAATTGTTGCTTCTAATGTGTGGAGTTTTTCCGTGACATGATGTTGACTTGGGTTTGTTTCGTTTATTGGGATGTCTTTGCAGAGGTTTTCAAAATGTGTTCTCCAGATGTCGCCATCTTGGATTGGTAATGCTTGCAATTGTGTTGTACTCAGGTTATTCCACATTTCCCAGAATTGATTTGGATTAATGGAGTTTTCAATTTCTTCGAGTATTTTGTGGGTATAGTTTTGTGTTTTGTTCCTAATGGTGTGCTTATATCTTTTGAGGGTTTCATTGTATCTAGTACGTAGGTCTGGATTGTTTGGTTGGCGATGTTTTTGGTTTGATATTTTTCTCAGGTCTTTTCTGGCATTTTTGCATTCGTGGTCAAACCGTTTCTCATTTTTATTGTGTCTTTTGTAACGTTTCCTCTTCTGTTTCACAAGGTCGGCTTTTGATATTTTACTTGTGAGATCAGGTGAGTTTAGTGCTGTGATGAATTTGTCTCCACTGTCTGGGGCCCATCTGTATGTCTGGTTTATTTTATGGAGCTTACTGGGTTCCTTTTTTGTGTCTGTAGTTTGGGCAGAAAGTTTAAGGTACACATTTATTTGGTTATGGTCTGAGAGGGGGGATTGCTGCCTGACAGTGAATGCATTGATATCGCAGGAGTCCAGGTCAGTGATTGTATGATCCACCACACTAGACCCAAGAGTTGAGGAATATGTGAGTCTCCCTAAGGAGTCCCCTCTGAACCTACCATTAACTATGTACAGGCCTAAGGCTCGGCAGAGTTGCACTACCTCCCTACCGCTTTTATTTATTTCACAATCAAGGTTGTTCCGATTTGCGATGGCTGGTGTGACATATAAAGGGGTCTGGCCAAACACATGGTTGTTGCCCTGTGGGTCTATGAAGTCAGGTTCACATCCGGTCCTTGCATTTAGGTCCCCACATAGTAGCACCTTTCCTTGGGCCTGGAAATGGCTGATTTCCATGTGGAGAGTGTCAAATATCTCCTCTTCAAAATATGGCGATTCTATTGGAGGTATGTAGATCGCACATAAGTAAACATCTTTTTTTGCTATTCCTATATTTTTATCTAATTTTAGCCATACGTGTGATTTTCCCTGTTTTACCAGTGAGATGTGTTTGTCCAGTTCTCCTTTATACCACACCAAGATTCCCCCGGAGGTTCTGCCCTTGCGGGTCTTAGTGTTCTTTACTGAGGGCACAATGATTTCATGGTACATGGATGCTTCAGCAGAATTCTGCATGTAGGGCTTCTATTGTGTGTTTTTCCCATTTAGTGTAGCTTTGGTGATTTAGCGGGCCCCATACTTCACTACCGTACAGTGCAATGGGCAGGATTATGCTGTCAAATATTTTGAGCCAGATTTTGATTGGGATTTGGATGTTGTAGAATTTTCTTTTTATTGCATATAGGGCTCTTCGTGCTTTTTCTTTTAGTGCATTCACTGCTATGCTGAAGCTCCCTGATGCTGTAATAGTTAGACCAAGGTAGGTGTAGCTCATAGTGTGTCCTATAGTGGTATCACTGAGGGTAAACTGGTATTTGTTTTCCTGACATCTGGGCCTTTTTTGAAAAATCATGATGTTGGTTTTCTTTAGATTTATTGTTAGAGCCCAATTTTGGCAGTATTTGTCGAGTAGGTCTAGTTGTTGCTGTAATCCCTGTTCTGTGGGAGACAGCAGAACCAGGTCGTCCGCATAGAACAGGGATTTCACTTCTCCATCCAGGAGACGGAGACCTGGTGACTCGCTTTGCTCCAGCATGTCTGCTAATTCATTTATGTATATGTTGAACAGGGTCGGGCTCAAATTGCAGCCCTGCCGGACGCCTCTTCTCTGGGTGAAGAAATCGGTGCGTTTGTCTCCAATTTTGACCCCGCATTTGTTTTTCAGATACATTGATTTAATAAGGTCATAGACTTTGCCCCCTATTCCACACTGAAGAAGTTTATAATAGAGCCCTTCGTGCCATATAGAGTCAAAGGCTTTCTTGAAGTCGATGAAACAGGCGAATATTTTCCCATTTTTTGTTTGGTGTATATGTTTTTCAATGAGGGTGTGAAGGGTATAGATATGGTCGGCGGTGCGGTGTTTTGGAAGAAAGCCTATTTGTTTTTTTCTGAGGATATTATGTTTGTTAAGAAAATCAAGTAATCTACTATTTAGAATACTGCAGAATAACTTCCCTAGACAACTGTTGACACAGATGCCGCGGTAGTTATTTGGGTCTGATTTGTTTCCGCTTTTATATATGGGGGAGATTAGTCCTTGGCACCAGATATCGGGAAAACAGCCTGAACGTAATATGATGTTGAATAATTTGAGTATCGCACCCTGCATCTCCATATTGCTGAACTTGAGCATTTCATTTTTGATGTTGTCTGGGCCACAGGCTTTCTTTAGGTGGAGAGATTTTGTTTTTGTGGCCAGTTCTTTCCATGTGATTGGGGAGTCCAGAGGGTTTTGGTTGTCTTTAATTGTTGCTTCTAATGTGTGGACTTTTTCTGTGACCTGATGTTGACTTGGGTTTGTTTCGTTTATTGGGATGTCTTTGTAGAGGTTTTCAAAATGTGTTCTCCAGATGTCGCCATCTTGGATTGGTAATGCTTGCAATTGTGTTGTACTCAGGTTATTCCACATTTCCCAGAATTGTTTTGGATTGGTGGAGTTTTCAATTTCTTCGAGTATTTTGTGGGTATAGTTTTGTGTTTTGTTCCTAATGGTGTGTTTATATCTTTTGAGGGTTTCATTGTATCTAGTACGTAGGTCCGGATTGTTTGGTTGGCGATGCTTTTGGTTTGATATTTTTCTCAGGTCTTTTCTGGCATTTTTGCATTCGTGGTCAAACCATTTCTTATTTTTATTTTGTCTTTTGTGACGCTTCCTCTTCTGTTTCACAAGGTCGGCTTTTACAGCTGCCTCATGGAAGATCATATTTATATCCTCTATGGCCATGTTTACACCATCTCTGGTGATCTCGTTTGGGTTTTCTTTAAATTTTGATATTTTACTTGTGAGATCAGGTGACTTTAGTGCTGGTACAGTGAGACCTGTCTCTCTCTCTCTGTCTGTATAACGAGCGCTGGTACAGTGAGACCTGTCTCTCTCTCTCTCTCTGTCTCTATAACGAGCGCTGGTAAAGTGAGACCTGTCTCTCTCTCTCTCTCTCTAACGAGCGCTGGTACAGTGAGACCTGTCTATCTCTCTCTCTCTCACTCTCTCTAACGAGCGCTGGTACAGTGAGACCTGTCTCTCTCTCTCTGTGTCTCTATAACGAGCGCTGGTACAGTGAGACCTGTCTCTCTCTCTCTCTCTCTATAACGAGCGCTGGTGCAGTGAGACCTGTCTCTCTCTCTCTCTCTGTGTCTCTATAACGAGCGCTGGTACAGTGAGACCTGTCTCACTCTCTCTCTGTCTCTCTGTCTCTATAACGAGAGCTGGTACAGTGAGACCTGTCTCTCTCTCTCTCTGTGTCTCTATAACGAGTGCTGGTACAGTGAGACCTGTCTCTCTCTCTCTCTGTCTATATAACGAGCGCTGGTACAGTGAGACCTGTCTCTCTCTCTCTCTGTCTCTATAACGAGCGCTGGTACAGTGAGACCTGTCTCTCTCTCTCTCCCTGTGTCTCTATAACGAGCGCTGGTATAGTGAGACCTGTATCTCTCTCTCTCTGTCTCTATAACGAGCGCTGGTACAGTGAGACCTGTCTCGCTCTCTCTCTCTCTCTCTCTATAATGAGCGCTGGTACAGTGAGACCTGTCTCTCTCTCTCTACCTCTCTCTCGAATGAGCGCTGGTACAGTGAGACCTGTCTCTCTCTCTCTGTGTCTCTCTAACGAGCGCTGGTACAGTGAGACCTGTCTCTCTCTCTCTCTGTGTCTCTATAACGAGCGCTGGTACAGTGAGACCTGTCTCTCTCTCTCTCTCTCTCTGTCTCTATAACGAGCGCTGGTACAGTGAGACCTGTCTCTCTCTCTCTGTGTCTCTATAACGAGCGCTGGTACAGTGAGACCTGTCTCTCTCTCTCTCTCTCTGTGTCTCTATAACGAGCACTGGTACAGTGAGACCTGTCTCTCTCTCTCTCTGTCTCTATAACGAGCACTGGTACAGTGAGACCTGTCTCTCTCTCTCTCTCTCTGTGTCTCTATAACGAGTGCTGGTACAGTGAGACCTGTCTCTCTCTCTCTCTGTCTATATAACGAGCGCTGGTACAGTGAGACCTGTCTCTCTCTCTCTCTGTCTCTATAACGAGCGCTGGTACAGTGAGACCTGTCTCTCTCTCTCTCTCTCTATAATGAGCGCTGGTACAGTGAGACCTGTCTCTCTCTCTCTCTGTGTCTCTATAACGAGCGCTGGTACAGTGAGACCTGTCTCTCTCTCTCTCTGTGTCTCTATAACGAGCGCTGGTACAGTGAGACCTGTCTCTCTCTCTCTCTCCCTGTGTCTCTATAACGAGCGCAGGTACAGTGAGACCTGTCTCTCTCTCTCCAATTCCAATTCCAATTAAAATGCTTTATTGGCATGAAAGTTTACAGAGAACCATATTGCCAAAGCTTACATAGCAAAAAGGTAGTTTTCCAACATTCTGTAGGTGTCAATCGATTTGACATTTGTTGGGTACATACAATATTACTTTTAAACAATATTAATTTTAAACAGTCTTTGTACTTCATTTGGTACGTTCAATATTAATTTTAAACAGTCTTAATTTTAAACAGTCCTCAGGTTGTGACATGTTGTTACATATTTGGCCCCAAGGTATGGTCTGTCTCCTTCTCCTAGGACTAATCTCAATTTTGACAGATCATCCAATTCCTTGAAATCTGGGGTTGTTTGGCTTAGCTTGTTGAATAATATGTTTCTTGATGTGTTGAATTTTTCGCATTTTAGGAGGAAATGCATTTCTGTTTCAACCTCGCCAGCCAGACATTGATCGCATATTCTATTCTCTCTAGGCTGCCAGGATTTCTTGTATCTGCCTTTTTCAATTTCCAGTTGGTGGTCGCTTAGTCTGTACCTGGTGAGGGTCTGTCTCTGTTTTGTGTCTCTGATGGTCGTGAGGTAGTCTGCCAGTTTATATTCTCTTTTTAGGGCCCGGTAACATTCTAATCTGCTTTGGTTTTCGGTTATTTTGTTCCAATGTTCCAGGTAGGTTTCTTTGCATTTTTTAATGATTTGGTTCACTCGGATTGGTGTTTGGACGGATGTGTTGGTCTGGGGCTGGTCAGGGTCCGGCTGAGTACTTAGTTTCCGTAGCAGCTGACTCAGGGGACTCTTTTCTGGGTTTAGCTCTTGGGTCTGAAAGGCTTTGAAATGAAGGGTGTCTGGGGAGCTAGATTTGAGGTGATTTAGGAAGTTTAGTGCTCGTTTTTGGATGTTTATTATCAGTGGGTATCTGCCTAGTTCGGCTCTGCATGCATTTGTTGGCGTTTTTCTTTGGGTGCGAAGGATGCTTCGGCAGAATTCTGCATGTAGGGCTTCTATTGTATGTTTTTCCCATTTAGTGTAGCTTTGGTGATTTAGCGGGCCCCATACTTCACTACCGTACAGTGCAATGGGCAGGATTATGCTGTCAAATATTTTGAGCCAGATTTTGATTGGGATTTGGATGTTGTAGAATTTTCTTTTTATTGCATATAGGGCTCTTCGGGCTTTTTCTTTTAGTGCATTCACTGCTATGCTCTCTGTCTCTATAACGAGCGCTGGTACAGTGAGACCTGTCTCTCTCTCTCTGTGTCTCTCTCTCTATAATGAGCGCAGGTACAGTGAGACCTGTCTCTCTCTCTCTCTCTCTCTCTCTCTATAACGAGCGCAGGTACAGTGAGACCTGTCTCTCTCTCTCTCTATAACGAGCGCTGCTACAGTGAGACCTGTCTCTCTCTCCGTCTCTATAACGAGCGCTGGTACAGTGAGACCTGTCGCTCTCTCTCTCTGTGTCTCTGTAACGAGTGCTGGTCCAGTGAGACCTGTCTCTCTCTCTCTCTCTCTCTATAACGAGCGCTGGTACAGTGAGACCTGTCGCTCTCTCTCTCTCTCTGTCTCTATAACGAGCGCTGGTACAGTGAGACGTGTCTCTCTCTCTCTCTGTGTCTCTATAACGAGTGCTGGCACAGTGAGACCTGTCTCTCTCTCTCTCTCTGTGTCTCTATAACGAGCGCTGCTACAGTGAGACCTGTCTCTCTCTCTCTCTCTCTCTATAACGAGCGCTGGTACAGTGAGACCTGTCGCTCTCTCTCTCTCTCTGTCTCTATAACGAGCGCTGGTACAGTGAGACCTGTCTCTCTCTCTCTCTCTCTCTCTCTCTATAACGAGCGCTGGTACAGTGAGACCTGTCTCTCTCTCTCTCTCTCTCTCTCTCTATAATGAGTGCTGGTGCAGTGAGACCTGTCTCTCTCTCTCTCTCTGTCTCTATAACGAGCGCTGGTACAGTGAGACCTGTCTCTCTCTCTCTCTGTCTCTATAACGAGCGCTGGTACAGTGAGACCTGTCTCTCTCTCTCTCTCTGTGTCTCTATAACGAGCGCTGGTACAGTGAGACCTGTCTCTCTCTCTCTCTCTGTCTCTATAACGAGCGCTGGTACAGTGAGACCTGTCTCTCTCTCTCTCTGTCTATATAACGAGCGCTGGTATAGTGAGACCTGTCTCTCTCTCTCTCTGTCTCTATAACGAGCGCTGGTACAGTGAGACCTGTCTCGCTCTCTCTCTCTCTCTCTCTCTGTGTCTCTATAACGAGCGCTGGTACAGTGAGACCTGTCTCGCTCTCTCTCTCTCTCTCTCTCTCTCTCTATAACGAGCGCTGGTACAGTGAGACCTGTCTCTCTCTCTCTCTCTGTCTCTATAACGAGCGCTGGTACAGTGAGACCTGTCTCTCTCTCTCTCCCTGTGTCTCTATAATGAGCGCTGGTACAGTGAGACCTGTATCTCTCTCTCTCTGTCTCTGTAATGAGCGCTGGTACAGTGAGACCTGTCTCTCTCTCTCTCTCTCTCTATAACGAGCGCTGGTACAGTGAGACCTGTCTCTCTCTCCGTCTCTATAACGAGAGCTGGTACAGTGAGACCTGTCGCTCTCTCTCTCTCTGTGTCTCTGTAACGAGTGCTGGTCCAGTGAGACCTGTCTCTCTCTCTCTCTCTCTCTATAACGAGCGCTGGTACAGTGAGACCTGTCGCTCTCTCTCTCTCTGTCTCTATAACGAGCGCTGGTACAGTGAGACCTGTCTCTCTCTCTCTGTGTCTCTATAACGAGCGCTGGGACAGTGACACCTGTCTCTCTCTCTCTCTCTGTCTCTATCTGTCTCTATAACGAGCGCTGGGACAGTGAGACCTGTCTCTCTCTCTCTCTCGTCTCTATAACGAGCGCTGGCACAGTGAGACCTGTCTCTCTCTCTCTCTCCCTCTCTCTAACGAGCGCTGTTACAGTGAGACCTGTCTCTCTCTCTCTCTCGTTTCTATAACGAGCGCTGGTACAGTGAGACCTGTCACTCTCTATCTCTCTCTGTCTCTATAACGAGCGCTGGTACAGTGAGACCTGTCTCTCTCTCTCTCTCTCTGTGTCTCTATAACGAGCGCTTGTACAGTGAGACCTGTCTCTCTCTCTCTCTCTCTCTCTCTGTCTCTATAACGAGCGCTGGTACAGTGAGACCTGTCTCTCTCTCTCTGTCTCTGTCTCTATAACGAGCGCTGGTACAGTGAGACCTGTCTCTCTCTCTCTCTCTCTGTCTCTATAACGAGCGCTGGTACAGTGAGACCTGTCTCTCTCTCTCTCTGTGTCTCTATAACGAGCGCTGGTACAGTGAGACCTGTCTCTCTCTCTCTCTCTCTCTCTCTCTATAATGAGTGCTGGTACAGTGAGACCTGTCTATCTCTCAATTCAATTCAATTTCAATTCAAATGCTTTATTGGCATGAAAGTTTACAGGGAACCATATTGCCAAAGCTTACATAACAAAAAGTACAGTTTTCCAACATTCTGTAGGTATCAAACAATTTTGGCCTTCGTTGGGTACATACAATATTACTTTGAACAATATTAATTTAAACAGTCTTTGTACATCAGTGGGTATATTCAGTATTAATTTTAAACAGTCCTCCGGTTGTGACATGTTGTTACATATTTGGCACCAAGGTATGGTCTGTCTCCTTCTCCCAGGACTAATCTTAATTTTGACAGGTCATCCAATTCCTTGAAATCTGGGGTTGTTTGGCTGAGCTTGTCAAATAATATGTTTCTTGATGTGTTGAATTTTTCGCATTTTAGGAGGAAATGCATCTCTGTCTCAACCTCGCCGGCCAGACATTGATCACATATTCTATTCTCTCTAGTCTGCCAGGATTTCTTGTATCTTCCTTTTTCAATTGCCAGTTGGTGGTCGCTTAGTCTGTACCTGGTGAGGGTCTGTCTCTGTTTTGTGTCTCTGATGGTCGAGAGATAGTCTGCCAGTTTATATTCTCTTTTTAGGGCCCGGTAACACTCTAATCTGCTTTGGCTTTTGGTTATTTTGTTCCAATGTTCCAGGTAGGTTTCTTTGCTTTGTTTAATGATTTGGTTCACTCGGATTGGTGTTTGGACGGCT
This sequence comes from Somniosus microcephalus, assembly GCF_052327205.1. Lineage (NCBI taxonomy): Eukaryota > Metazoa > Chordata > Chondrichthyes > Squaliformes > Somniosidae > Somniosus > Somniosus microcephalus. The sequence goes on along the minus strand of NC_140990.1, from coordinate 156,681,841 downwards.
GTGTTGGTCTGGGGCTGGTCAGGGTCCGGCTGAGTAGGAGCACTTAGTTTCAGTAGCAGCTGACTCAGGGGACTCTTTTCTGGGTTTAGCTCTTGGGTCTGGAAGGCTTTAAAATGAAGGGTGTCTGGGGAGCTAGATTTGAGGTGATTTAGGAAGTTTAGTGCTCGTTTTTGGATGTTTACTTTCAGTGGGTATCTGCCTAGTTCGGCTCTGCATGCATTTGTTGGTGTTTTCCTTTGGGTGCGAAGGATGCTTCGGCAAAATTCTGCATGTAGTGCTTCTATTGTGTGTTTTTCCCATTTAGTGTAGCTATGGTGATTGAGCGGGCCCCATACTTCACTACCGTACAGCGCAATCGGCAGGATTACGCTGTCAAATATTTTTAGCCAGATTTTGATTGGGATTTGGATGTTGTAGAATTTTCTTTTTATTGCATATAGGGCTCTTCGTGCTTTTTCTTTTAGTGCATTCACTGCTATGCTGAAGCTCCCTGATGCTGTAATGGTTAGACCAAGGTAAGTGTAGCTCATAGTGTGTCCTATGATGGTATCACTGAGAGTAAACTGGTATTTGTTTTCCTGACACCTGGGCCTTTTTTGAAAAATCATGATGTTGGTTTTCTTTAGATTTACTGTTAGGGCCCAATTTTGGCAGTATTTAATAAGGTCATAGATTTTGCCCCCTATTCCACACTGAAGAAGTTTGTAATAGAGCCCTTCGTGCCAGATAGAGTCAAAGGCTTTCTTGAAGTCAATGAAACAAGCGTACATTTTCCCATTTTTTGTTTGGTGTACATGCTTTTCAATGAGAGTGTGAAGGGTATAGATCTGGTCGGTGGTGCGGTGTTTTGGAAGAAAGCCTATTTGATTTTTTCTAAGGATCTTATGTTTGTTAAGAAAATCCAGTAATCTACTATTTAGAGAATAACTTCCCTAGACAACTGTTGACACAGATGCCGCGGTAGTTATTTGGGTCTGATTTGTTTCCACTTTTATATATGGGGGAGATTAGTCCTTGGCACCAGATATCGGGAAAACAGCCTGAACGTAATATGATGTTGAATAATTTGAGTACCGCACCCTGCATCTCCATATTGCTGAACTTGAGCATTTCATTTTTGATGTTGTCTGGGCCACAGGCTTTCTTTAGGTGGAGAGATTTTGTTTTTGTGGCCAGTTCTTTCCATGTGATTGGGGAGTCTAGAGGGTTTTGGTTGTCTTTAATTGTTGCTTCTAATGTGTGGAGTTTTTCCGTGACATGATGTTGACTTGGGTTTGTTTCGTTTATTGGGATGTCTTTGCAGAGGTTTTCAAAATGTGTTCTCCAGATGTCGCCATCTTGGATTGGTAATGCTTGCAATTGTGTTGTACTCAGGTTATTCCACATTTCCCAGAATTGATTTGGATTAATGGAGTTTTCAATTTCTTCGAGTATTTTGTGGGTATAGTTTTGTGTTTTGTTCCTAATGGTGTGCTTATATCTTTTGAGGGTTTCATTGTATCTAGTACGTAGGTCTGGATTGTTTGGTTGGCGATGTTTTTGGTTTGATATTTTTCTCAGGTCTTTTCTGGCATTTTTGCATTCGTGGTCAAACCGTTTCTCATTTTTATTGTGTCTTTTGTAACGTTTCCTCTTCTGTTTCACAAGGTCGGCTTTTGATATTTTACTTGTGAGATCAGGTGAGTTTAGTGCTGTGATGAATTTGTCTCCACTGTCTGGGGCCCATCTGTATGTCTGGTTTATTTTATGGAGCTTACTGGGTTCCTTTTTTGTGTCTGTAGTTTGGGCAGAAAGTTTAAGGTACACATTTATTTGGTTATGGTCTGAGAGGGGGGATTGCTGCCTGACAGTGAATGCATTGATATCGCAGGAGTCCAGGTCAGTGATTGTATGATCCACCACACTAGACCCAAGAGTTGAGGAATATGTGAGTCTCCCTAAGGAGTCCCCTCTGAACCTACCATTAACTATGTACAGGCCTAAGGCTCGGCAGAGTTGCACTACCTCCCTACCGCTTTTATTTATTTCACAATCAAGGTTGTTCCGATTTGCGATGGCTGGTGTGACATATAAAGGGGTCTGGCCAAACACATGGTTGTTGCCCTGTGGGTCTATGAAGTCAGGTTCACATCCGGTCCTTGCATTTAGGTCCCCACATAGTAGCACCTTTCCTTGGGCCTGGAAATGGCTGATTTCCATGTGGAGAGTGTCAAATATCTCCTCTTCAAAATATGGCGATTCTATTGGAGGTATGTAGATCGCACATAAGTAAACATCTTTTTTTGCTATTCCTATATTTTTATCTAATTTTAGCCATACGTGTGATTTTCCCTGTTTTACCAGTGAGATGTGTTTGTCCAGTTCTCCTTTATACCACACCAAGATTCCCCCGGAGGTTCTGCCCTTGCGGGTCTTAGTGTTCTTTACTGAGGGCACAATGATTTCATGGTACATGGATGCTTCAGCAGAATTCTGCATGTAGGGCTTCTATTGTGTGTTTTTCCCATTTAGTGTAGCTTTGGTGATTTAGCGGGCCCCATACTTCACTACCGTACAGTGCAATGGGCAGGATTATGCTGTCAAATATTTTGAGCCAGATTTTGATTGGGATTTGGATGTTGTAGAATTTTCTTTTTATTGCATATAGGGCTCTTCGTGCTTTTTCTTTTAGTGCATTCACTGCTATGCTGAAGCTCCCTGATGCTGTAATAGTTAGACCAAGGTAGGTGTAGCTCATAGTGTGTCCTATAGTGGTATCACTGAGGGTAAACTGGTATTTGTTTTCCTGACATCTGGGCCTTTTTTGAAAAATCATGATGTTGGTTTTCTTTAGATTTATTGTTAGAGCCCAATTTTGGCAGTATTTGTCGAGTAGGTCTAGTTGTTGCTGTAATCCCTGTTCTGTGGGAGACAGCAGAACCAGGTCGTCCGCATAGAACAGGGATTTCACTTCTCCATCCAGGAGACGGAGACCTGGTGACTCGCTTTGCTCCAGCATGTCTGCTAATTCATTTATGTATATGTTGAACAGGGTCGGGCTCAAATTGCAGCCCTGCCGGACGCCTCTTCTCTGGGTGAAGAAATCGGTGCGTTTGTCTCCAATTTTGACCCCGCATTTGTTTTTCAGATACATTGATTTAATAAGGTCATAGACTTTGCCCCCTATTCCACACTGAAGAAGTTTATAATAGAGCCCTTCGTGCCATATAGAGTCAAAGGCTTTCTTGAAGTCGATGAAACAGGCGAATATTTTCCCATTTTTTGTTTGGTGTATATGTTTTTCAATGAGGGTGTGAAGGGTATAGATATGGTCGGCGGTGCGGTGTTTTGGAAGAAAGCCTATTTGTTTTTTTCTGAGGATATTATGTTTGTTAAGAAAATCAAGTAATCTACTATTTAGAATACTGCAGAATAACTTCCCTAGACAACTGTTGACACAGATGCCGCGGTAGTTATTTGGGTCTGATTTGTTTCCGCTTTTATATATGGGGGAGATTAGTCCTTGGCACCAGATATCGGGAAAACAGCCTGAACGTAATATGATGTTGAATAATTTGAGTATCGCACCCTGCATCTCCATATTGCTGAACTTGAGCATTTCATTTTTGATGTTGTCTGGGCCACAGGCTTTCTTTAGGTGGAGAGATTTTGTTTTTGTGGCCAGTTCTTTCCATGTGATTGGGGAGTCCAGAGGGTTTTGGTTGTCTTTAATTGTTGCTTCTAATGTGTGGACTTTTTCTGTGACCTGATGTTGACTTGGGTTTGTTTCGTTTATTGGGATGTCTTTGTAGAGGTTTTCAAAATGTGTTCTCCAGATGTCGCCATCTTGGATTGGTAATGCTTGCAATTGTGTTGTACTCAGGTTATTCCACATTTCCCAGAATTGTTTTGGATTGGTGGAGTTTTCAATTTCTTCGAGTATTTTGTGGGTATAGTTTTGTGTTTTGTTCCTAATGGTGTGTTTATATCTTTTGAGGGTTTCATTGTATCTAGTACGTAGGTCCGGATTGTTTGGTTGGCGATGCTTTTGGTTTGATATTTTTCTCAGGTCTTTTCTGGCATTTTTGCATTCGTGGTCAAACCATTTCTTATTTTTATTTTGTCTTTTGTGACGCTTCCTCTTCTGTTTCACAAGGTCGGCTTTTACAGCTGCCTCATGGAAGATCATATTTATATCCTCTATGGCCATGTTTACACCATCTCTGGTGATCTCGTTTGGGTTTTCTTTAAATTTTGATATTTTACTTGTGAGATCAGGTGACTTTAGTGCTGGTACAGTGAGACCTGTCTCTCTCTCTCTGTCTGTATAACGAGCGCTGGTACAGTGAGACCTGTCTCTCTCTCTCTCTCTGTCTCTATAACGAGCGCTGGTAAAGTGAGACCTGTCTCTCTCTCTCTCTCTCTAACGAGCGCTGGTACAGTGAGACCTGTCTATCTCTCTCTCTCTCACTCTCTCTAACGAGCGCTGGTACAGTGAGACCTGTCTCTCTCTCTCTGTGTCTCTATAACGAGCGCTGGTACAGTGAGACCTGTCTCTCTCTCTCTCTCTCTATAACGAGCGCTGGTGCAGTGAGACCTGTCTCTCTCTCTCTCTCTGTGTCTCTATAACGAGCGCTGGTACAGTGAGACCTGTCTCACTCTCTCTCTGTCTCTCTGTCTCTATAACGAGAGCTGGTACAGTGAGACCTGTCTCTCTCTCTCTCTGTGTCTCTATAACGAGTGCTGGTACAGTGAGACCTGTCTCTCTCTCTCTCTGTCTATATAACGAGCGCTGGTACAGTGAGACCTGTCTCTCTCTCTCTCTGTCTCTATAACGAGCGCTGGTACAGTGAGACCTGTCTCTCTCTCTCTCCCTGTGTCTCTATAACGAGCGCTGGTATAGTGAGACCTGTATCTCTCTCTCTCTGTCTCTATAACGAGCGCTGGTACAGTGAGACCTGTCTCGCTCTCTCTCTCTCTCTCTCTATAATGAGCGCTGGTACAGTGAGACCTGTCTCTCTCTCTCTACCTCTCTCTCGAATGAGCGCTGGTACAGTGAGACCTGTCTCTCTCTCTCTGTGTCTCTCTAACGAGCGCTGGTACAGTGAGACCTGTCTCTCTCTCTCTCTGTGTCTCTATAACGAGCGCTGGTACAGTGAGACCTGTCTCTCTCTCTCTCTCTCTCTGTCTCTATAACGAGCGCTGGTACAGTGAGACCTGTCTCTCTCTCTCTGTGTCTCTATAACGAGCGCTGGTACAGTGAGACCTGTCTCTCTCTCTCTCTCTCTCTGTCTCTATAACGAGCACTGGTACAGTGAGACCTGTCTCTCTCTCTCTCTGTCTCTATAACGAGCACTGGTACAGTGAGACCTGTCTCTCTCTCTCTCTCTCTGTGTCTCTATAACGAGTGCTGGTACAGTGAGACCTGTCTCTCTCTCTCTCTGTCTATATAACGAGCGCTGGTACAGTGAGACCTGTCTCTCTCTCTCTCTGTCTCTATAACGAGCGCTGGTACAGTGAGACCTGTCTCTCTCTCTCTCTCTCTATAATGAGCGCTGGTACAGTGAGACCTGTCTCTCTCTCTCTCTGTGTCTCTATAACGAGCGCTGGTACAGTGAGACCTGTCTCTCTCTCTCTCTGTGTCTCTATAACGAGCGCTGGTACAGTGAGACCTGTCTCTCTCTCTCTCTCCCTGTGTCTCTATAACGAGCGCAGGTACAGTGAGACCTGTCTCTCTCTCTCCAATTCCAATTCCAATTAAAATGCTTTATTGGCATGAAAGTTTACAGAGAACCATATTGCCAAAGCTTACATAGCAAAAAGGTAGTTTTCCAACATTCTGTAGGTGTCAATCGATTTGACATTTGTTGGGTACATACAATATTACTTTTAAACAATATTAATTTTAAACAGTCTTTGTACTTCATTTGGTACGTTCAATATTAATTTTAAACAGTCTTAATTTTAAACAGTCCTCAGGTTGTGACATGTTGTTACATATTTGGCCCCAAGGTATGGTCTGTCTCCTTCTCCTAGGACTAATCTCAATTTTGACAGATCATCCAATTCCTTGAAATCTGGGGTTGTTTGGCTTAGCTTGTTGAATAATATGTTTCTTGATGTGTTGAATTTTTCGCATTTTAGGAGGAAATGCATTTCTGTTTCAACCTCGCCAGCCAGACATTGATCGCATATTCTATTCTCTCTAGGCTGCCAGGATTTCTTGTATCTGCCTTTTTCAATTTCCAGTTGGTGGTCGCTTAGTCTGTACCTGGTGAGGGTCTGTCTCTGTTTTGTGTCTCTGATGGTCGTGAGGTAGTCTGCCAGTTTATATTCTCTTTTTAGGGCCCGGTAACATTCTAATCTGCTTTGGTTTTCGGTTATTTTGTTCCAATGTTCCAGGTAGGTTTCTTTGCATTTTTTAATGATTTGGTTCACTCGGATTGGTGTTTGGACGGATGTGTTGGTCTGGGGCTGGTCAGGGTCCGGCTGAGTACTTAGTTTCCGTAGCAGCTGACTCAGGGGACTCTTTTCTGGGTTTAGCTCTTGGGTCTGAAAGGCTTTGAAATGAAGGGTGTCTGGGGAGCTAGATTTGAGGTGATTTAGGAAGTTTAGTGCTCGTTTTTGGATGTTTATTATCAGTGGGTATCTGCCTAGTTCGGCTCTGCATGCATTTGTTGGCGTTTTTCTTTGGGTGCGAAGGATGCTTCGGCAGAATTCTGCATGTAGGGCTTCTATTGTATGTTTTTCCCATTTAGTGTAGCTTTGGTGATTTAGCGGGCCCCATACTTCACTACCGTACAGTGCAATGGGCAGGATTATGCTGTCAAATATTTTGAGCCAGATTTTGATTGGGATTTGGATGTTGTAGAATTTTCTTTTTATTGCATATAGGGCTCTTCGGGCTTTTTCTTTTAGTGCATTCACTGCTATGCTCTCTGTCTCTATAACGAGCGCTGGTACAGTGAGACCTGTCTCTCTCTCTCTGTGTCTCTCTCTCTATAATGAGCGCAGGTACAGTGAGACCTGTCTCTCTCTCTCTCTCTCTCTCTCTCTATAACGAGCGCAGGTACAGTGAGACCTGTCTCTCTCTCTCTCTATAACGAGCGCTGCTACAGTGAGACCTGTCTCTCTCTCCGTCTCTATAACGAGCGCTGGTACAGTGAGACCTGTCGCTCTCTCTCTCTGTGTCTCTGTAACGAGTGCTGGTCCAGTGAGACCTGTCTCTCTCTCTCTCTCTCTCTATAACGAGCGCTGGTACAGTGAGACCTGTCGCTCTCTCTCTCTCTCTGTCTCTATAACGAGCGCTGGTACAGTGAGACGTGTCTCTCTCTCTCTCTGTGTCTCTATAACGAGTGCTGGCACAGTGAGACCTGTCTCTCTCTCTCTCTCTGTGTCTCTATAACGAGCGCTGCTACAGTGAGACCTGTCTCTCTCTCTCTCTCTCTCTATAACGAGCGCTGGTACAGTGAGACCTGTCGCTCTCTCTCTCTCTCTGTCTCTATAACGAGCGCTGGTACAGTGAGACCTGTCTCTCTCTCTCTCTCTCTCTATAACGAGCGCTGGTGCAGTGAGACCTGTCGCTCTCTCTCTCTCTCTGTCTCTATAACGAGCGCTGGTACAGTGAGACCTGTCTCTCTCTCTCTCTCTGTGTCTCTATAACGAGTGCTGGCACAGTGAGACCTGTCTCTCTCTCTCTCTCTCTCTGTCTCTATAACGAGCGCTGGCACAGTGAGACCTGTCTCTCTCTCTCTCTCTCTCTCTCTGTCTCTATAACAAGCGCTGGTACAGTGAGACCTGTCTCTCTCTCTCTCTCTCTCTGTCTCCATAACGAGCGCTGGTACAGTGAGACCTGTCTCTCTCTCACTCTCTCTGTCTCTATAACGAGCGCTGGTACAGTGAGACCTGTCTCTCTCGCTCTCTGTCTCTATAACGAGCGCTGGTACAGTGAGACCTGTCTCTCTCTCTCTCTCTGTGTCTCTATAACGAGCGCTGGTAGTGAGACCTGTCACTCTCTCTCTCTCTGTCTCTACAACGAGCGCTGGTACAGTGAGACCTGTCTCTCTCTCTCTCTTTGTCTCTATAACGAGCGCTGGTACAGTGAGACCTGTCTCTCTCTCTCACTCTGTCTCTATAACAAGCGCTGGTACAGTGAGACCTGTCTCTCTCTCTCTCTCTGCTCTACAACGAGCGCTGGTACAGTGAGACCTGTCTCTCTCTCTCCAATTCCAATTCCAATTCAATTCAAATGCTTTATTGGCATGAAAGTTTACAGAGAACCATATTGCCAAAGCTTACATAGCAAAAAGGTACAGTTTTCCAACATTCTGTAGGTGTCAATCGATTTGACATTTGTTGGGTACATACAATATTACTTTTAACAATATTAATTTTAAACAGTCTTACTTTTAAACAGTCCTCAGGTTGTGACATGTTGTTACATATTTGGCCCCAAGGTATGGTCTGTCTCCTTCTCCCAGGACTAATCTCAATTTTGACAGGTCATCCAATTCCTTGAAATCTGGGGTTGTTTGGCTTAGCTTGTTGAATAATATGTTTCTTGATGTGTTGAATTTTTCGCATTTTAGGAGGAAATGCATTTCTGTTTCAACCTCGCCGGCCAGACATTGATCGCATATTCTATTCTCTCTAGGCTGCCAGGATTTCTTGTATCTGCCTTTTTCAATTTCCAGTTGGTGGTCGCTTAGTCTGTACCTGGTGAGGGTCTGTCTCTGTTTTGTGTCTCTGATGGTCGTGAGGTAGTCTGCCAGTTTATAATCTCTTTTTAGGGCCCGGTAACATTCTAATCTGCTTTGGCTTTCGGTTATTTTGTTCCAATGTTCCAGGTAGGTTTCTTTGCATTGTTTAATGATTTGGTTCACTCGGATTGGTGTTTGGACGGCTGTGTTGGTCTGGGGCTGGTCAGGGTCCGGCTGAGTACTTAGTTTCAGTAGCAGCTGACTCAGGGGACTCTTTTCTGGGTTTAGCTCTTGGGTCTGAAAGGCTTTGAAATGAAGGGTGTCTGGGGAGCTAGATTTGAGGTGATTTAGGAAGTTTAGTGCTCGTTTTTGGATGTTTATTATCAGTGGGTATCTGCCTAGTTCGGCTCTGCATGCATTTGTTGGCGTTTTTCTTTGGATGCGAAGGATGCTTCGGCAGAATTCTGCATGTAGGGCTTCTATTGTGTGTTTTTCCCATTTAGTGTAGCTTTGGTGATTTAGCGGGCCCCATACTTCACTACCGTACAGTGCAATGGGCAGGATTATGCTGTCAAATATTTTGAGCCAGATTTTGATTGGGATTTGGATGTTGCAGAATTTTCTTTTTATTGCATATAGGGCTCTTCGGGCTTTTTCTTTTAGTGCATTCACTGCTATGCTGAAGCTCCCTGATGCTGTAATAGTCTCTGTCTCTATTCCGAGCGCTGGTACAGTGAGACCTCTCTCTCTCTATAACGAGCACTGGTACAGTGAGACCTGTCTCTCTCGCTCTCTGTCTCTATACCGATCGCTGGTACAGTGAGACCTGTCTCTCTCTCTCTCTCTCTCTGTCTCTATACCGATCACTGGTACAGTGAGACCTGTCTCTCTCTCTCTCTCTCTCTGTCTCTATAACGAGGGCTGGTACAGTGAGACCTCTCTCTCTCTCTCTGTCTCTATTCCGAGCGCTGGTACAGTGAGACCTCTCTCTCTCTATAACGAGCACTGGTACAGTGAGACCTGTCTCTCTCTCGCTCTCTGTCTCTATACCGATCGCTGGTACAGTGAGACCTGTCTCTCTCTCTCTCTCTCTCTGTCTCTATAACGAGCGCTGGTACAGTGAGACCTGTCTCTCTCTCTCTCTCTCTCTGTCTCTATAACGAGCGCTGGTACAGTGAGACCTGTCTCTCTCTCTCTGTGTCTCTATAACGAGCGCTGGTACAGTGAGACCTGTCTCTCTCTCTCTCTCTCTGTGTCTCTATAACGAGCACTGGTACAGTGAGACCTGTCTCTCTCTCTCTCTGTCTCTATAACGAGCACTGGTACAGTGAGACCTGTCTCTCTCTCTCTCTCTCTGTGTCTCTATAACGAGTGCTGGTACAGTGAGACCTGTCTCTTTCTCTCTCTGTCTATATAACGAGCGCTGGTACAGTGAGACCTGTCTCTCTCTCTCTCTGTCTCTATAACGAGCGCTGGTACAGTGAGACCTGTCTCTCTCTCTCTCTCTCTATAATGAGCGCTGGTACAGTGAGACCTGTCTCTCTCTCTCTCTGTGTCTCTATAACGAGCGCTGGTACAGTGAGACCTGTCTCTCTCTCTCCAATTCCAATTCCAATTAAAATGCTTTATTGGCATGAAAGTTTACAGAGAACCATATTGCCAAAGCTTACATAGCAAAAAGGTAGTTTTCCAACATTCTGTAGGTGTCAATCGATTTGACATTTGTTGGGTACATACAATATTACTTTTAAACAATATTAATTTTAAACAGTCTTTGTACTTCATTTGGTACGTTCAATATTAATTTTAAACAGTCTTAATTTTAAACAGTCCTCAGGTTGTGACATGTTGTTACATATTTGGCCCCAAGGTATGGTCTGTCTCCTTCTCCTAGGACTAATCTCAATTTTGACAGATCATCCAATTCCTTGAAATCTGGGGTTGTTTGGCTTAGCTTGTTGAATAATATGTTTCTTGATGTGTTGAATTTTTCGCATTTTAGGAGGAAATGCATTTCTGTTTCAACCTCGCCAGCCAGACATTGATCGCATATTCTATTCTCTCTAGGCTGCCAGGATTTCTTGTATCTGCCTTTTTCAATTTCCAGTTGGTGGTCGCTTAGTCTGTACCTGGTGAGGGTCTGTCTCTGTTTTGTGTCTCTGATGGTCGTGAGGTAGTCTGCCAGTTTATATTCTCTTTTTAGGGCCCGGTAACATTCTAATCTGCTTTGGTTTTCGGTTATTTTGTTCCAATGTTCCAGGTAGGTTTCTTTGCATTTTTTAATGATTTGGTTCACTCGGATTGGTGTTTGGACGGATGTGTTGGTCTGGGGCTGGTCAGGGTCCGGCTGAGTACTTAGTTTCCGTAGCAGCTGACTCAGGGGACTCTTTTCTGGGTTTAGCTCTTGGGTCTGAAAGGCTTTGAAATGAAGGGTGTCTGGGGAGCTAGATTTGAGGTGATTTAGGAAGTTTAGTGCTCGTTTTTGGATGTTTATTATCAGTGGGTATCTGCCTAGTTCGGCTCTGCATGCATTTGTTGGCGTTTTTCTTTGGGTGCGAAGGATGCTTCGGCAGAATTCTGCATGTAGGGCTTCTATTGTATGTTTTTCCCATTTAGTGTAGCTTTGGTGATTTAGCGGGCCCCATACTTCACTACCGTACAGTGCAATGGGCAGGATTATGCTGTCAAATATTTTGAGCCAGATTTTGATTGGGATTTGGATGTTGTAGAATTTTCTTTTTATTGCATATAGGGCTCTTCGGGCTTTTTCTTTTAGTGCATTCACTGCTATGCTCTCTGTCTCTATAACGAGCGCTGGTACAGTGAGACCTGTCTCTCTCTCTCTGTGTCTCTCTCTCTATAATGAGCGCAGGTACAGTGAGACCTGTCTCTCTCTCTCTCTCTCTCTCTCTCTATAACGAGCGCAGGTACAGTGAGACCTGTCTCTCTCTCTCTCTATAACGAGCGCTGCTACAGTGAGACCTGTCTCTCTCTCCGTCTCTATAACGAGCGCTGGTACAGTGAGACCTGTCGCTCTCTCTCTCTGTGTCTCTGTAACGAGTGCTGGTCCAGTGAGACCTGTCTCTCTCTCTCTCTCTCTCTATAACGAGCGCTGGTACAGTGAGACCTGTCGCTCTCTCTCTCTCTCTGTCTCTATAACGAGCGCTGGTACAGTGAGACGTGTCTCTCTCTCTCTCTGTGTCTCTATAACGAGTGCTGGCACAGTGAGACCTGTCTCTCTCTCTCTCTCTGTGTCTCTATAACGAGCGCTGCTACAGTGAGACCTGTCTCTCTCTCTCTCTCTCTCTATAACGAGCGCTGGTACAGTGAGACCTGTCGCTCTCTCTCTCTCTCTGTCTCTATAACGAGCGCTGGTACAGTGAGACCTGTCTCTCTCTCTCTCTCTCTCTATAACGAGCGCTGGTGCAGTGAGACCTGTCGCTCTCTCTCTCTCTCTGTCTCTATAACGAGCGCTGGTACAGTGAGACCTGTCTCTCTCTCTCTCTCTGTGTCTCTATAACGAGTGCTGGCACAGTGAGACCTGTCTCTCTCTCTCTCTCTCTCTGTCTCTATAACGAGCGCTGGCACAGTGAGACCTGTCTCTCTCTCTCTCTCTCTCTCTCTGTCTCTATAACAAGCGCTGGTACAGTGAGACCTGTCTCTCTCTCTCTCTCTCTCTGTCTCCATAACGAGCGCTGGTACAGTGAGACCTGTCTCTCTCTCACTCTCTCTGTCTCTATAACGAGCGCTGGTACAGTGAGACCTGTCTCTCTCGCTCTCTGTCTCTATAACGAGCGCTGGTACAGTGAGACCTGTCTCTCTCTCTCTCTCTGTGTCTCTATAACGAGCGCTGGTAGTGAGACCTGTCACTCTCTCTCTCTCTGTCTCTACAACGAGCGCTGGTACAGTGAGACCTGTCTCTCTCTCTCTCTTTGTCTCTATAACGAGCGCTGGTACAGTGAGACCTGTCTCTCTCTCTCACTCTGTCTCTATAACAAGCGCTGGTACAGTGAGACCTGTCTCTCTCTCTCTCTCTGCTCTACAACGAGCGCTGGTACAGTGAGACCTGTCTCTCTCTCTCCAATTCCAATTCCAATTCAATTCAAATGCTTTATTGGCATGAAAGTTTACAGAGAACCATATTGCCAAAGCTTACATAGCAAAAAGGTACAGTTTTCCAACATTCTGTAGGTGTCAATCGATTTGACATTTGTTGGGTACATACAATATTACTTTTAACAATATTAATTTTAAACAGTCTTACTTTTAAACAGTCCTCAGGTTGTGACATGTTGTTACATATTTGGCCCCAAGGTATGGTCTGTCTCCTTCTCCCAGGACTAATCTCAATTTTGACAGGTCATCCAATTCCTTGAAATCTGGGGTTGTTTGGCTTAGCTTGTTGAATAATATGTTTCTTGATGTGTTGAATTTTTCGCATTTTAGGAGGAAATGCATTTCTGTTTCAACCTCGCCGGCCAGACATTGATCGCATATTCTATTCTCTCTAGGCTGCCAGGATTTCTTGTATCTGCCTTTTTCAATTTCCAGTTGGTGGTCGCTTAGTCTGTACCTGGTGAGGGTCTGTCTCTGTTTTGTGTCTCTGATGGTCGTGAGGTAGTCTGCCAGTTTATAATCTCTTTTTAGGGCCCGGTAACATTCTAATCTGCTTTGGCTTTCGGTTATTTTGTTCCAATGTTCCAGGTAGGTTTCTTTGCATTGTTTAATGATTTGGTTCACTCGGATTGGTGTTTGGACGGCTGTGTTGGTCTGGGGCTGGTCAGGGTCCGGCTGAGTACTTAGTTTCAGTAGCAGCTGACTCAGGGGACTCTTTTCTGGGTTTAGCTCTTGGGTCTGAAAGGCTTTGAAATGAAGGGTGTCTGGGGAGCTAGATTTGAGGTGATTTAGGAAGTTTAGTGCTCGTTTTTGGATGTTTATTATCAGTGGGTATCTGCCTAGTTCGGCTCTGCATGCATTTGTTGGCGTTTTTCTTTGGATGCGAAGGATGCTTCGGCAGAATTCTGCATGTAGGGCTTCTATTGTGTGTTTTTCCCATTTAGTGTAGCTTTGGTGATTTAGCGGGCCCCATACTTCACTACCGTACAGTGCAATGGGCAGGATTATGCTGTCAAATATTTTGAGCCAGATTTTGATTGGGATTTGGATGTTGCAGAATTTTCTTTTTATTGCATATAGGGCTCTTCGGGCTTTTTCTTTTAGTGCATTCACTGCTATGCTGAAGCTCCCTGATGCTGTAATAGTCTCTGTCTCTATTCCGAGCGCTGGTACAGTGAGACCTCTCTCTCTCTATAACGAGCACTGGTACAGTGAGACCTGTCTCTCTCGCTCTCTGTCTCTATACCGATCGCTGGTACAGTGAGACCTGTCTCTCTCTCTCTCTCTCTCTGTCTCTATACCGATCACTGGTACAGTGAGACCTGTCTCTCTCTCTCTCTCTCTCTGTCTCTATAACGAGGGCTGGTACAGTGAGACCTCTCTCTCTCTCTCTGTCTCTATTCCGAGCGCTGGTACAGTGAGACCTCTCTCTCTCTATAACGAGCACTGGTACAGTGAGACCTGTCTCTCTCTCGCTCTCTGTCTCTATACCGATCGCTGGTACAGTGAGACCTGTCTCTCTCTCTCTCTCTCTCTGTCTCTATAACGAGCGCTGGTACAGTGAGACCTGTCTCTCTCTCTCTCTCTCTCTGTCTCTATAACGAGCGCTGGTACAGTGAGACCTGTCTCTCTCTCTCTGTGTCTCTATAACGAGCGCTGGTACAGTGAGACCTGTCTCTCTCTCTCTCTCTCTGTGTCTCTATAACGAGCACTGGTACAGTGAGACCTGTCTCTCTCTCTCTCTGTCTCTATAACGAGCACTGGTACAGTGAGACCTGTCTCTCTCTCTCTCTCTCTGTGTCTCTATAACGAGTGCTGGTACAGTGAGACCTGTCTCTTTCTCTCTCTGTCTATATAACGAGCGCTGGTACAGTGAGACCTGTCTCTCTCTCTCTCTGTCTCTATAACGAGCGCTGGTACAGTGAGACCTGTCTCTCTCTCTCTCTCTCTATAATGAGCGCTGGTACAGTGAGACCTGTCTCTCTCTCTCTCTGTGTCTCTATAACGAGCGCTGGTACAGTGAGACCTGTCTCTCTCTCTCTCTGTGTCTCTATAACGAGCGCTGGTACAGTGAGACCTGTCTCTCTCTCTCTCTCCCTGTGTCTCTATAACGAGCGCAGGTACAGTGAGACCTGTCTCTCTCTCTCTCTGTCTCTATAACGAGCGCTGGTACAGTGAGACCTGTCTCTCTCTCTCTGTGTCTCTCTCTCTATAATGAGCGCAGGTACAGTGAGACCTGTCTCTCTCTCTCTCTCTCTCTCTCTCTATAACGAGCGCAGGTACAGTGAGACCTGTCTCTCTCTCTCTCTATAACGAGCGCTGCTACAGTGAGACCTGTCTCTCTCTCCGTCTCTATAACGAGCGCTGGTACAGTGAGACCTGTCGCTCTCTCTCTCTGTGTCTCTGTAACGAGTGCTAGTCCAGTGAGACCTGTCTCTCCAATTCCAATTCCAATTAAAATGCTTTATTGGCATGAAAGTTTACAGAGAACCATATTGCCAAAGCTTACATAGCAAAAAGGTACAGTTTTCCAACATTCTGTAGGTGTCAATCGATTTGACATTTGTTGGGTACATACAATATTACTTTTAAACAATATTAATTTTAAACAGTCTTTGTACTTCATTTGGTACGTTCAATATTAATTTTAAACAGTCTTAATTTTAAACAGTCCTCAGGTTGTGACATGTTGTTACATATTTGGCCCCAAGGTATGGTCTGTCTCCTTCTCCTAGGACTAATCTCAATTTTGACAGATCATCCAATTCCTTGAAATCTGGGGTTGTTTGGCTTAGCTTGTTGAATAATATGTTTCTTGATGTGTTGAATTTTTCGCATTTTAGGAGGAAATGCATTTCTGTTTCAACCTCGCCAGCCAGACATTGATCGCATATTCTATTCTCTCTAGGCTGCCAGGATTTCTTGTATCTGCCTTTTTCAATTTCCAGTTGGTGGTCGCTTAGTCTGTACCTGGTGAGGGTCTGTCTCTGTTTTGTGTCTCTGATGGTCGTGAGGTAGTCTGCCAGTTTATATTCTCTTTTTAGGGCCCGGTAACATTCTAATCTGCTTTGGCTTTCGGTTATTTTGTTCCAATGTTCCAGGTAGGTTTCTTTGCATTTTTTAATGATTTGGTTCACTCGGATTGGTGTTTGGACGGCTGTGTTGGTCTGGGGCTGGTCAGGGTCCGGCTGAGTACTTAGTTTCCGTAGCAGCTGACTCAGGGGACTCTTTTCTGGGTTTAGCTCTTGGGTCTGAAAGGCTTTGAAATGAAGGGTGTCTGGGGAGCTAGATTTGAGGTGATTTAGGAAGTTTAGTGCTCGTTTTTGGATGTTTATTATCAGTGGGTATCTGCCTAGTTCGGCTCTGCATGCATTTGTTGGCGTTTTTCTTTGGGTGCGAAGGATGCTTCGGCAGAATTCTGCATGTAGGGCTTCTATTGTATGTTTTTCCCATTTAGTGTAGCTTTGGTGATTTAGCGGGCCCCATACTTCACTACCGTACAGTGCAATGGGCAGGATTATGCTGTCAAATATTTTGAGCCAGATTTTGATTGGGATTTGGATGTTGTAGAATTTTCTTTTTATTGCATATAGGGCTCTTCGGGCTTTTTCTTTTAGTGCATTCACTGCTATGCTGAAGCTCCCTGATGCTGTAATAGTTAGACCAAGGTAGGTGTAGCTCATAGTGTGTCCTATAGTGATATCACTGAGGGTAAACTGGTATTTGTTTTCCTGACATCTGGGCCTTTTTTGAAAAATCATGATGTTGGTTTTCTTTAGATTTACTGTTAGAGCCCAATTTTGGCAGTATTTGTCGAGTAGGTCTAGTTGTTGCTGTAATCCCTGTTCTGTGGGAGACAGCAGAACCAGGTCGTCCGCATAGAACAGGGATTTCACTTCTCCATCCAGGAGACGGAGACCTGGTGACTCGCTTTGCTCCAGCATGTCTGCTAATTCATTTATGTATATGTTGAACAGGGTCGGGCTCAAATTGCAGCCCTGCCGGACGCCTCTTCTCTGGGTGAAGAAATCGGTGCGTTTGTCTCCAATTTTGACCCCGCATTTGTTTTTCAGATACATTGATTTAATAAGGTCATAGACTTTGCCCCCTATTCCACATTGAAGAAGTTTATAATAGAGCCCTTCGTGCCATATAGAGTCAAAGGCTTTCTTGAAGTCGATGAAACAGGCGAATATTTTCCCATTTTTTGTTTGGTGTATATGTTTTTCAATGAGGGTGTGAAGGGTATAGATATGGTCGGCGGTGCGGTGTTTTGGAAGAAAGCCTATTTGGTTTTTTCTGAGGATATTATGTTTGTTAAGAAAATCAAGTAATCTACTATTTAGAATACTGCAGAATAACTTCCCTAGACAACTGTTGACACAGATGCCGCGGTAGTTATTTGGGTCTGATTTGTTTCCGCTTTTATATATGGGGGAGATTAGTCCTTCGCACCAGATATCGGGAAAACAGCCTGAACGTAATATGATGTTGAATAATTTGAGTACCGCACCCTGCATCTCCATATTGCTGAACTTGAGCATTTCATTTTTGATGTTGTCTCTCTCTCTCTCTCTCTCTCTCTATAACGAGCGCTGGTACAGTGAGACCTGTCGCTCTCTCTCTCTCTCTGTCTCTATAACGAGCGCTGGTACAGTGAGACGTGTCTCTCTCTCTCTCTGTGTCTCTATAACGAGTGCTGGCACAGTGAGACCTGTCTCTCTCTCTCTCTCTGTGTCTCTATAACGAGCGCTGCTACAGTGAGACCTGTCTCTCTCTCTCTCTCTCTCTATAACGAGCGCTGGTACAGTGAGACCTGTCGCTCTCTCTCTCTCTCTGTCTCTATAACGAGCGCTGGTACAGTGAGACCTGTCTCTCTCTCTCTCTCTCTCTATAACGAGCGCTGGTGCAGTGAGACCTGTCGCTCTCTCTCTCTCTCTGTCTCTATAACGAGCGCTGGTACAGTGAGACCTGTCTCTCTCTCTCTCTGTGTCTCTATAACGAGTGCTGGCACAGTGAGACCTGTCTCTCTCTCTCTCTCTCTCTGTCTCTATAACGAGCGCTGGCACAGTGAGACCTGTCTCTCTCTCTCTCTCTCTCTCTCTGTCTCTATAACAAGCGCTGGTACAGTGAGACCTGTCTCTCTCTCTCTCTCTCTCTCTGTCTCCATAACGAGCGCTGGTACAGTGAGACCTGTCTCTCTCTCACTCTCTCTGTCTCTATAACGAGCGCTGGTACAGTGAGACCTGTCTCTCTCGCTCTCTGTCTCTATAACGAGCGCTGGTACAGTGAGACCTGTCTCTCTCTCTCTCTCTGTGTCTCTATAACGAGCGCTGGTAGTGAGACCTGTCACTCTCTCTCTCTCTGTCTCTACAACGAGCGCTGGTACAGTGAGACCTGTCTCTCTCTCTCTCTTTGTCTCTATAACGAGCGCTGGTACAGTGAGACCTGTCTCTCTCTCTCACTCTGTCTCTATAACGAGCGCTGGTACAGTGAGACCTGTCTCTCTCTCTCTCTCTGCTCTACAACGAGCGCTGGTACAGTGAGACCTGTCTCTCTCTCTCTCTTTGTCTCTATAACGAGCGCTGGTACAGTGAGACCTGTCTCTCTCTCTCCAATTCCAATTCCAATTCAATTCAAATGCTTTATTGGCATGAAAGTTTACAGAGAACCATATTGCCAAAGCTTACATAGCAAAAAGGTACAGTTTTCCAACATTCTGTAGGTGTCAATCGATTTGACATTTGTTGGGTACATACAATATTACTTTTAACAATATTAATTTTAAACAGTCTTACTTTTAAACAGTCCTCAGGTTGTGACATGTTGTTACATATTTGGCCCCAAGGTATGGTCTGTCTCCTTCTCCCAGGACTAATCTCAATTTTGACAGGTCATCCAATTCCTTGAAATCTGGGGTTGTTTGGCTTAGCTTGTTGAATAATATGTTTCTTGATGTGTTGAATTTTTCGCATTTTAGGAGGAAATGCATTTCTGTTTCAACCTCGCCGGCCAGACATTGATCGCATATTCTATTCTCTCTAGGCTGCCAGGATTTCTTGTATCTGCCTTTTTCAATTTCCAGTTGGTGGTCGCTTAGTCTGTACCTGGTGAGGGTCTGTCTCTGTTTTGTGTCTCTGATGGTCGTGAGGTAGTCTGCCAGTTTATAATCTCTTTTTAGGGCCCGGTAACATTCTAATCTGCTTTGGCTTTCGGTTATTTTGTTCCAATGTTCCAGGTAGGTTTCTTTGCATTGTTTAATGATTTGGTTCACTCGGATTGGTGTTTGGACGGCTGTGTTGGTCTGGGGCTGGTCAGGGTCCAGCTGAGTACTTAGTTTCAGTAGCAGCTGACTCAGGGGACTCTTTTCTGGGTTTAGCTCTTGGGTCTGAAAGGCTTTGAAATGAAGGGTGTCTGGGGAGCTAGATTTGAGGTGATTTAGGAAGTTTAGTGCTCGTTTTTGGATGTTTATTATCAGTGGGTATCTGCCTAGTTCGGCTCTGCATGCATTTGTTGGCGTTTTTCTTTGGATGCGAAGGATGCTTCGGCAGAATTCTGCATGTAGGGCTTCTATTGTGTGTTTTTCCCATTTAGTGTAGCTTTGGTGATTTAGCGGGCCCCATACTTCACTACCGTACAGTGCAATGGGCAGGATTATGCTGTCAAATATTTTGAGCCAGATTTTGATTGGGATTTGGATGTTGTAGAATTTTCTTTTTATTGCATATAGGGCTCTTCGGGCTTTTTCTTTTAGTGCATTCACTGCTATGCTGAAGCTCCCTGATGCTGTAATAGTCTCTGTCTCTATTCCGAGCGCTGGTACAGTGAGACCTCTCTCTCTCTATAACGAGCACTGGTACAGTGAGACCTGTCTCTCTCTCGCTCTCTGTCTCTATACCGATCGCTGGTACAGTGAGACCTGTCTCTCTCTCTCTCTCTCTCTGTCTCTAT
This sequence comes from Somniosus microcephalus, assembly GCF_052327205.1. Lineage (NCBI taxonomy): Eukaryota > Metazoa > Chordata > Chondrichthyes > Squaliformes > Somniosidae > Somniosus > Somniosus microcephalus. The sequence goes on along the minus strand of NC_140990.1, from coordinate 156,662,096 downwards.
AACGAGCGCTGGTACAGTGAGACCTGTCTCTCTCTCTCTCTCTCTGTCTCTATTCCGAGCACTGGTACAGTGAGACCTGTCTCTCTCTCGCTCTCTGTCTCTATACCGATCGCTGGTACAGTGAGACCTGTCTCTCTCTCTCTCTCTCTCTGTCTCTATAACGAGCACTGGTACAGTGAGACCTGTCTCTCTCTCGCTCTCTGTCTCTATACCGAGCGCTGGTACAGTGAGACCTGTCTCTCTCTCTCTCTCTGTCTCTATAACGAGCGCTGGTACAGTGAGACCTGTCTCTCTCTCTCTCTCTCTGTGTCTCTATAACGAGCGCTGGTACAGTGAGACCTGTCTCTCTCTCTCTGTGTCTCTATAACGAGTGCTGGTACTGTGAGACCTGTCTCTCACTCTCTCTCTCTCTCTGTATAACGAGCGCTGCTCCAGTGAGACCTGTCTCTCTTTCTCTCTCTGTCTCTACAACGAGCGCTGGTACAGTGAGACCTGTCTCTCTCTCTCTGTGTCTGTATAACGAGTGCTGGAACAGTGAGACCTGCCTCTCTCTCTCACTCTCTCTGTCTCTATAACGAGCGCTGGGACAGTGAGACCTGTCTCTCTATCTCTCTGTCTCTATAACGAGCGCTGGTACAGTGAGACCTGTCTCTCTCTCTCTCTCTGTCTCTATAACGAGCGCTGCTACAGTGAAACCTGTCTCTCTCTCTCTCTCTCTCTCTCTATAACGAGCGCTGGTACAGTGAGACCTGTCTCTCTCTCTCTCTGTGTCTCTATAACGAGCGCTGGTACAGTGAGACCTGTCTCTCTCTCTCTCTCTGTCTCTATAACAAGCGCTAGTACAGTGAGACCTGTCTCTCTCTCTCTCTCTCTCTCTCTCTGTCTCTATACCGAGCGCTGGTACAGTGAGACCTGTCTCTCTCTCTCTCTGTCTCTATAACGAGCGCTGGTACAGTGAGACCTGTCTCTCTCTCACTCTCTCTGTCTCTATAACGAGCGCTGGTACAGTGAGACCTGTCTCTCTCTCTCTCAGTTCAGTTCAGTTCAGTTCAGTTCAAATGCTTTATTGGCATGAAAGTTTACAGAGAACCGTATTGCCAAAGCTTACATAGCAAAAAGGTACAGTTTTCCAACATTCTGTAGGTGTCAATCGATTTGACATTTGTTGGGTACATACAATATTACTTTTAAACAATATTAATTTTAAACAGTCTTTGTACTTCATTTGGTACGTTCAATATTAATTTTAAACAGTCTTAATTTTAAACAGTCCTCAGGTTGTGACATGTTGTTACATATTTGGCCCCTAGGTATGGTCTGTCTCCTTCTCCTAGGACTAATCTCAATTTTGACAGGTCATCCAATTCCTTGAAATCTGGGGTTGTTTGGCTTAGCTTGTTGAATAATATGTTTCTTGATGTGTTGAATTTTTCGCATTTTAGGAGAAAATGCATCTCTGTTTCAACCTCGCCGGCCAGACATTGATCGCATATTCAATTCTCTCTAGGCTGCCAGGATTTCTTGTATCTGCCTTTTTCAATTTCCAGTTGGTGGTCGCTCTCTCTCTCTGTCTCTATAATGAGGGCTGGCACAGTGAGACCTGTCTCTCTCTCTCTGTGTCTCTATAACGAGCGCTGGTACAGTGAGACCTGTCTCTCTCTCTCTCTCTATCTCTCTCTCTCTCTATAACGAGCGCTGGTACAGTGAGACCTGTCTCTCTCTCTCTCTGTCTCTATAATGAGCGCTGGTACAGTGAGACCTGTCTCTCTCTCTCTCTCTCTCTCTGTCTCTATAACGAGCGCCCGTTATAGTGAGACCTGTCTCTCTCTCACTCTCTCTGTCTCTATAACGAGCGCTGGTACAGTGAGACCTGTCTCTCTCTCTCTCTCTCTCTCTCTCTCTGTCTCTATAATGAGGGCTGGTACAGTGAGACCTGTCTCTCTCTCTCTGTGTCTCTATAACGAGCGCTGGTACAGTGAGACCTGTCTCTCTCTCTCTCTCTCTCTATAACGAGCGCTGGTACAGTGAGACCTGTCTCTCTCTCTCTCTCTCTCTCTCTCTGTCTCTATAATGAGCGCTGGTACAGTGAGACCTGTCTCTCTCTCTCTCTCTCTCTCTCTCTCTCTATAACGAGCGCTGGCACAGTGAGACCTGTCTCTCTCTCTCTCTCTCTCTCTCTCTGTCTCCATAACGAGCACTGGTACAGTGAGACCTCTCTCTCTCTCTCTCTCTGTGTCTCTATAACGAGTGCTGGTACAGTGAGACCTGTCTCTCTCTGTCTCTATAACGAGCGCTGGTACAGTGAGACCTATCTGTCTCTCTCTCTGTGTCTCTATAACGAGCGCTGGTACAGTGAGACCTGTCTCTCTCTCACTCTCTCTGTCTCTATAACGAGCGCTGGTACAGTGAGACCTGTCTCTCTATCTCTCTGTCTCTATAACGAGCGCTGGTACAGTGAGACCTGTCTCTCTCTCTCTCTCTCTCTCTGTGTCTCTATAAAGAGCGCTGGTACAGTGAGACCTGTCTCTCTCTCTCTCTCTCTCTCTGTCTCTATACCGGGCGCTGGTACAGTGAGACCTGTCTCTCTCTCTCTCTCTCTCTATAACGAGCGCTGGTACAGTGAGACCCGTCTCTCTCTCACTCTCTCTGTCTCTATAACGAGCGCTGGTACAGTGAGGCCTGTCTCTCTCTCTCTCTCTCTCTCTCTCTGTCTCTATAATGAGGGCTGGTACAGTGAGACCTGTCTCTCTCTCTCTGTGTCTCTATAACGAGCGCTGGTACAGTGAGACCTGTCTCTCTCAGTTCAGTTCAGTTCAGTTCAAATGCTTTATTGGCATGAAAGTTTACAGAGAACCATATTGCCAAAGCTTACATAGCAAAAAGGTACAGTTTTCCAACATTCTGTAGGTGTCAATCGATTTGACATTTGTTGGGTATATACAATATTACTTTTAAACAATATTAATTTTAAACAGTCTTTCTACTTCATTTGGTACGTTCAATATTAATTTTAAACAGTCTTACTTTTAAACAGTCCTCAGGTTGTGACATGTTGTTACATATTTAGCCCCAAGGTATGGTCTGTCTCCTTCTCCTAGGACTAATCTCAATTTTGACAGATCATCCAATTCCTTGAAATCTGGGGTTGTTTGGCTTAGCTTGTTGAATAATATGTTTCTTGATGTGTTGAATTTTTCGCATTTTAGGAGGAAATGCATTTCTGTTTCAACCTCGCCAGCCAGACATTGATCGCATATTCTATTCTCTCTAGGCTGCCAGGATTTCTTGTATCTGCCTTTTTCAATTTCCAGTTGGTGGTCGCTTAGTCTGTACCTGGTGAGGGTCTGTCTCTGTTTTGTGTCTCTGATGGTCGTGAGGTAGTCTGCCAGTTTATATTCTCTTTTTAGGGCCCGGTAACATTCTAATCTGCTTTGGTTTTCGGTTATTTTGTTCCAATGTTCCAGGTAGGTTTCTTTGCATTGTTTAATGATTTGGTTCACTCGGATTGGTGTTTGGACGGCTGTGTTGGTCTCAATAACGAGCGCTGGTACAGTGAGACCTGTCTCTCTCTCACTCTCTCTGTCTCTATAACGAGCGCTGGTACAGTGAGACCTGTCTCTCTCTCTCTCTCTCTCTCTCTGTCTCTATAATGAGGGCTGGTACAGTGAGACCTGTCTCTCTCTCTCTGTGTCTCTATAACGAGCGCTGGTACAGTGAGACCTGTCTCTCTCTCTCTCTCTCTCTCTATCTCTCTCTCTCTCTATAACGAGCGCTGGTACAGTGAGACCTGTCTCTCTCTCTCTCTGTCTCTATAATGAGCGCTGGTACAGTGAGACCTGTCTCTCTCTCTCTCTCTCTCTGTCTCTATAACGAGCGCTGGTACAGTGAGACCTGTCTCTCTCTCTCTCTCTCTGTCTCTATAACGAGTGCTGGTACAGTGAGACCTGTCTCTCTCTCTCCCTCTCTGTCTCTATAACGAGTGCTGGTACAGTGAGACCTGTCTCTCTCTGTCTCTATAACGAGTGCTGGTACAGTGAGACATGTCTCTCTCTCTCTCTCTCTCTCTCTCTCTCTCTGTCTCTATAATGAGCGCTGGTACAGTGAGACCTCTCTCTCTCTCTCTCTCTCTCTCTCTATAACGAGCGCTGGCACAGTGAGACCTGTCTCTCTCTCTCTCTCTCTCTGTCTCCATAACGAGCACTGGTACAGTGAGACCTCTCTCTCTCTCTCTCTCTGTGTCTCTATAACGAGTGCTGGTACAGTGAGACCTGTCTCTCTCTCTCCCTCTCTGTCTCTATAACGAGTGCTGGTACAGTGAGACCTGTCTCTCTCTGTCTCTATAACGAGCGCTGGTACAGTGAGACCTATCTGTCTCTCTCTCTGTGTCTCTATAACGAGCGCTGGTACAGTGAGACCTGTCTCTCTATCTCTCTGTCTCTATAACGAGCGCTGGTACAGTGAGACCTGTCTCTCTCTCTCTCTCTCTCTATAACGAGCGCTGGTACAGTGAGACCTGTCTCTCTCTCACTCTCTCTGTCTCTATAACGAGCGCTGGTACAGTGAGGCCTGTCTCTCTCTCTCTCTCTCTCTGTCTCTATAATGAGGGCTGGTACAGTGAGACCTGTCTCTCTCTCTCTGTGTCTCTATAACGAGCGCTGGTACAGTGAGACCTGTCTCTCTCTCTCTCTCTGTCTCTATACCGAGCGCTGGTACAGTGAGACCTGTCTCTCTCTCTCTCTCTGTCTCTATACCGAGCGCTGGTACAGTGAGACCTGTCTCTCTCTCTCTCTCTATACCGAGCGCTGGTACAGTGAGACCTGTCTCTCTCTCTCTCTGTCTCAATAACGAGCGCTGGTACAGTGAGACCTGTCTCTCTCTCACTCTCTCTGTCTCTATAACGAGCGCTGGTACAGTGAGACCTGTCTCTCTCTCTCTCTCTCTCTCTCTCTGTCTCTATAATGAGGGCTGGTACAGTGAGACCTGTCTCTCTCTCTCTGTGTCTCTATAACGAGCGCTGGTACAGTGAGACCTGTCTCTCTCTCTCTCTCTCTCTCTATCTCTCTCTCTCTCTATAACGAGCGCTGGTACAGTGAGACCTGTCTCTCTCTCTCTCTGTCTCTATAATGAGCGCTGGTACAGTGAGACCTGTCTCTCTCTCTCTCTCTGTCTCTATAACGAGCGCTGGTACAGTGAGACCTGTCTCTCTCTCTCTCTCTCTGTCTCTATAACGAGCGCTTGTACAGTGAGACCTGTCTCTCTCTCTCTCTCTCTCTGTCTCTGTAACGAGCGCTGGTACAGTGAGACCTGTCTCTCTCTCTCTCTCTCTGTCTCTATAACGAGCGCTGGTACAGTGAGACCTGTCTCTCTCTCTCTCTGTCTCTATAACGAGCGCTGGTACAGTGAGACCTGCCTCTCTCTCTCTCTCTCTCTCTGTGTCTCTATAACGAGCACTGGTACAGTGAGACCTGTCTCTCTCTCTCTCTCTCTCTGTCTCTATAATGAGCGCTGGTACAGTGAGACCTGTCTCTCTCTCTCTCTCTCTCTCTCTCTCTATAACGAGCACTGGCACAGTGAGACCTGTCTCTCTCTCTCTCTCTCTCTGTCTCTATAACGAGCGCTGGTACAGTGAGACCTCTCTCTCTCTCTCTCTGTGTCTCTATAACGAGCGCTGGTACAGTGAGACCTCTCTCTCTCTCTCTCTCTGTCTCTATAACGAGCGCTGGTACAGTGAGACCTGTCTCTCTCTCTCTCTCTCTGTCTCTATAACGAGCGCTGGTACAGTGAGACCTGTCTCTCTCTCTCTCTGTCTCTATAACGAGCACTGGTACAGTGAGACCTGTCTCTCTCTCTCTCTCTCTCTGTCTCTATAATGAGCGCTGGTACAGTGAGACCTGTCTCTCTCTCTCTCTCTCTCTCTCTCTCTATAACGAGCACTGGCACAGTGAGACCTGTCTCTCTCTCTCTCTCTCTCTGTCTCTATAACGAGCGCTGGTACAGTGAGACCTCTCTCTCTCTCTCTCTGTGTCTCTATAACGAGCGCTGGTACAGTGAGACCTGTCTCTCTCTCTCCCTCTCTGTCTCTATAACGAGCGCTGGTACAGTGAGACCTCTCTCTCTCTCTCTCTCTGTCTCTATAACGAGCGCTGGTACAGTGAGACCTGTCTCTCTCTCTCTCTCTGTGTCTCTATAACGAGCGCTGGTACAGTGAGACCAGTCTCTCTCTCTCTGTGTCTGTATAACGAGCGCTGGTACAGTGAAACCTGTCTCTCTCTCTGTCTCTATAACGAGCGCTGGTACATTGAGACCTGTCTCTCTCTCTCTCTGTGTCTCTATAACGAGCGCTGGTACAGTGAAACCTGTCTCTCTCTCTGTCTCTATAACGAGCGCTGGTACAGTGAGACCTGTCTCTCTCTCTCTCTGTGTCTCTATAACGAGCGCTGGTACAGTGAAACCTGTCTCTCTCTCTGTCTCTATAACGAGCGCTGGTACATTGAGACCTGTCTCTCTCTCTCTCTCTCTCTCTGTCTCTATAACGAGCGCTGGCACAGTGAGACCTGTCTCTCTTTCTGTCTCTATAATGAGCGCTGGTACAGTGAGGCCTGTTTCTCTCTCTCTCTCTCTGTCTCTATAACGAGTGCTGGTACAGTGAGACCTGTCTCTCTCTCTCTCTCTGTCTCTATTACGAGCGCTGGTACAGTGAGACCTGTCTCTCTCTGTCTGTGTCTCTATAACGAGCGCTGGTACAGTGAGACCTGTCTCTCTCTCTCTCTCTGTCTCTATAACGAGCGCTGGTACAGTGAGACCTGTCTCTCTCTCTGTCTCTATAACGAGGGCTGGTACATTGAGACCTGTCTCTCTCTCTCTCTGTGTCTCTATAACGAGCGCTGGTACAGTGAGACCTGTCTCTCTCTCTGTCTCTATAACAAGCGCTGGTACATTGAGACCTGTCTCTCTCTCTCTCTGTGTCTCTATAACGAGCGCTGGTACAGTGAGACCTGTATCTCTCTCTGTCTCTATAACGAGCGCTGGCACAGTGAGGCCTGTTTCTCTCGCTCTCTGTCTCTATAACGAGCGCTGGTACAGTGAGACATGTCTCTCTCTCTCTCTCTTTCTCTATAACGAGCGCTGGTACATTGAGACCTGTCTCTCTATATCTCTGTAAGATCTCACAGAATGAGGAGAGGTTGTGTCGTATGCGGAGAGATTGTGTCGATTGGGCTTATACTCACTGGAGTTCAGAAGATTGAGAGGGGATCTCATCGAAACCTATAAAATTCTGTCAGGCCCGGACAGACTAGATGCAGGAAGGATGTTTCTGATGGCCAGGGAGTCCAGAACCAGGGGTCATAGTCTAAGGATAAGGGGTAAGCCATTTAGGACTGAAATGAGGAGGAATTTCTTCACCCAGAGAGTGGTGAACCTGTGGAATTCTCTGCCACAGAGGGCGGTGGAGGCCAGTTCATTAAATATATTCAAGAAGGAGTTAGATATATTTCTTAAGGCTAAAGGGATCAAGGGATATGGAGAGAAGGCAGGGACAGGGTACTGAATTTGGATGATCAGCCATGATCTCATTGAATGGCGGAGCAGGCCCGAGGGGCCGAATGGCCTACTCCTGCTCCTATCTTCTATGTTTCTATGGAAAAGGGGTCGATCAGATGTACAGAATGGAAAAGGGACTCTATTGTGTTTGCTGATAAATATTTTGAAAAGGCAGCAATCAAGACTCTCTTTCCGTAGAGGGTGATTGTAAAAATGACAGGGGTGTTCCCCAACCCCAGTATCAGACCCTGCAGTACGGTCACCGTGCTCACTCACATCACTTCACACTTCAAGTACAGGGTGATTGTAAAAATGACAGGGGAGTTCCCCAGCCCCAGTCTCAGACCCTGCAGTACGGTCACCGTGCTCACTCACAACACTTCAAGTACAGGGTGATTGTAAAAATGACAGGGGAGTTCCCCAGCCCCAGTCTCAGACCCTGCAGTACGGTCACCGTGCTCACTCACATCACTTCAAGTACAGGGTGATTGTAAAAATGACAGGGGAGTTCCCCAGCCCCAGTCTCAGACCCTGCAGTACGGTCACCGTGCTCACTCACATCACTTCAAGTACAGGGTGATTGTAAAAATGACAGGGGAGTTCCCAGCCCCAGTCTCAGACCCTGCAGTACGGTCACCGTGCTCACTCACATCACTTCAAGTACAGGGTGATTGTAAAAATGACAGGGGAGTTCCCCAACCCCAGTCTCAGACCCTGCAGTACGGTCACCGTGCTCACTCACATCACTTCAAGTACAGGGTGATTGTAAAAATGACAGGGGAGTTCCCCAACCCCAGTCTCAGACCCTGCAGTACGGTCACCGTGCTCACTCACATCACTTCAAGTTTCGGAGAAATAAACGTGATACAGCTGCTGAGAAACAAACTGTTGCCTTTCAACCGGACATGCAATTGGGAACGGAGCAGGGTGTTTACACAACACACAGAGTACAGTGTGTGTGAATTACACAGCAACAAATGCAGAGTTGGTAAAAGCTGAATCAAAAGTTCAGGGAATGAATGAGCAAACAGGAGTAAAAAGTGACATCTGACTCCACTGCGAGAGTTCCCAGGCTGTGCTTTGCGTTGAAGAGAAGCTCCCAGGCAGACAGGGGCCTCAGGACGGACTGAATCAGCACCATGTCTGAAGGAAAAACGAGCAAACCAGGACGCCAGTGTCTGTGTTGAGGTTTGGCACCAGCTCGTTTCCATTACTTCTTTTCAGAGCTGCATAATGTGAACCTTTGCAAGCGAACACTGCGTGAAGGCAGAGCACTCCCGTGACCCAGGCCATATCAGCATTGCTATGAAAACACACACACACTGGCAGCAACACAAAAACTTACGTGAGATGATAACCAGCTGTTCATGGGGACAGGGCTACAGGCAGAGAAGGCGAGTTCTGATCCTCGGTGATTCCCGATCCATCGTTGCACCACAGCAATCGCTTTACTTTTAACCTGGGACCCAGCACTGACTGATGTGTCAGTGGCTTTGAAGTCTGCCAATGAATGTGTGACCACCTTGTGTCTGAGGCAGCACACTGCAAATCCCGGCATGTGATCCTGCATTGTTACTGCCAAGAGGTTGCAGCTTCCTGCCCTCTGATACCCACTCCTCCGAAACCATTGCCACGGGACAAAGGTCAGCCCCCCCCCCCCCTCCCATTGCCCGCACGGAGACACAGGCAAATCATTAATAGAAAGCGCGCATTAATATGGTTCAGCCAGCTTCTCTCTGTTCCTCCTGGGCTCGAACGTTGTGGAACAGCCTGAGCGAAGGTGGATTACAGCGCACAGGGAGGAGCAGGGAGCAGGTCAGAGGGCGAGGCAGTCTGCAACACCCCCACAGCGTGCAGCTCAAAAACAGCGGAGAAATGCAACCGAGTTGTCTCACCATTCGCCCACTCCCGCTCTAGAAACATAGAACACCCGGGCTGGACATGTGCAGTGTGGGGGAAGGGAGGAGAGAATAACTTGTCTCCTGCTGGTACTGGGGCTGTGATAGATCATACCCCACCTTTACCCACACCTTCACACCCACCCACATACACCCCCCACCCCCACCTACACCCCCACACAACCCCACACACACACCCCACCCCCACACTCACCTACACCCCACACACACACCCCACCCCCACACTCACCTACACCCCACACAACCCCACACACCCACACACACACCACCCACATACACCCCCCACCCCCACACACACCTACACCCCCACACAACCCCACACACCCACACACACACCACCCACATACACCCCCACCCCCACACACACCTACACCCCCACACACACACCCCACCCCCACACTCACCTACACCCCACACACCCCACCCCCACACTCACCTACACCCCCACACAACCCCACACACACACCCCACCCCCACTCACCTACACCCCCACACAACCCCACACACACCACCCACATACACCCCCCACCCCCACACACACCTACACCCCCACACAACCCCACACACACAACCCCACCCCCACACTCACCTACACCCCACCCCCACACTCACCTACACCCCACACAACCCCACACACCCACACACACACCACCCACATACACCCCCCACCCCCACACACACCTACACCCCCACACACACACCCCACCCCCACACTCACCTACACCCCACACACCCCACCCCCACACTCACCTACACCCCCACACACACACCCCACCCCCACTCACCTACACCCCCACACAACCCCACACACACACCACCCACATACACCCCCCACCCCCACACACACCTACACCCCCACACAACCCCACACACACACCACCCACATACACCCCCCACCCCCACACACACCTACACCCCCACACAACCCACACACACACCACCCACATACACCCCCCACCCCCACACACACCTACACCCCCACACAACCCCACACACACCCCACCCCCACTCACCTACACCCCACAACCCCACACACACACCACCCACATACACCCCCCACCCCCCACACACACCTACACACCCCACACAACCCCACACACACACCCCACCCCCACACTCACCTACACCCCACACAACCCCACACACACACCCCCACACACCCACACACACACACCACCCACACTCACCTACACCCCACACAACCCCACACACACACACCACCCCACACTCACCTACACCCCACACACCCCACACACTACACCCCCACATACACCCCCCACCCCCACACACACCTAACACCCCCACACAACCCCACACAAACAACACCCCACCCCCACACTCACCTACACCCCACACACAGACACCCCACCCCACACTCACCTACACCCTCTCACAACCCCACACCACACACCCACCCCACACTCACCTACACCCCCACACAACCCACACACACACCCCACCCCCACACTCCCTACACCCCCACACAACCCCACACAGCCCACACACACCACACACATACACCCCCCACCCCCACACACTACAAACCTACACCCCACACAACCCCACACACACCACACCACATACACC